>NC_048316.1:15369900-15692862 GCF_013100865.1 Trachemys scripta elegans
AGGGGTAGGGAGACGGGGCTGTGAGTGGGGTGGAAATACCCAGGAAGCGTAAGGGGGGAACTGATTGGGTTCTGGCTCCGCTTTCAGCGCCATGTTAGTGTCGCGTCAGCAGCAAAACTTCCCGGGTGAGACAGTGGGTGAAACAGGGAAGGTGACGTCCAGGGTTGGGCTGATCAGGAGCGGCCAGTGAGACCCACAATTGGGGGGTTAGATTCTAGCAGGAGCCTGATTTCCCCCTTTGCTTTTGCTGCAAGAAGGGGCTGTATGAATCCTGCAGGGCATCTGGCAGTGATCTGTCTTGATGCACCCGCTTCGGCGCATGGATGGTGTCTTCAAACAAAGGAGCCCCCCACCCTCCAAAGACAAGTTTACCCTCCCCACAAAAACCCTGCGGGAAAAGAGGGGCCTTGTTCTGTTCTCTAAATCGCGACGGACTCCTGTTGTGTTGACCCAGCGAGGGAAGCAGACCCCAGAGTTGAAGGCCCTTCGCTGAGTGCCCCCAGCCCTTTAAATCTGCTACCTTGAGTGCTTCAGTTGGTCCCTGTCACTTCAGCGGCATGTGGGGCTAGGAAATGGGTCACTAGGATAGCATGGGGCCCAGGCTCGTAGATCAGACAGCACTGTGAGAGGCTAGGAAGGGCCATGCATGGAGGGAAAGAGAATTAACTCATGTATGATGCCTGGCCTGGCATTGGTGAAATGGACTGAGGGAGCAGCAAGGGGCTGTTGGAGAAGATTTGTGGCAAGGAGAGGAAAAAAGGGGATTTCCTGGGCGCTGATGTAGCCAGTGCACTCCTAGCAATTACAGTGATCGGGTCTGGTCGTTGTTCATTGCACAGGCTGTTGCGTGAAACAGACGTCATTCTGTGCAGGGCTGGTGACTAACTGGTGTGCCAGCGCCGTGAGGGACACCTGGGTTTGATTCCCAGCCCTGATCTTTCGCCCTGTGCAGGGGGTGGGGGGTAGGTCAGGGCTCTGCCAGGGAGAGGGAGGGGAAAGATACTAACAAACCCAGTCTGAGTCTGGGAGTTCGGCTTTCCTGCTGGTCGTCACCCACCCAGTGAGAGCAAGGGGGAGAGGCAGCATGGGGCAATGTAGCTAGAAAGAAGCCAAGCCCCTGTGTCCGTCAGCCCCTAGGGAGAAAGCCAGGCGGGAGTGTGTTTCGGGGCTGCCTGAGTGCCGCTGATCTTTCCCGTTCCCCTTTCAGGGCAAAACTGTCATGCAGGCGGAAATCGACGCAGCCGCGGAGCTGATCGATTTCTTCCGATTCAACGCCAAGTATGCGCTGGAGCTGGAGAACTCTCAGCCCGTCAGCATCCCCATCAGCACCAACAGCATGGTCTACCGGGGGCTGGAGGTGAGGGGAAGGGTGGGGTGGCTCAGACATGCGCATCCAAGGTGTGTGGGGGGGTGTGAGACATCCCGGCTCAGAACAGATGCTCTCCCTGTGCGTCGCGAGCTGCGGCGGGACGTTTTTCCACGCTCCTGCGGCCTCCCTTGGGGTGTGCAAATTACACTGTGTAAATTCTCCTTTCCCCCCCCGCCTGCAGGGCTTTGTGGCAGCTGTTTCGCCCTTTAACTTCACTGCGATTGGCGGGAACCTGGCAGGGGCTCCGGCTTTGATGGTGAGTGTGGAGGAGGGCGCGTGGGTTTTCTTTACGCAACGCTGGGGTTTTGGATTAAACGGCTCTTTGCCCAATGAATCTGCCCCGTCTGCGACCCACAGGGATAGCTGAGCAACCAACACTCCACAATCAGGAAAGAAATTTGCTTTAATGGAACGCTAAGGTTGCAATTTCAAACACCCCAATGCTAGGAAATGCAAACATCAAAGTACTCCTAGTAAATTGCACCCCCCATTCCAGTATCCTGTCTCGGACGTTACCAGATGGCGGTAGGAAACCCTGTAATGGACAACTATGGCATCAGCTGTCTGTAGGGGACGCTTCTTCCTGACCCCCACCAGCTAGTGATTATCTCATGACCTGAAGCATGAGGGTTTGTTTGCCTTTTATTCTTATTCACGCCTCCCCATATGGATAATGGGTTACATTAAATGCCCCCCCCACCTCCAAAAAAAAGTCTTGCTAAGCTCTTGGCTTCAATGACATACTGTGGTAGTGAGTTCCACCGGCTAGCTATGCATTGTGCAAAAATGTATTTCATCTGTTTTAAATCTGTTGCCCTTGACCGTCCCTTTGCTCTTTTATTATTAGAGAAGGTAGGTAGGTGTGCCCAGTTTACCTTGTATATTCCTAGCGTGGCTGGGGTAGAGCCTCTGCTACAGCGGGCATTTATATTGGCAGCCTTTGTGCTGCCCCCTCGCTGAGCATTGCCCGTGGAAAGGTTGGCGTGAGTACTCTGCCCCCTAATCAGAGTCTGCTGTAGAGCAGTGGCTGCATTACGAGACTGTGAAATTAACTTGTTAATGAGGCTGCTGATTTCACAGTCGGGCAGTGTTACACCGGCGCTTGGGTGAGATCAGGCTGATACGGCGGGCTTTGGGTGAGCAGATAGGCTTTCTTAGCGCCGAAGTGCAGCGAGCTGTTACCTGGTAGCCTCGGCTTGAGTCCTGCCTTGGGCAGTGGGCATGAGGCGGGATATACCAGGGTTTGCCTAACGGCTGGATTGTGTGGGGGTGGAGGAAAGGCAGAAGAGGGAGTGGGTCAGAACAACAAAACCGCTGCAGTTTTGTGATGCTGGGTTGGCCTGGAATTCCAGCCTTGCTGTAGCCTCCTGGATATGCTTACAAAAGAAAGGGGGTGGGGGAAAGAGAGAGAAGTATTAGTGTCTAGTGTCTCTCCTGCACTGAGATCTGCCTGACGCAGGGTTGGCGGGGATCAAGGAACGCCTCCCTGATTCCTCCTGGTGCATTTGCACGTGCCCCTGCCCATCAGTGTAAATTAGAGCAGCCTAGGGGCTGCTCTCGTTTATGCCAGCTGCGAATTGGTGTGGCTTGCGCTGCCACCTGTGCTTTGGGAGTGAGGGGGAAGTTTGGTGTAGGTGCCAGCTATGCCACCTGCGAGCTCCCTTATGCTGGATAATTCTCAGCTGGCCTGATTTCACCACTTTGTGCTGCTTGGCCTGGTCCAAACAGGAGGAGAGATTCGGGGCCCGTATTTGCAGTGTTTCTAACTAAGCCCTAGCCTGCCCTAAACTAGCCCGTGTCTGTGTTGAGTTAACCAAGATTTCCCATCGAACACGGCCAAAGGACTACAGTGTCCGGGTCAGACGTGACCAGTGATTTTGGTTGCTCAATTTGAAATGCCACCTGATTTATTGATTTCAAGTGCTAAGCACCTGCCCCGGGAAAATCTTTAAGGTGTCTCCCAGGACGGACACCTACAAATTGAGTGTGCCCTATCCAAAATCAGTAGTCCCTCTTGAAAATTTAGGCCCCCTGGAAACATTCTCTGATCCCACCTCCCTTGCAGTAAAATGTCACATTAGTAGCTGCCAAGACTTTCCCTGCTCTCGTTGATATAAACGGATGTAACCCTCTTTGCTGAACGGCCCCATTCAGCCCGGACGCTGCAAGCTTTAAAATGTCGTTTTGCTTCGGTACGATGCCAACACGTCTGCAAAAGTAAAAATGGGCATCGCTGCTTAATGAAGTTCGGGTGTTGGGGCTAAAGGGGTGACGCTGATGATGGGGTATTGCAGTCACCATGACGCATGGTAGGCCAGGCGGGTTGTGTTGGGCGTGTCCATACAGGGAAATTCCACGGCATAGCTTTCTGTGGCAGCTGTGCCAGTCTAACTGCCCTATGTGGGCACTCTGTTGTGCCCTAAAAGTGACTCTAGTCAGGAATAATTACTCCTCTCTGGAATTGTTACGGGACAGTGTCCAGGCCGGGAGTTGTACCAGCATAGCTGTAATGGAATAATTCTGCGATAGCGACGCTGGTCAATTTCCCTGCGTAGACAAGCCCTCAGATTCTTGGTTTCCTGAGGACCTAGGTGAGGCAGAGACGGATTAAGGTTTCGTGGGGCCCTGGGCCAGAGCAAGTGGGGAGCCCCTCCCCACCCCTTCTGCCTACAATCCCACCCCCATTCCGCCCCTTGCCTGCGGCCCTGCCCTGTTCCACCCACAATCTGCCCCATTCTGCCCCCCTGTGTGGCTCTGTAACCTGTTTGCTCCTTTCTGCCCCCCCCACCCCCTCCAACTGCAGCCTCATCACTGGAGAAGCTCTGCCCCTCCCTTCCCCCCTCGGCCACAGTGAGGAGTGAGAGCTTCCCCAGCCCTGCTGCTTCGGCAGGGAGCTGGGGTCACAGCCGGGTTCGGGGCGCTGGGCTTCCCTCATTGCCCAGCACTTCTGCCAGGGAGCGGGGTTGGAGTGCAGGTGCACCCATTTTTTCTGGGCCTCCCCAATTGGCCGGGGCCCCTGCGCACGGGCCCCGTCAGCCCATTGGCTAATCTGCCACTGAGGTGAGGCGCTCACTGGACTGTAATTATTGAGACTTTCCTTATTTATTTTTGTATTTATTTAAAGATAGGGCCAAGTGTGTAATGCAATGGGCGTTTCCACTGAATAAGGCAGGCCAAATGGGGCTCTATTCTAGTGACTTTGGGCTTTGGCTCAGGAGAGGGTCAGGAGAGCAGAGGAGAAATCTCCTCTGATCGTGGAAAGAAGAAGGTGTTTATAATCATGGAAAGGGAGGAAGACTAGGAAGGGACATACGGGGCTGTCTTTTTGTTCCGTGTTTGTACGCTACCTGCTCCAGGACTGGGGCTCTGTGGGGCTGCAGCCACCCCCATAATAAATAAATTCTGGCTCCTGGTCTAGGAAACGTACTGGTATTAGTTACTGGCCATGGGATGAGGTGGTGTTTGGGAGTTCACCGAGTAAGTAACGGACCATGATATGCGGGCAGTGCCTTCCAGGGTGTAACCGCAAGTGCGGATGAGGGGAAGCCCCTGGATATAATGTACACAATAGTGCTAAACTGCATTTTTGAAGTCTTCCAACCGTAAGGATCCCAAAGGGGTTCATCAACTGATGTACGTACCACACGTCGGCACTGCCTGCCGCTGAAGTGCAGCCACCTCTGGGGTAGAGCACGACGGCTGTTAAACAGGGCACACAGCCGCTTACAGCTGGATGGGAAGAATACTGTGCCCAAGTAGAAGTGCAGCGGGGATCGAGAGAGGCAAATGGAATTTGGACCAGGGCACCCGGTTTAACTTTTCTGCTCTTATGAAAAGTGACCTGGCATGTTTATGGAGGGGATGGTATGATCGGATAGCCTAATTTGGCAATTAATTGATCTTTGATTATTAGCGGTAAATATGCCCAATGGCCTGTGATGGGATGTTAGATGGGGTGGGATCTGAATTACTACAGAGCGTTCTTTCCTGGGTGTCTGGCTGGTGAGTCTTGCCCACATGCTCAGGGTTTAGCTGATCGCTATATTTGGGGTCGGGAAGGAATTTTCCTCCAGGGCAGATTGGCTGAGGCCCTGAGGGGGTTTTCACCTTCCTCTGCAACATGGGGCACGGGTCACTTACTGTAGGATTCTCTGCACCTTGAGGTCTTTAAACCACGATTTGAGGACTTCAATAGCTCAGACATAGGTCAGGGGTTTGTTACAGGAGTAGGTGGGTGAGATTCTGTGGCCTGCGTTGTGCAGGAGGTCAGATTAGATGATCATAATGGTCCCTTCTGACCTTAAAGTCTATGGGTCTATCTTTAATGACCAGAACCTCAGACTCTAAACTCCGTATGGAAGACGGTAACTCCAGCAGCACCGCATCCTCTACTGGAGCTGGAGGGGATTGATTTACGAGGTAAAACAACCAAACGTTTCGCTCTTTTAAAGTGACCACGAAGGTGGGGGGGGGACACACCTACAAATGCGGAGGGTGTAAACCCCAAGGGGGGAGAGTGAGTGAGGCATAACTAAGAGGATACTCAGACTGTCAGCTCTTTGGGGCAGGGGCCATCTTTGTTGTGGTAGGTGTTGTACCATCAAAGGGTCCATGTCTAGGGGCCCTAGGTGCTCCGGTGATATAAATAATAGCAATGTTAAGAGAGGAGGAACAGGGGGATCCTTCTGGTGGGGCGAGCTGTTTGGTTGTGGGATAGAAACCTCATCCCTTGGGCCATTCAGAGCTAATCCGGTACATAGGGGACAATTCTAGTGAGCTACGTGGTGGCAGATTGGACCTCGCATGCCTGATCCGTCCCTAACAGCTGGCCGTCTCCCTATTTTCTGGTCTCTTTCCTTGTGTCTGCTTTTCACTTGAGGACAGACCCCAGCAGAGGTGCTGCATGCCAGGGTCTCTGCTTCCATTTAATAGGGGAAGCTGAGATCTTCTCTGCCCCTGGTGCTGGGCTGCTAAAGGGGAGATGGAGGAGGGGTCGCGTGGCTCCTGGTATTGGAGAAGTGGCGAATTTGCCAAGCCTACGTCCCTGCTTTGTGCACCTGGAATTAAAATGGAGAGTTGCGGGCCAACTCTTTATAATGAGTGGACGTTAATTAGCATCCTGGTAATTAGTGCTTTAGTAATTTCCAGTGGAATTCCCATGGGATTAAATATCTCGGCCGCATGACTAGCTGGAGAGATCAAGACGATTAACGTGGGAGAAGGATTTCATAGGAGCAGAGCTTTTGCCACATCAGAACAGACCAGCAGCCTGGCTCCTTTGCTCTCTTGTCCCTGACTGTGGCCTGTATTGGATTTCCCAGGGACTTCAACATTTTGCTGAGTGTGATGTAGTTTTCCCACCACTCGGAGTGGAAGAAAGCGGGAAGAGGAGGGGAGGGTTTGTGTCGAGAGGCTCAGGAACTGAACGTCCAGTCCAGATGGACAAATGTTTACGGCCCCTTGTCCCCCCCCCCTTGCTTTCCATCTGCTATGACTGTTGTGTCTTGGTTCACGACACCACTGCACTGCTGTGAGCTTCCCCGTAGCTCGCCCCTCGAGGGGCTGGCGTAGTGGGCGTAGCACAGAACTGGGTGGAACCTTTCAAACCTGGGAGCTCCCCTGGCTTCAGCCTCTTACGAACGGGAGTCACGCGATGAGGGAAAGGTGCAGCACCAGGAGAGGATTAAGGGATCCCTGCTGGTCACATGGCTGCTTGGGGCCGAGTATAAAAGGAAGGGGAAGATGGGTCAAAGGGAAACTAAGAGGTAGGATGTGTCCTCTTCCCTCCAGGCTGGCTGAAGGGGGGACAGGGGGGACACCTCTCTAGGAATTATTGCCCAGTGTCTTTCAGTTGATTCACCCTCTTCTGTGGACAATATATAGAGATATACCTATCTCCTAGAACTAGAAGGGACCCTGAAAGGTCATTGAGTCCAGCCCCCTGCCTTCACTAGCAGGACCAAGTACTGATTTTGCCCCAGGTCCCTAAGTGGCCCCCTCAAGAATTGAACTCACCACCCTGGGTTTAGCAGGCCAATGCTCAAACCACTGAGCTATCCCTCCCCCCAGTAAAACCAGCCCTGAAGAAAGCCTTAAAAGGACTGAAGCCGGGAGCTTTATTTCCCTTTCCTGTCTGGTTAAAGCACCTACTGGTTTACACCCAGCTTCAAGGAAACCTGGCTCGAGGAGGAAGTACAGTTGTGTGGCTGAAGCTGCTGGCGGAGACTTGGGTCCCATTCCCAGCATCACAGCTCGCTCTGTAACCTTGGACAAGTCCCTTATCTTCCCCGTGCCTCCGTTTCCCCCATCTGTAAAATGGGGGTGGCACTTACTGCCTATCCAGCGGTGCCAGGCTCAGCTGGCGGGAGATCTGCACAGGGATGGTGCTAGAGATAAGCAGAGGGTCATTATGGGGTCTGCCTGATTTCAGTGTGAGCGGGAAGAAGTCTCGAGACTTCAGCTGAGTCGGGCATTAAGCTCAGCGCTGTTCGAAACGGAAACTTGAAGCCAAATGCAGGGGATGGGTGTCAATCCCATGCACGTCAGCGCTGCTGGACCCCCCGTAAACGCAGCTGACTTTCACTGCTCTGCCCCCATCTGCTTTGCTGGCAGACAGGGGCTTTGGTTGGATCGTTGAGCTTTGGAGCCCTGGGGTCAGCAGCGAGGGGGCCCCTCATTGCCCGCTATCTAAGCCTATGGCCGCCCTCTGTGATCAATAGATTTTTTTTTTTTCCCTCCTCCTCCTCCAGGGAAACGTGGTCCTGTGGAAACCTAGCGACGCTGCCATGCTGTCCAACTTCACCATCTACAGAATCCTCCTGGAAGCTGGTCTCCCTCCAAACGTCATTCAGTTTGTCCCGGCTGACGGAGCTGTCTTTGGAGACACGGTCACAAGCTCTGAGCATTTCTGCGGGCTCAACTTCACGGGCAGCGTGCCGTAAGCGGGCAAGGGTCGGCGCTTCGGAGAGGTGGTTGGGTCGGGCAGGGTGGGGTCATGCTGCTGCAGCACTACCTGTGATGCAGCCACATGCCAGTGTTTTGCAGGCACTGGAGGTTACTTCAGGACTGGTTAATGTCCTGCAAGCAAGGTCAGGATAGAAAGGAAAAAGATCAGCCCTAAGTGGGCCCCATTGTCATCTCCTCCCTACTCCCCATTTTCTCTGACGGTGTACGAACAACGTACCCTGGACGCATGATGGCAGCTGTGGAATGATGTTCGTTTCCAGGGCATAATGAAACCTACGTGGACGTTACCAAAGCCCCCGCTTCTCTAGACTCCGAAGACTGTAAATACCTTGCTGTGGGGACTTCCTGCAGGGCTGCTGGGGGACAAATCCAGATTCCCATTTACACTGTGACCAAGGGACAGGGCCCCAGTTAAAAGCGGTGGTGTAGATGGGACCTACCGAGTCCGTGCGGCAAACTTAAAACTCTGGCGTATCCACCATTCTTTCCCTACAGGGACTGTGTCTAGCTAAACCCAGGGTTGTGAGTTCAGTCCTTGAGGGGGCCACTTAGGGATCTGGGGCAAAAAAAATAGTTGGGGATTGGTCCTGCTTTGAGCAAGGGGTTGGACTAGATGCCCTCCTGAGGTCCCTTTCAACCCTGATATTCTATGACCCCTAATAGGGAGCCAGGAGTTCAGATTCCTGATCTCATTCTGTGTCAGGGACTCTGGACAAGTTTCTCAAGAGAGGCACAGAGAGAGGTTAACCCTCATCTGCAAATTGGGGGTGATATTTCCTTGTCTCGCAGGGACACCAGAACTTCCATTAATTGCTCGCAAAGCCTTTGGAGAGCTCCTTGGGAGAGCGATGCTGTAGGAAAGGGATGTGGTGTTTGTTTCACATTTGCCCTGCCGACAGGCGTTAAAGGGATGTGAATTAGCCACGTGAAGGACTCCACAACCTGATAAAGGGCATGGTGCAGGTGCTCCCTTTGTCCATGTAGATTTGCAAACTCCCACTCGTCTCCCAGGGTGAGTTATTCCCGCGAAGGGCTCTGCCAGCCCTGCCCGAAGCGCCGCTCCCAAAGATGAGAGACTATTAAAATCCGGGGGCCCCGCTAACCAGCCGAATGACATGGTCTGATGAGCGTTGGGCTTTAAAGGTGGGAAGCTCATAAATTAGTATTAGTGGCTCTCTCTCCTGGTGGGAGCGTATTAGCATTTTTATTGTTTTGCAGCTCAGGGGTTTGTCACAGTCAGAACCAAAAAAGAAGGAGGGAAAGAAAAGAACTGGAAGCCCCTGCCAGACTCTATTTCTCCTTTATTCTCTTCTGTGCCACTTTTCTCTCCCCTCTTTCACGATCTCTCCATCTCTGCCTTTTCGGTAGTGCCCATCACCTTGGTGTCTAGGCCCTGGTTCTCGGGTTGTCTCCCCTCCTCTCTCAAGGTATGAGCCAACGCCTGTTGAAGTCGATGGGAGTTGTTTCCATTGGCTTCGGTGGGCGTTGGATCAGGCCTCTTGGCTGGAATGGGGAGGTGAAGTTTCTTTAGCTGGTGGACCTGGGGCTTTAGGATAATCTCCAATCTTCCTGGGGCCTGAGAACCGGCGCCTGGTTCCACAGCTCTCGAGATGCTCGCTCCAGTGTGCGCCGAGTAACCGCAGTGTAGTGCCAGGGTCTCTCTCTCTTCTGCCTTTCAGAACCTTCAAGCACCTTTGGAAGCAGGTGTCGGAGAACCTGGATCGATACCGCACCTTTCCGCGCCTGGCAGGAGGTAATGCCCAGACTTAGCTCTCGGGGGGACAAAGAGCCACGTGGGCCATGCCAGCGGCGGGGGAAGTCCTCAGCAGGAATTGAGCAGCTACTGGGCAGCGTGTGTGGCCAGCTTGCTGTTCACTTCCATGGCTGCGTTGTATTTCCTACCAAACAGGTGCACTGAAATAAAACAGGTGTCTGGAGAGAGAGCTGGGGAGGCGTGGGCTCCAGCGGGTGCAACAGGGAATTGTGAGTTAGGGCTCCTGGGTTCTTTTCCCAGCTCTTGGAGGCACTGTGGTTTACTGTTCAGAGCAGAGGTCTGAAAGCCAGGACTCCTGGGTTCTAGTCTCAGGGCTCTGCGAGAGCCTGGCTGGGTGGGACGCTTCATTTAACTGCTCTGTGCTATGCTGAGCTTTAAGTTGGGGCCAGTCGCTCTTCAGTGCTCAGAGGTTAGGGGAGGGCAGAGGGTGGTGATGTGGACACCACAGGGGCCTGCGCTCAGGTCCCAGGCACTGCAGGGCAAAGTCCTCTGTGCCCAGCGATGCAGAGCGGTGTGGGGCTGTACAGGTCTGTCTCCTACACGCCGACTCAGCTGGGACCCCATGGATGTTTTCCTTCCCCTGTTCAGGTTAGCTACGGCCTAGCTGCCACCCAGTATTCCCCCGGCCGTCCTATTCCAGAGTGCATCCTTAGCGGAGCGTGCTCTGCCCCGGCTGAACTGAACGGGCCGAGGTATTTAGGGAACCTGGTGCCATTTTGAGATCAGCTTGGGGAGGCCTCTTGCAGTGAACCTCCTGGGAAGAGCAGCTGGCACCAGCGAGCCTGGGGCAGAAATGGCTGGACTTGCTCCTCTCTCTGCTCACTCATAGGAGCCTACGGCAGATGCTGTACTCCCATATAAACCCATTGCTCCCCTCCTGCTAATGGGGCGAGGGTCCCTTTGCTTTGTACCTAGTGAGGGAGAAAGGGAAGAGACGGGGTGAACCCAAAGGATTGCAAGGCTGGAGGGAAGGCTAGGACGAAGGGAACAAGGTTCAGACTCCAGTTCTGTCACTGACCTGCGGGGTGACCTAGTGTGAGTCACTGCCTCGGTTTCCCCAGCTGCAAAATGGGTTTCATAATTCTGACCCTCCTCACAGGGTCGCTGGGAGAGACTTGGCTGGAACTGCTGGAGCAGAACTAGGCAGGTGGTTCCCATGTTGTTGGTATTTATCCCTCAGATGTGTCTTCGCTCAGAGCCAGCCCTGCGTCCCAACGAGCATGGGGCAGGGTAATTCAGACAGGTGAGCGGGCAGGCAGACGCCTGGCCTGGCTGCTGAGGGTGCAGTGTCTATTGCCCGCAGCTCGCGTGTTACGTGGGACTGTGCAGGAAGCCAGCTGGGGCTGGCTGTAAGTTGCTCTGTGGGGAAGCAACGAGGCAGTGACGGGATGGGTCGGTCCGTGTCTCCCCTCAGAGTGCGGCGGGAAGAACTTCCACTTCGTGCACAGCTCAGCCGACGTGCCCAGCGTGGTGAACGGGACCCTGCGCTCGGCCTTCGAGTACAGCGGCCAGAAATGCTCGGCCTGCTCCCGCCTCTACGCCCCCGACTCGCTGTGGCCCCAGATCAAAGCGAAACTGTTGGAGGAGCACGGGAAGATCAAAGTGGGAGACGTGAGTGGAGCTGCTGGGCTTTGTGGCTCAGCGGGTGGCTGATGGGATTAGAGGCTGCAGTAGCCGGCTGCTAATTCCTATTGAACCGAGCTTTTTATCCACTGGTTCTTCCCCCCTCATCTTTTTAGTGATTAGAAATTAACTTGTAGCCAGCGCTGCGGAGGAACGATTGTGAGGAACTGTTAACGCCACAGCGTAATTGAAAAAGGCCGGCTGCTCCCTCTTAGGGGTGTGGGGATGTGCGATATTAAAGAAGGGACAGGTGTCACTCGGGGGATTTAGATTCTCTTTCTTCCTCCTCCTGCCTTCCGAGCGACCTGCCTGGCGCTCCGAGGCAGCTGATGGCCTGTGGAGCGAAGCAGCCTGCTCCCTCTTTCACCAGCTCCCCTTCTTCCTTCCGCAGCCTGCCCAGGATTTCGCGACGTTCTTCTCGGCTGTGATCGATGACAAGGTAAGACCAGTCCCCTGCCCCAGTCCCCTTGCTGGCTTGAGTCCCTCCAGAGGGCGGGCCCTGGCTGCTACGGGGAGGCTCTGGCATGCAGGTGGGCCTTTTGGCCTACGTGCCATTGCTCCCCGTTGCCCCTTTGGCTTGCCTACCTGTGATCTCCTAAGCCAGCTTTCTTGCTGCTCCCCTAGAGGCCTCGCGTGGTTTCCCCAAGCCAGCCAAACCCTCCTGGGGATTGATTATCCCTTCTCCCTCGCCCAGGGCTGCACTTCCTCCCCTTTCGTCGTTCCAGATGCAGCTGAGCTGGCAAGTGCTGTCTTAAGTGTGTTTTCCTAGCTTGTGGGCAGGCAGCTGGCAATACAGGTGGCTTTTTGGCTGCAAATCCCTCTCATCCACTTCCATTGCAGAGAAGGGGGCCTCCCCTTGCTGGAAAGGCTTTGGGCAGCCCCTTGCCTGTCTCCCTACTCTGTCCTTGCCCCATGGCGTGGCCAGAGTACTAGCCATCTGAGACTGCAGTTGCTCATCTTCATACAGAGGTGTGGCTGGCTACGCTACAGGTCCCAACGTGCAATGCTCCCCTTTGCTAGCAGTCCTTGGGTCTGTGTCTTCCGTTGGCCGTCTCTCCAGGGCCAGCTGCAGTGTGCAAAGTGTACACGGCTTTGGGTTTCTAGCCAAGTCTGGACACCCCCGGCCTTACTGCACGTGCACCTGTCTGGGACTGCCGTCCTCAGGGACAGTCGTCATGATCTTGCCCAGAAGGGGCCTAAGATTCTAAGTGCAGGGAGGCTCACGGGGCATCTTCCCGGAAGCAAACCCCGGGCCATGCAGCGAGATGCGGACCCAGCGCTGCCTTCTAGGCAGCATTCCCGCGAGTGGCTTCACGTGCTGCAATAGCGTGTCTGCCGCTGCTGGATCCTGACGGCTCCAGAGCTAGTGTCGCCGACGGGCAATGCCCTCTTTCAGACTCCTCCTCGCACTCTGGTTTTCAGTCTTTTGCACGTATTAAGAAGTGGCTCCAACACGCCAAGACGTCGCCCAACCTCAGCATCCTGGCGGGGGGGACGTGTGATGACACCGTTGGGTATTTTGTCGAGCCGTGTATCGTGGAGAGCAAAGACCCAAAGGACCCCATCATGGAAGAGGTGAGTATCCCTTTTCTCTCCTGCGGGGATCGAGGTTGAATTGACCGCGAGAAGAGCATGAGGAATAGCCATTGCAGAAGCACAGATCTTTGAGAGAGAGAGAGAGAAATCTGGCCATCTAAGCCAGAGATTCCCACCCTCTAGGACTGATCCCATAGAACTCCCTCCCCTTAATGAGTAACCTGCACTGCTCCTCAGTGCGTGTGTTGCTGCCTCCTGCCTAGACTGTAGCCCTCCTGTTGGCCTTGAGGTGCTCTCAAGACTGGGCCTCAGAGCAGCACAAGCTCCATGATGAGCGTGCAGTTAAATAGGAGGCCACTGGCGCAGCGCGGTAACTGGGGCAGGATTGTTCCCCACGCTGTCTTTCCCAGTGCCTTAGCTGCTCGAGTGACGGGGCATCCACGGGTTCCGGGAGGGGCCGGTTGTATAGGCTAGGAAGCCCTTCCTGATTGCGAGCTGAGTGTCATTCCACCACCACTCTTGGCTCACCCTAGTGATGGCCGGAAACCACAGCAAACAAAGACGAGGGCTGGGCGGGCTCCTCTAAAGCTCCTAAAACTAGAGCCCATTGAACTAAAGGAGAAGCAGCAGACTCATCACGGGCCCGGGGTTAGGGCTGGCTGCTGTCGCGCCTAGCGTTCCTCTCCCACACGCTGCCGCTCACTAATGAAGCTCAGAAGCGGGGGCTTACCGGAGGGCCTTTTGGGGTATGTCTACCCCGCGAAGAGAGACCCGCGGCTGGCCAGTGCCAGATGACTCAGACTGTCGGGGCTCTGGCTCCGGCTGTTTCATTGCGGTGAAGATTTCCAGCCTCCGGCTGAGCCTGGACTCTGGGACCCTCCCACCTCACAGGGCGTCTACACAGCAATGAAACAGCCCCACAGCCGGAGCCCTGCAAACCCGAGTCGGCTGTGTCTAACTGCTGTGTAGACATAGCCTTTGACCGCCAGCGCTGCAGTGTATGTGCAGCTGTTTCTTTTCTCCATCCTCTGCAGACCTATAATTATTTACTGAGCCAGAATAGCTCTGAATCTCAGCTCAGGGCTGAAGGGGATGGAAGTGGGTAGGGGAATGGCTCTAACGAACATTCATCCATCCAGCTTGGGAAGGACGGGGCGTTGTATGGGTGGGAGACTGGCCCAAGTACAGGACCCTAAACACCTTAGATAACAATGAAGGCACACTGCTGTCCTTGGCAGGAACGGGCGGGAACTGCCTGCCAAGCAAATACTACACTTGGGCTGGGAGATGGTGCTCTGCCTTCCCCCGGAGTCCTTCCCTGCAGGAGTTGATTGTGCTCCTCCTGCTTTCACAGTGCTGGTCATTTGTCCTGTTTCACACCTGCGATTTGTTCAAGCAGCAGGCGCTGCCGTCAATAACAAGCAGCGATTGTGGGCCACGCTCGCAGGCATGCAGACTCGGCTGCTCCTGCCCTGACAGCCTTTGTTTTGCTTTGCAGGAAATTTTTGGCCCAGTCCTGACTGTCTATGTCTATCCAGAAAAGCAGTACAAGGAAATCCTACAGCTCATAGACACCACATCCCCCTACGGCCTCACGGGGGCAGTGTTCGCCCAAGATAAGTAAGTGCCTGAATTCTCACCCCTCTAGCAGTGTGCGCTAATAGCTCGCTCTCCGCTCTCTTTCTTTCCAGGGTGCACTAGGGGGGGGGCAAATAATTTTAACCCTTCGGTTTCTGTCATGCAGAACCAGCACGTGTATTACCTCCATTTTCATCACTGTCTTCTGCTAGAAGGAAGTCCTGGGCCAATGGCCCCTTACCCCTTCATGGGTAGGGCTTTGCCCAGCATGGGCCGAGTAGTGATTTAGGGCAGGGAGGCTCCTTGTCTGAGCCCCTTGCCCCTTTTCCCTAGAGGCTCTGAAGGGTAGTTCAGGGAGTTTCCCTCAAGACAACACTCCTATGTCCTACCAGCCCCAGATGGCTCATTAGGGCTGCCCCATGGCCATCAAAGGTGGTGAACTTTAAGTGGTGCAACTCTCTGGGACTGAATGGTACAGGGGATGGGTTTGGAGCAATGCCACATTTCACATCTGGGGTTGAGCCCAGCCTAGGGCAGCAGTAACTAAGAGCTGACCAGCTATGTTGTCTGCTTCAGCACAGAGGCCAGGGATTGACTGGGCTCTGCAGAGTACCCCAGGAATGCTGAATCTTCTAAGCCAGAGCAATAGTGGTAGGGTGGGTTGCTTTGCTGGGGATAGATGTTGGGCTGGGCCATCTGGCTAGCACTATGTTCTCTTGCACACGGTCTGAGGCCAGGAGGCCCACAGCAGATTGAAAGGACGATGACCTGAGCGTGTCCTCCTCCGCTGTGTCACTGCTCCCCCCCATCTCTCCTAGGCACGTCATCCAGGAAGCGAGGACGCTTCTGAGGAATGCAGCTGGCAACTTCTACATTAACGATAAGTCGACAGGCGCAATTGTGGCCCAGCAGCCATTTGGGGGCGCTCGTGCCTCAGGTGAGAGGGGAATAGCTGTCAGCTGATCCATACACAGTGGGGTGTGAATGTTCCTCTCTGGGAACTAGAGCCAGGCGCTGGGAGTGAGCAGGCCTAGGTTCTACTCCTGGCTCTGTGCCGCCATCTCCTCAGCTGTGGGATGGGGTTCTCTCTATGGAACCTCCTGCAGGGCCAAGACTGGAGTCTGCTCCCTACTGGGGAACGACGACTCCTTCCCGTAAAGAGCCTTTCCTGGCTTTCCTACAGGAACCAACGACAAACCGGGCAGTCCCTTCTACCTCCTGCGCTGGACGTCTCCCCAGGCCATCAAGGAGACCCACGTGCCGCTCGGAGACTGGCAGTACGCGTACATGCAATGATCGCGGCCCAGTGCCTTCCATGCTGGGAGAACGCCCTCTTACTACTGACTCCCAACGCAGAGCGGAGTTGCCGATCTCATTTCCAAGCTACGGCTCTAATAGTATTTAAAGCATTTTGTTTTTTCAAACAAAATTTAACAGACTGTTACCCAGCAACAAGAGCAACCCTTGTGATTTCTCAAGCCCGATGCAGGAGATTAGTCTAAAGAAGGGTTCTTCTGTAGGCTGCAGTTTGTTCATGGTCCTCTAGCAGGAGGAGGCCGCTCATCAAGGTACCTTAGAACAGGAATGCAGCAGCAAGAACCACAGGCCTGCGAGGCAGTAGAGGAGAAACGTTCTGGCAAGAATGAGATAACGGGGGTTCATGCTAATCTGTGCTGAACAAATCCATGAAGCTTGCCCTCCCACTCCACGTCCCATAGAATCATAGAGGAACATGCCCGTGGAGATGTTCTTGTCCATTTCTCCCCATACATTTGGTCTACGCATGATTGTGGTTTTCCATCTAGATCTCAGGGACTGAGTGTCTCCTGCTGCAGGTATGAAGCCAGTGCCTAGTCTGCCATTGGAGAGGGAACAAATCATGTTCTTTAAAGGGCTTGGCCATACGAACACTTATTTCTCCGCAAGCTGTGGTGTAAATCTACCCTGCTGGGCACTAAATGTCTATGTGGACCTTGCTGCTGCCTGCTAAAAATTCCCTACTGTGCTTTAATCTACTCCAAGTGGGGGTAGATCTAAGCTCCATAGGAAAGTTTTAGTGCATGGTAGATTTACATCCCAGCTTGCCATAAGCTAAGTGTTTGTGTGGACAAGCCGTATGTTTTCTCAAACACGGTAGGTGATAAAATGCCTTGCATTAACACTTCTGCTGTAAAACCTTTGCAGAGTTTAGAGGGAAGAGGCATTTAGGGAAAGTAATGCATGAAAACAGCAACTGAGTTGAGACTGGGCAGAGCCCTTGTCTTCCACCTCTGTCCATCCTTTTTTAAAAGCAACCTGTAACACCCATGTCCCTCTCCGCCAGAATTGGGACCAATTTTGCTTTCTCCCCCTGAACTGAGATTCCTGAAATAATTAAAGCCAGAGCTATATGACTGGTACTGAAGCAGATAATGGCATTAACAGGATGGGCTTGTCCCTGTTACTTTCAGAGCTGTATTATTTTCCAAACACTTGTTTTTAGTTTAATACATGGGCCATGTTACAAATCATGCTTGTTGGTTAAGAAGTCCTGTTCCGGGGAGTAGGGGGAAACGTATGTGAACTCTGGCTTGAATTGGTCCAGAGAGTTACACCATTGGACTCTAGCTGTGCACTTTCCCAGAGTTCCTTGCGGTTAAGATCAGAGGGTTTGCTTAGGCTCTAGTTTGAATAGCGTAGTGACAGTAGCTCTATTTTGCATGTAGCACTGAGGGGATGCTGTTAGCGTGCATACCTCATGGCTATTTTGCTATTAAACCCCTTGATTTAAAAACTGATTCAATGCTAGGCACGTTTCACTTTAGTACAGTCACTAGCTGTGCTAAGCAAGCGTTAGCCATACTAATACTACTTTGCAACTGCGTCAGTAATAGGTGCATTAAGACTTTTTAGGTCTGCGATTCACTAGCAGCTATCCAGTTGGGCAGGCTACTCCCCGGTGAGGTTCCCTGAGTGGATCCAGAGAGCATTTCCTCTTCCGTGGCGTGGGTCTCATGTTAGTAACAAGTGCGTGGCAGCTGCAGGAATCTTAGCGACTGCTCAGAGGGAAAGAGAGCTGATCACAATGTTAAGAGTCCATTTTGCCTCTGTTGGCCTTAGCCGCTTGCCATGTGCACAGTGAACACGCCTGACTGTATGTTCCTGTACAGCCTGGGTAACATATACCCACCTGTTCTGAGGCGCAAAACTGCTCTAAATGGCAAATGCTACCCCAGTCGTCTTAGTAGGTTCTTACGACGTGTCCACTGAGCTCTCATATCCAACTTTCCACATCCTGATTGGACAGGACCGTCTAACTTCAGTTCTAATTTAGAATGTTCCTTCAACAGCAAGCTGTTACGGTTGACAATTCCACAGCCGGAATTGTGAAACTGTAGATGATTGACAGTACAGCCGTTAATTGTCTGAGGTTTCCAGTCAGTTAAATGTTAACCTCTACTGGGCCTTGACTAGTATTTAGCTTTCAGGTCAATAATTGTCACTGCCACTGAAGTCAATATCCACTTATTGCAAATGCTGAATCATGAGACAGATAAGCTGTTGCCATAACTTAGTTACACAGACTTGGATGCATTTTAAAAGGTAACTCTTGAAGCAAAGGTTTGTTAATGACTGATTCTACTAGCACTTTTTGGTTCTAACTGTGTAAGCTTGAAGGAATCCACTGTGTTAGATGAAGTATTTGATTCAAAAAAACATTTCAAATACTTATTTACCTTTTATCGCTATGTAACAAAAGTAATATTAGACAAGATTCATGTGTACCAGTAGGCACAATAGCAACAAGGTTTTGCATATTAAAATAAATCAGTAATTTATCCAGTAAATTCAAACATTCATGTGATTCATAGCTGGAGCTACTCTATTTTATATAGGTTTGTGAGGTAAGTTTGCATAACGCTGCCGGTGAGAATAAATTCTTTTCCCCTGATTCTGCATTTTAGTGCTTGTCTACACCGTACGGCCTACAGAGGTGTGAATTGTAGCACACACTAAAGTTTTTAGTGCTGTAATTACCCCACGTAGATCTTGCTAGCATGAACTAAGAGATAGCGTAGGGCTGTTTTAAATGAGACTACATTGCTATGAACTAGGTACCTTTTAGTTCGCGCTAGCAGGGTCTACTTACAGCACAAAACTTCAGTGTGGGCTGCAGTTCGCACCCTGCAGTCTGCACTGTGGGGTCATGTAGACAAGTCCCTTAGCGTATGTCTACACTGCAGTTACATACCCAGGGCTGGCCTGTCAAGAGATGATGTACCAGGCCATGCTACTGCTGGATCTTAGCCAAGATCCAGGCTTAGGGCCTGTTTAATCGTGGTGTAGACTTTTGGGTTTGGTCTGGACCCAATTAAACAGTCTCTTACCCCGAACCCCGTGAGCTGAGTCACCAACCACTGGTTTGTAATTGCAGTGTAGACGTACCCTTAGTGCCGAGTGACTTGGGTATCTGTCCTCCCAGCTCTTACCTGCCTCTCGGCTATCCTCGCCAGGTCTTCACTCCCTTCCTAGCAGCTATCTCTCAAGTGCTCGCAATAGAATCTACATCCTACCTCTGCCTGCTTCACGGCTTGTTCTACCCCTCGTTCCTTGTTCAACTTAAAGCAAAACTGCGGCGTTAGCTCAGTAGCCCCTGCTGTCCCAGCCCTACCAACTTCCTGGTGCACTGGTGTAGTTTCCCTCATTTTATCCCATTCCTTTCCACCTACATAGGGTGGAATCCAGGATAGGAGATGACCTGGCCTTGTACCTCTTAAAAACCAGTGAGTTTTAAAAGCCCAAAAGCTTTTAAGCATGGAATGACCCTCTTGGAATAACAGGTGTTTCCTAGCGTAAGGATGAAAGAGGGTGGTTCTTTTGGACTCACTGATCCTGCTTATCATGCAAGAAAGCACCTGGGTTTGTTTTTAGTTGCAAACTCCGTCCTGCTTCAAGCAACCCTGCCCCAGTTTGGAAGCCAGATGAAACTCATCAAGTCAGCTAGAGTGCCACTTTGCTTTTTGGGGGGTTCAAAGGAACCCGCCCTCTCAGCCTCAAGTGGTGCAAATCCCATGGATCAAAACCAAAGAGGTCGCTTGCATAAAACCCTGTGGATGCAAACAGAGCCACTGCCCCAAAAAGCAGCTTGTCGTCCCCTGTGCAACTCACTCTCCGGCCTAGTGGATTGCCGTGGTAGTGCCGGAGACGTGCGAAAAACAATTGTTTTGTTTTGCTCCTTCCCAACTATACATGAATGTCTTTCTAATATTAGAAACTGCTGCTAAGAATCCTTTGCTATGTTTGCCACACAAGGAGAAGTAATAAAGTCTTGTTTAATCCTACCCTCCAGTTTGCCCATTAACTCTACCTTCCCTCGCCAAACACTGGGCTTGCGTGATCTGTAATGGCAAATCTCCACCGGCAAAAACTGGGAAGGGAACCAGCATTTTCATACTCGCATTATAAGGAGCTGGGGCTCCAGTTGGTTGATTTTTTTCTTAGTACTAATTTGAATGCTGTTGTCTATACAAGAACGTGGTCTGTATCCTGTTGATGGCATGTTACCTGAAATGCACCGTACAGAGAGCAGTGTTGATCAGTGGGTGACCAGGTTGTTCATAGAGGAAGGACTTCAGTTTAGTAGGGCATTGGTCTGGCTGATCCAAACAGCGGTGAGTGTTTGCAGATGATTCGCTGGTTGTGCTCCTTGGATCGCTCTTTGTTGCAGCGCAACTCGGGCTGAACGCTACACGATATTTTCAATGTGAAAGGTCGCTGCTGCTGCCGTCGTCTCACCTGCGTGGGAGAATGTATAGCGTTGAGGGATAAGAATACTACTCAGGATTGGACAGGTATTGCTAATAAAAGACTTGCCAAGCACGGCCATGACCTGAAGAATTCTTTCCCTTGCCACAAGTTTGGCTTGAGGGTTGGGGATTATTTCTGCCTGACCAAACAGCCGCAGGGCCGGCTTTTCGAAAGGCGTTTCAGCACCTAAAGAGGCAGATGGATTGAAAAATCCCACTAGGTGTCTCTCTGCCTTTTTAGGTGCTGGAAATACCTTTGAAAATCTGGCCTTCTAAGAGACTGTTCCTGTGAGGTGCTGAGCTCCCCCCACTGAAAGTGCCCCCTGAGTTCAAGTGGATTTCGGAAAGGTAATAGGACACCACCCCAAGGCTGTAAACCAGTAACCAGTGCCTAGGGCGTGGATGTACTGCAGTACTTATACTAGTAGGTTCAGTTAAATAGCTCCTCTCCGCAATCCACCAATCCTTAAGTGAAAGGCAACAGGCCACCAAGCAGCCTTGATAAATTGCCATGGTTACTTTTGATGACATCATCTGTTGTTTCAGAGGGTTTGGGATCACAGAGAAAATCCTAGTGTTATTTACTGGGCGAACACAAGAGATGATGTACCAAGCCAGGCTAATGTTGGATCTTAGCCAAGAACCATCAGGGAGCATCTAACAGCTCCTTCTGGTTTTCATGCTCCTGTCAAATCCTTTCAAGTAGCATCTCACCCTTTTAATTCACACATTAGGATGATCGACGTTAATGGCACCGCAATCTCTGCTAACACCTTCTCGGGATCCGGCAGCGGGTTGCTCAGTGCTTACGAGAGAAGCCGATCTGCATACCGACACGTTTCTCATCGTGTGGGCAAATAGAGGTGCAAGGAGAGCTGGGCTATTAATGGATTTATGGTTTTTTGGTTCAGGGGCAACGAAGATGCATTTCAGGTCAAACCAAAAAACCCTGAAGTCTTCTGAAATTTTCAGCAAATCAAAAAAAGTTTTGGCTGGACAAAATGCTTCATTTTGATTTTGACCATTTAAAACTTTAATTTCCTTAAATTGTTTTTGGTCACACAGTCATTTTGTACAAAAAAAAAAAAAATCAAAATGTTTTGTTTTGAAAATATTGTAACAAAAGTTTTAATTATTATTATTTTTTTTTTTTTGGTGAAACTGACACAAACCATTTTGGTGTGGCTGAAGCTAGATGGTTTGCCGAACAATTTTTTTGGTTTAAAACAAAAAACAAAAGTCACCCAATTCTAGTTACATGCAGTAGCTAGTCTCCCCTTTCCCTACATAAACATCACAAAAGATTGGCCTGCTTCTAAAAGGAATTTCACTCTGTAGGCCTGGGACCTAATTCACCCCCTACTAAACTAGCCTTGACTGGATGCCCTAGATTGTGTGGATAACAAAAAATGGCTTAACCTCCCACCTGGGAAGTCAGTCACCTAAGCAGAGAATTTACCCTAGATTTCTAGATCTACCTTGTGCTCATAAAATACCTTTTCTCCAATCACATTCCAAATGCTACTGAATTAAATGCCAACACCCATGGGAGGCAGGTATATATCAGCCCATTTTATAGAGGGAGAAACAGGCTCAAATTTTCAAAACTGGTCTCCAAGTTGGGGTGACACTTGATTTTCAGAGCTGCAGGGCACCCACATCTCCTGCTGACTTGAACGTGTGGGGGCTCGGTGCTTCTGAAGATTAGACACAGGGGGGCTCATCAGGGGGGCAACCAAAATAACTCGCACAAGCCATCTTTGAAAATTTTGCACTATGTAACTTCCAAGGTCACAGGGCATGTCTGTGACAGAGCCCCAGGAGGCCAGATAATGGGTCCCAGTCGAGTGCTTCAACTCCAAGATCACCCTTCCTTTAAGAATATTAATTACATTTAATTTAACCATACAATAATCTCCCACTCACCCAGCTCTGCTGTATGGTTCAATTGGAAGGCTCTCAAATGGCTTTTAGGATGTGCTTCTCCCTGACAGTAGAGTTGGTCACATTCAGACTGGAATTGTGCATCTGAAAAACAGAATGGCCTTATTTCAATTTGTGGTGCAAAGGTGTCCACAGCCCAAAGACCATCTAGGATTCTCCCCCCCACCCCTTGTTGGCAGCCACAAGGGGAAGAACAAAGACCAAACTGTCCTTTTGTTGTGTGTACAGCGCCTAGCGCAACAGTGTCCTGGTGCAAGACTAGGGCTGTAATTATAATACAAGCAACAATAAATGGACATAATTCTACCACTCTACTCCGTGCTGATTAAGCCTCAGCTGGAGTATTGTGTCCAGTTCTGGGCGCCACATTTCAGGAAAGATGTGGACAAATTGGAGAAGGTCCAGAGGAGAGCAACAAAAATGATGAAAGGTCTAGAAAATATGAGCTATGAGGGAAGATTGAAAACATTGGGTTTGTTTAGTCTGGAGAAGAGAAGACTGAGAGGGGACATGAGAACAGTTTTCAAGTACATAAAAGATTGTTACAAGGAGGAAGGAGAAAAATTGTTCTCCTTAACCTCTGGGGATAGAACAAGAAGCAATGGGCTTAAATTGCAGCAAGGGAGGTTTAGGTTGGACATTAGGAAAAACTTCCTAACTGTCAGGGTGGTGAAGCACTGGAATAAATTGCCTAGGGAGGTTGTGGAATCTCCATCATTGGGGATTTTTTAAGAGCAGGTTGGACAAACACCTGTCAGGGATGGTCTAGATAATACTTAGTCCTGCCATGAGTGCAGGGGACTGGACTAGATGACCTCTCGAGGTCCCTTCTAGTTCTATGATTCTATGAAGATACTGAACTGTCTTTTTTAGTCCTAGAGGTACCTAATCTAGAAGAGCAAAGCACTTTACAGGGAAGGAGCTGGCATTGCTGCTGCCTTTGCTCTGCCTGGTCTTCTGTTTGCCAACAGCCTTTGGTCTCCATGGCTATCGAGCTCATTTTCTTTCCCCTTTCAGGAAAAAAGGGTGCATCCGTTTCACACTCACACGCCTCTTGCAAGAGAGCGTAAGGGAGATGACTCGCCACTGGGGCAGCAACACAAGGGACTGCAAATAAACCAAAATGGAACCAGATTCATAGAATCCTAGAAGATCAGGGTTGGGAGAGACCCCAGGAGGTCATCTAGTCCAGTCCCCTGCTCAAAGCAGGACCAATCCCCAACTACATCATCCCAGCCAGGGCTTTGTCAAGCCGGGCCTTGCTGGCAGGTAAAATCAGAAAGGTTATAAAGGAGGGCTGTGGGGGAAAGCCGACAGGGCGCAGAGGAGCACACAGTTTGGACAATGACATCCCATAGGGAAGGATTTATTAAAGGGGATACTTTATATCCTAAAAAAAGAGGAGAGTTGAGCAAAACAAACAAACGAACGGGAGTCCCATTCATTTACATCACATGAAAGCAGACACCTAAATATTGACAAATTTTGTAAGTGCTTGTACACAAATGCTATGAGTCTAAACACTAATATTTGAGTGCCTGGCATTAAAGGAGGATGTTGATATAATAGGTACCACAGAAACTTGGTGGAATAATGATAATCAATGGTCCAAGGTAATACCAGGGTACAATATATAGGAATGACAGTAAGTTGTGCTAGTGGAGTGGCACTATATGTGAAAGAAAGCACAGAGTGAAATATAGTAAAAATCTTAAATGAATCAAACTGTACCCTAGAATCTCTCTGACTAGAAATTCCATGCGTACATGATAAGAATATAACAGTAGGAATATACTACTGACCACCTGATCAGGATGGTGATGGTCAAATGCTCAGCGAGGCCACAAATACAGAAAATGCAAGAATAAGGGGGAATTTCAACTATCCCCATACTGACTGGGTATGTCACTTCAGGAAGAGATGCAGAGATAAAATTTCTGGACACATGAAAAGACGGCTTCTTGGAGCAACTAGTCCTGGAATCCACAAGGGGCAAGGCAATTCCTGATTTAGACATAAGTGGAGCACAACATTTGGTCCAAGAGAGGAATATAGCTGTCCCATTCGGTAATAATGATCATAATGTAATTAAATTTAACATCCTTGCAGGGAAGAAGAAATACCAAAGAAACCCACCACAGTAGCATTTAACTTCAAAAAGGGGAACTGCACAAAAATAGTTAAATGGAAATTAAAAGGCACAGTCACAAGAGTGAAATGCCTGGAAGCTGCATGGAAACTATTTAAAAAACACCATAATAGAGGCTCAAACTAAATGATCTCCCAAAGGGGGAAAAAAAAAACCATACGAGACCCCCCAAAATGCCACCGTGGCTAAACAGCAGAGTAAAAGAGGTAGTTAGATACAAAAAGGCATCTTGAAAAAATAGGAAGTCAGAACGTACTGAGGAAAATAGAAAGGAGCACAAATTCTGGCAAGCAAAGTATAATTAGGCAGGCCAAAAGAGAATCTGACGAGCAACAAGCAAGAGTGACAAAAACAAACAGCAATGTTTTAAAAATACCTCAAAGGCAGGAAGCTGGCAAACAATCAGCGGGGCCACTGGACAATCGAGGTGCTAAAGCAGCACTCAAGGAAACCAAGGCTGTTTCAGAGAAGCTAAATTAATGTTTTGCAATTCTTCACTGAAGAGGATGTCAGGGAGATTCCCACACGGAGCCATTCTTTTTAGGTGACAACTCTGAGGAACTGTCCCAGATTTAGGTGTCAACAGAAGAGGTTTATAAATTAAACAGTAATAAATGTCACAAGGACCAGAGGATATTCACCCAACTGTTCGGAAGGACCTCAAATATGAAATTGCAGAACTACTAACTGTGGTATATAACCTATTACTTAAATCAGCCTCTGTACCAGATGACTGGAGGATAGCTAATGTAACACCAAGCTTTTAAAAAGGTTCCAGAGGCGATCCTGGCAATTATAGGCTGGTAAGCCTAACTTCAGTACCAGGCAAATTGGCTGAAATTATAGTAATGAAAAGACATATCAGCTACACAGATGAACATAAAATACTGGGGACCAGTCGCCACGGCGTCTGTAAAGGGATATCATGCCTCTCCAGTCGATCAGACTTCTGTGCAGGTGTCAACAAGCATGTGGACAAGGTGATCCAATCAATATAGTGTACTTGAATGTTCAGAAAGTCTTTGACAAGATCCCACGCCAAAAAGAGTATTAAGCAAAGTAACCAGTCATGGGATAAGAGGGAGGGTCCCCTCGTGACTCAGTAACTGGTTAACATATAGGAAACAACAGCTAAGAATAAAAGATCAGTTTTCACATGGAAAGGAAAATAGCAGGGTCCCCGAAGGATCTGTACGGGGACCGTTCAACGTACTCATAAATGATCTGGAAAAAAGTGAGTGACCTGTGAGATGGTAAAATTTGCAGATACAAAATTACTCAAGACTGTTCAGTCCAAAGTTGACTGCGAAGAGTTACAAAATGATCTCACAAAACTGGGTGACCAGGCAAGAAAATGGCAGATCAAATTCAAAGTTGATAAGTGCTGAGTACTGCACATTGAAAAACATAATCCCAACTATTCATACAAAATGATGGGGGTCTAAATTAGCTGTTGCTACTCCAGAAAGAAATCTTGGCATCATAGCTAGCTCACTGAAAAGATCTGGGCAATGTCAAACAAGCTAACAATGTCAGGAACAATTAGGAAAGGACTAGATACAACAGACAATGTCATAATGACACTATATAAATCCATTAGATGCCCACACCTTGAAGACTGTGTGCGGGTCTGGTCACCCCATCTCCAAAAAGATATTTTAGAACTGGAACAAGTACAGCAAAGGACAATAAAAATGATTTGGGATGTGGAACAATTTCCATATGAGGAGAGATGAAAAAGATTGGGACTGTTCAGCTTAGAAAAGAGCTAACTCGGGGGTGGGGGTGGTGATAGACATCTATAAAATCATGAATGGTATGACGAAAGTGACTAGGGAAATGTTATTTGCCTCTTCACATAATACAGGAACCAGTGTGTGTGTGTGTGTGTGTGGGGGGTGTCACTCAATGAAATTACTAGGCAGCAGGTTTAAAACAAACATAAGGACATGTTTCTTCATATAATGCACAGTCAGCCTGGGGAATTTGTTGCCAAAAGTATAATTGGGTTAAAAAAAAAACTAGATAAGTTCATGGAGGATCGGTCCATCAATGGCCATTAGCCAAGATGGGCAGGGATGCAACCCTATGCTCCAGGGGCCCTAAACCTCTGACTACCAGAAGCTGGGACTGGATGATAGGGGCTAGATCACTCGATAACTGCCCTGTTCTGTTCATTCCCTCTGAAGCATCTGGAACTGGCCACAGTTGGAAGACAAGATATTGGACTAGATGGACCACTGGTCTGACTCAGTATGGCCCGTCTTATGTTCTTAGGTAGCTAGCTGGAGAGGAGCATATGACCCAGGTAATTCAAATACTTCAGGGATGTGTGCAGGACAATATACAACCCTAGCTACTTGTGGCTCTGAAGAGGGGTAGGCTACAGTTATATAGCCAGTGGAGGTTTCCCATTGTTCTTAGCTCTGGGCATCTGATGACTTGGGCTTGGCAAACATGAGGCGGGATTCAGATGCAAAACAACCTGACGTGTTCAAGCATGCTAGCGCAGGGCCATGCACGCAAGCAACTCTTCTCTACTTTGGAAGCCACTGCTTACTGCACACTGGATGCAAACTCGTTTTCCAAGGGGTAAAAGATAAGCTCTGGGGGCTGAGTGGCGGACACATGAAGACAGTCTCCCAGTTTTAGGGCCCTCTCCATAAGGAACTAAAGAGGCTATAGAAGCAGAGGTCTCAGAGCCACTGAACAGGCAGTCGGAAGAAGCCAGGAAAATATATGTGCCTCTCAAAATTCTCGTCTCTGTGCCAAAGATCAAATCCTGCTGACCAGGGAAATTTATGCAAATATCCCACATCGTTTGATGTTTATTCCTGGGCTAGTGGAACATTCTGGTAACACTGAAATAACCTTTGGGTCTTTAGAGTAGTGGGGGATGGAGTGGGGTGGGGTGGGGGGGCTTTTGATTAAGAACCCTCTCCTCACCCTACAGCACATGCAGTTACTGACTGTGTTGACCTTTTTAATAGCAATGCTGCACCTGCTGCCAGCCAGAGACTGGGAATGTGGACGTATGTTATGATACATGTAGTACGCTTCCCAGACCTGAAGAAGAGCTCTGTGTGAAAGCTTGGAAAAGCGATGACTAAGGGGGGACATGATAGAGGTCTAATAAAATCATGACCGGAGTGGAGAAAATAAATAAGGCAGTGTTATTTACTCCTCATAACACAAGAACTAAGGGTCACCAAATGAAATTACTAGGCAGCAGGTTTAAAACAAACAAAAGGAAGTATTTTTTCACACAAGGCACAGTCAACCCGTGGAACTCCTTGCCAGAGGATGTTGTGAAGGCCAAGGCTATAACAGGGTTAAAAAAAGAACGAGATAAGTTCCTGGAGGATAGGTCCAACAATGGCTATTAGCCAGGATGGGCAGGGATGGCGTCCATAGCTTCTGTTTGCCAGAAGCTGGGAATGAGCGACAGGGGATGGATCACTTGATGATTCCCTGGTCTGTTCATTCCCTCTGGGGCACTGGGCACTGTTGGAAGACAGGATACTGGGCTAGATGGACCTTTGGTCTGACCCAGTCTGGACGTTCTTATGTAAGCTCAAAAGCTTGTCTCTCTCAGCAACAGAAGTTGAGCCAATAAGAGATATTACCTCTCCCACGGAACATGTAGCCTCATGGAAAGTCATAATCAGGCTGAATTTTGTATAAACCAACCTATATACAGATCAATCGAGGACTATGGCTAGGAATACAGTGGGAGGGGATAAAAGACTAGAGGCAACATCACAGCGCGGCAGTGAAATACCTTGGGCCAAGAGATACTTTCTCCTGGGTATCAAACTTCAGTACGGAGCAGCTACCTAACATTGTACCAGTGCAGACAGCCACTACAGACAGATGGGGAATCTCTGAGGTTGGGAAAATGGCAAATATGCCCTCCGCTCCGTATCTCTGACCCTGTCTTTGGAACAGCCAAAAGGAGAGAGACTGTGACCCTTCCTCCTCCCCAATTCCCCGGGAGTCCAACCCAGGTTTTACACTGAGTCCAAGGCTACACTGCAAGGCTCTGAAAGTCTAGTCTAGGCTGTGTGGTTACCCGTGTAGTGCAGATGTGATTGATGAAGTTCAGAGTCATTTACGTCACTACTGAGTCGCAGCGCCTCGATTGAAGGAATTCCCCATTAGGGGCGACTACTGGGGTGGGTGTGGATGGTGGTTCCACTCTCCCCACCCCAGTCCACCCCCCAACATGTCATTTGCTCTCTCTCCCCCTCACACACATACACAACATTTTCACTGCTGGTGAAATCTCCCACAAGAGCGTGTGAGAAAGTGAGCGCATGCACTAATCTCAGGATCTGGCAGGGCCACAACAGATCCACATGCATCTAGAACAGCAATCCCAAAACAAGAGCAGGAAGGCCTGAGCATATTACTGACAAACCGAGAGATCCTTCATTTAGTCCTAAGAGAAGAGAGTGCAGTACTTCACCATAGCAGGTTGCTGCATAGGGGGTGACCAGATGTCCCGATTTTATAGGGACAGTCCCGATATTCAGGGCTTTGTCTTATACAGGCCCCTATTACCCCCACCCTCATCCCAATTTTTCAAGTTGGCTCTCTGGTCACCCTACTGGTTCAAGGCGTTGCTAGTTCATGTTCCTAAAGCCCTTTTCACCCCTGCTCCACAAGGGTCGGCAAGCTGAACATTTCACCGACTTTCAGGTTTCCAGTTGTTTAGTCACGTTTTCTCCTACAGCTGGTAACATGACCCCAACATCTTGATGGATGCCAGGGATTGAACCAGGGGCCTGTGGAGATAAAATGTCGAGTCTCTGCAGTTTGACCAAAGATCCTGTGAACAGTAACAGAATCACATCCTTGCTAAACTGGGCAGAGAGGTGAACACACAGAACCGTGGGTTATAATAAAATCTTGATCTGGGTACCAGACCACAGATCCAGGGCCCAGTTCTGACACCCTCAATCACGTTGGGCTACTCATGAAGTAAAGTAGATCTCAAGTGTGAATTGGAGCTGCAAAATCAGGCCCTAAATTAGCATCTCCCACTGTTTTAGGACCAGACATTCAGATGCTGGCCTCCATTTTTGTGAATGCAGTTTAGGACACTTAGATGCCCAAATTCTTGATTGCGCTAACAAACTGGGCAGTTTATTATTACTTATCTGCATCATGGTAGCACCTGGAGGGAGTAGGTACTGTATAAACTCATACTAAGAGACAGTCCCCTATCCTGAAGAGCTTACAGTCTAAATAGCCAAGACGAAGAGCACTAGGGGAAACTGAGGCAGTGATTTGCCCAAGATCAGAGGCAGGGCTAGGAGTTGAACCTGCGCTGCTGACTCTTAGTCCAGTAGCCTATTAAGCAGACTGTGCTGCCTCTCCAAACTGCAAGCACAATGCAGCACGCAAGAAAAGGAAGGCCTGGTTATGGCTGCACTGAAAACGTAGGCTTTAAAACACAACTGCCTATATGTCCTCATGTCGCTATCTGCAAACAACAACAACCTACCTCTTATGGATGTTCCCTACATTTAGTCTATTCCCAGCCTTTGACTTCAAGAACAAATTTTACCAGCTCATGGTCCTGTTTAACATGCACACAAACAAAATCCGATGCAAATATGAGCTACGAATACATTTCCATGGTGAAGGCACTGGTGCTTTGCACGCAATGGGTAAAAAGGAAAGGGTCAGTTTAGGCTGAGGGCTTTCATTTTATTATTATTGTCTTATCATAGTGTCTAGGAACTCCAGTCATGGCCCAGGACTACATCTGTGCACAGAACAAAAAACCTAAAGCAAGTTTTTAAAAAGTTGTCTAAAAACAAGGGTGTTAAAAAGCATTCTGCCTTCAAACCATGCAATTTTGTGTTTGCCTTAGTTTCACGTTTTCCTATTCAGGGGGAAATAGGGCAGGGTTTGGGCCTGTGTGGTACAGGTGTAAGCAGGGGAATGGTCCTGCTATTGTGGGGGACTTTCCTGGTTTATACACTGCCCCGGTGAAATGGGCTAACGAAAAGATCTGAGTCCTCGCTCCCACTTCCTTTACCCAGAGGCCTGCCTGACCACAAGGACCTTCCCCTTCCACTCTCCTGGGTGGGTGGCAGAGACCTTGTAACCCTGGCAAGGCTGGGCCCAGGATTCCTGGAGGCTCGACTCCCCACCTTGTCATGGTCTCTTAGGACAGGGGCTAGGGTGTCCCCCACTCCAGGGTGCTCTGGGCACTTCCCTGACCCACTGATCATGGCATACGGTTCAAAGCAAATACAATTTATTAAACAGCAACCAATTAAAAAAAACATAAGGAAAAAAAAGGAAAAGGTTAAAGGAAAACTCGTCACCCCACTCTGCGGCACGGGGACATCATAACCAACCGTCTCTGGAACATAAGGGAAGTTCAGTCTGTCCCTCACATGTCCCAGGCCTTCTCAGGCCCTGGCTGTGCTGCAAGGATGCTGCGGGTCGGACACTTGCTTGGACACATGCCTTCAGGTTCTAGGTCAGGGGTGGGCAAACTTTTTGGCCCGAGGGTCACATCTGGATGGGGAAATTGTATGCAGGGCCATGAATGTAGGGCTGGGGCAGGAGGTTGGGATGTGGGAGGGAGTGCAGGGTGTGGGAGGGGGTGCAGTGTGCAGGATGGGGTTCAGGGCAAGGGGTTGGGGTGCGGCAGGGGTGTAGGAGGGGGTACAGGAGGGGGTGCAGTGTGTGGGAGGGGGCTCAGGGCAAGGGGTTGGGGTGCAGGAGGGGTGCAGGAANTGTGGGAGGTGGCTCAGGGCAAGGGGTTGGGGTGCAGGAGGGGTGCAGGGTGCAGGAGGGAACTCGTGGCAGGAGGGTGGGGTGCAGGAGGGATGCGGCAGGGAGCTCAGGCAGGGAGTGCGGAGTGTGGGAGGTGGCTCAGGGCAGGGGTTTGGGGTTCAGGAGGGGTTCGGTGTGCAGGCTCCGGGGTGGCAGTGGCGCGCAGCAGGCCCTGCCTGCCCTTGCCCCGCACCACTCCCGGAAGTGGCCAGCATGTCCAGCAGTGGCTCCTGGGGGTGGAGTGGGACAGGCGGCTCCACCGTGTGCTGTCCTCGCCTGTGGGTACCACCACCGAAACTCCCATTGGCCGCGGTTCCCCGTTCCCAACCAATGGGAGCTGCGGGGGGCGGTGCCTGCAGGCGAGGGCCACGCATGGAGCCCTCCATCCTGCCCCTCCCCCCAGGGGCCGCAGGGACATGGTACCAGCCGCTTCCGGGAGCGGCGCGGGGCCAGGCCAGGCAGGGAGCCTGCCTTAGCCCTGCTGCGCCACGGGGCTGGCAATCCCATGGGCCGTAGTTTGCCCTCCCCTGTTCTAGGTGGGAGGGCCCTTCTTCCCAGCATCAGCCACCCCCCCACAAATCTGGCCTGCAAGCCATCTTGGCTGGGGGCATCTCCCTGAGCTGGGCCCACTGCCCAGGGTCCCCCCTTGCTAGAGTGACCAGATAGCAAGTGTGAAAAATCAGGGCAGGGGATAATAGGCGCCTACATAAGACAAAGCCCTGACTATCGGGACATCTGGTCACCCTACCCCTTGCTGCTCCAGCCCCACTCTGCACTGCTGTCGCTCTGCCTCCAGAGCAACTCCCTGGGCTACTTCTCTGGTTCAGGCTGGCGCGGACGCAGCTCTGCTCCGTCTCCTGCTCTCTCCTCAGCTCGGCCCCCGGCCAGGCAGTTCCAGCTCACACGTGGAGGACGGGACCCCTGGCCTCCTGACTCTCTCATTAGCCTGCCTGCTTTGTCAATCAGGCTGGCCTGGAGCGTTGGCCTCTCCCCATTGCCCCTGGGGACTGCCCGTCTCAGGGTCCTGATTTCCCATCGACCCTTCCCCTTTGTTTTGGTACTGGGAGCTAGCCAACCAATCCCCCCACCCAACTAAATTTTAGTCAGTGGCCAACTGTCCCCTTACACAGGGGTTTGGAGTAAGGGCTTCTACTTATTAGTTGTATTACAACAGCACCCAGAAGTCACCTGGATCTGAAAACAGATAGTTTGTCCTGCAAAACATTTCAAGATATTGGGGGGAAAAAAATTGGGACGAAACTATATTTTGACATTTTCGTTCTCTCCCCCCCCCCACATTTTTTTCCAAAATGAAATTTTGTTAAAACTGAAATGATCGTGGGGAAAAAAAACTGATTTAATCAAAATGACTTTTTCTGCCAAGAAACATCTCGGCCATTGCTCACAAGAGCGGCTTTAAACAGTGCCTCTGATTGTGATGCCCAGACTTTAAGACACCCCAAAATCACTAGATGGTACTGTAAATGTGGACCCTAAATAAATAAATGTCGTCTTCGGATCCCATGCCTGCTCTTGAGTCTCCCTGTTAATTGTTGGGGCTTTGTAAACATGTTTTCCTATTCTAAATATATATTTCTTTAAAATAGAGGAAACTGATTACACAGGGGCAGGGAAAATGACTACACACGCCACCGTCTTCCAAGTCTCAACCTGTACAGATGTACAGGGAAGCGAAGAGACTTGCCCAGGCTCATACAGTAGGCCAGTGGCTAAATGAAGATCAGAACCCAGATCTCCAGGCCAGTAACCCTATCAATTAGGCTACGCTGCCTCCCACTTGATGAGGGCCTGATGGATTTCTGCAGAGCGCTGGCAAATGCACAGCAGTGCAGTCCCTTAACAAACATCGGTGTTACAATAATTGCCTTCTAACAGGCATTTCCTCTTCCAAGCAAGGAGCGTCCCATCTGATGCACAGCCCTTGCTGGCTTTAACTGCCCATGGCCATGCAATAGTCCATGAAAAATGTAAACACACACAAATCCTTTCTGGCTGGCCCCTGAAATGTATGTAAATAAGTCAGCAGAAATTTGTGAAAACGAGCACCAGACCCAGCGGCTGGCAGAGCCCGGGCAAGAAACCTACTCTGGGCGCTCCTCAGCAGCTGGTTATGAAGGCACCATAGAACCATGAGGAGCACAGGGGTGATCGCTATGTGCGTTAGCGTCTTGCTGGCCGTGGCAGTCTCAGAGACGCAGTATTCCGATTTCCATCTGGCTGGGGATTACCTCCTCGGGGGGCTTTTCTCGCTGCACACTGAAACCATGAGCAGCCCCCATCTCAGCCACTCGGCGGTACCCACGTGTCAAGCGTAAGTAGGAAACGGGTGTCGCTGGGGCTGGGCAGGGCGATGAAAGAGTTTGGGGCCGCACTGCAGCCAGCATTGGTTAGTTCCTGGTGAAGGGGGAAGGAAGGAAGGGCTTTTGTGGCTGAGGCACCTAGCGGGGACTCATAAACCTGGGTTCTTTTCCTCGCTCTGCCACAGACTTCCTGCGCGTGACCTGGGACAAACCATTTCAGCCAAAACTTTCACGCCTAAGTGCTGGACTACAGGCACCTAAACCAGCAGCCCCCTTGTCAGAAGCGATGAGCTCCCACAGGCTTTAATGAGAGCTAGGGGAACTCAGCCCATCCGATAAGGAGGCCATTAGGTGTCCAAAATTAACCACCCATGTTTGAAAGTGGTGGCCCTCAATCTCTATTCAAATATCTGGTGTCACCGCAGATGCGTCAAATGAAACAAAACTGATCAGCTGTTTAACAGTTGAAATGGATCTCTTGTGATGCTTTGCTAGTCTATCACTGCCTGGCTGTGCAAGCCCTTTTCCATCCCACTCCTTAAACAAATGGTTCTTGCTCATCCAAGCAGACCCATTCAGGCTAATGGGTCTGCCCAGGAGGAGGGATTGCTCGTCATGGGCCAGTGGACAGGCTACTGGATTGGGAGCCAGGAGACCTCAGGCCCAAGCCTGGCTCTGCCACTGACCTGCGGTGTGACCTTGGGTACGTCACTTTGTCTCCCTCTGCCTCTGCTTCGAATCCCAGTCATGGTCTGTCTTGTCTATTTAAATTGTGCGTTCTTCAGGGCAGGGTCTCTTGCGTACTATGTGTACACCCAGTACCCAGCATAATGAACAGGGGCAGAAGGCTGGTTCATGGGAAGTCAGGAGACCAACGTTCAATCTTCTGCTCTGCCACAGATCCCCTGTGTGACCAGAGGCAAGTCACTTAGGCCTAGACCCTCAAAAGGTTTTTAGGCATAGCAGTGAAGCTGCAGCAGCATGGCGGAGGCTGTACAAGCCTGCCCAGGACCCTGGGTACTTATTCAGATGGCTAGTGTAACCCACACACCTCCTGGGTGTGGTGCTCCGTCCCCTCTAGTGGCACCAAGACCACTTAGAGATTAATGATCCTCTCCTGTATGAGCTAAAAGACACATGGCTCTTAGCTAAGGCTGTAGCAGACTCATTACTCTCTAAGTGGTCTCGGTGCCACTAGAGGGGCGAAGCACCACACCCGGGAGGTGTGTGGATTACACTGGCTACATCAACTCTAGCTCGGGTATGCCCTACTGACGCTGCAATCATACCTCCGGTGGCAGTGTAGACATACCCTTAGCTGGCAGCCTACTCAGGTGTGCACCTTGCCTGCTGCTGATGGCCAGCATTCCCAAATCAGACACTCCTGAAGGTGTTCATCGGGACTTTTGCCCCCGGGACACACAGCACAGCTGAACTCCTAAGGGACGCTTCCTAAAGTCTTTGCTCAGGCCTGTGCAATTTCTCCTCTCACCTCCCAACTTTTACCCGGGCACATCAGGCCAAACGGGGGCCCTCCCCACCACCAAACTGACTTCAAGAGGAGTTTTGCCTGACGAAGGACAGGACACCAGGCCAGACTGTACTGTTAAGTCACAGGTTTCAGAGTAGCAGCCGTGTTAGTCTGTATCCGCAAAAAGAAGAACAGGAGTACTTGTGGCACCTTAGAGACTAACAAATTTATTAGAGCATAAGCTTTCGTGGACTACAGCCCACTTCTTCAGATGCATATAGAATGGAACATATATTGAGGAGATATATATACACACACAGGTTCCATGCTGGAGGCAGTGGGGAGCCGCTCGGCCTCAGGAAGGATATTCACAATGCTTCCCCAGAGCTCCGCAAGATGCAGCAGGAGCACACAAGCTGTGCCACTTCTTGGATGGGGACAGCATGTACCCCCTTTGCAGCCAGCCAGAGCCAATCAGAACACTTTGCACTTAGGCTTATGGGGTGAAATGCAAGCACAAGGGCTGTGCACCACCCCAGTGGGGCTTAGGGGGGAGGGATGTGGTTTGAGCATTGGCCTGTTAAACCCAGGGTGATGAGTTCAATCCTTGAGGGGGGCCATTTAGGGATCTGGGGCAAAAAAACTGGTCCTGCTAGTGAAGGCAGGGGGCTGGCCTTGATGACCTTGCAAGGTCCCTTCCAGTTCTATGAGATAGGTATATATCTCCATATATTATAAGTGGTACATAGGTCCTGTTTAGGGCTGAATTTCACTCACATTGCATAGTGCATTTCATCCAAAGATCTCAAAGCCCTTCCCAAGCATGAATTAAGCTTCATGATCCTGCAATGACACCCATTTTGGCAGGGGGTGGGATGATGCCCAGAGAGGTTAAGTGCTCAAAGTCAGCAGCAGGGCTCACTCTAGAAATCTAAAGGCCTGGCTTCCAGTCACGTGATCTTAACCAGAAGATAATCTTGGCCCAGATGGTGGAGGAAAACACTATTATAATCCTGCCTTTAGTGGCAAGCATAAGAAATTAGCAGAGCGTGTGTCACATCTCCCCACTGTTGGCTGGACCGCTAGAGGATAACAGCCTACTACACTAACTAAGGAAGTTACTCCTGTAGTTCAACTGGTAGAGGCCTGTGCTGAGGGGTTGGGGTTCAAACCCTGATAACAACAAACCCTAACTCTTATATAGAACTTTTCATCAGTAGATCCCACAGCGCTTTACAAAGGGATGTCAGTATCGTTATCCCTGTGTTACAAATGGGAAACTGAGGCATGGAGAAGGGAACTGACTTGGCCAAGGTCACCCAGCAGGTCAGTGGCAGAGCTTGGAAAAGAATCCCGGTCCCCCGAGTCTCACTCCAGTGCTCTGTCCAACAGACCACGCTGCTTCCCATAATGATGGCCCATTACCCACCTGGCTCCCATTGACTCCTATAGGAGCGCTATATTCAGGGTAGAATTTGGGGCACAATCCTGAAGCTAGTGGGAGTTATGCGTTCTCAGCACCTTACAGAGTTGGGCCCAGGGTCCTCAGCCTGCAATGCTATACAACACTAAGGGAGGGCATCCTCTTTGAGACTCGCTGCATAAGCCCAAAGCCAGACGCGTTCTCTCACTGGATGGGTTCCTGCACCCATCGCTCATCGTTTTACATTCCTCCTAGGTACAAGCTGAAGATAGCAAGCTACAGCCACCTCCGGGCCATGAGGTTCGCAGTGGAGCAGATCAACAATTCCAGTACTCTGCTGCCTGGTGTCTCCCTAGGCTACGAGATGGTCGACGTCTGTTATTTCACCAACTCCATCCACCCCATCTTGTATTTCCTCGCCAACGAGCACTCTGTGGTGCAGCTGCAAAATAACTATACACACTACCAGCCCCGGGTGCTGGCTGTTATTGGCCCAGACTCTTCACAAGCAGCTGTTATAGTGGCCCACGTATTGAGTCTTTTCTTCATTCCACAGGTACGTTGGTGCCCACATTAGGGCTGGACAAACCTTCCAGGGCTTGCCTCACTAACGATTTCATGAACATATCTCCCGCGCTTTGGTTTGAAGTGAGTCAGCCCCCTGTAGCTTCAGCACACTCAAACCTCCCTGTGTCACATGCTCCCCATTGGGTGGCAAGCAACAGGCATCCCATATTTTCATTGGGATAATCTGGTCACTTTATACATAAATCACACCAGATGTGCGGAGTGCTGCTGCTGGACTTCTCACTTGGGCATCTCCTGGCTTTCTGGATCTCAGACACGCTCCATTTCTGTAGTTAGACCAGCCCCTAATTTGTGCATGATGACAGCATTAAGTCTGCACTCCAGAGAAAACCAATCCCTAAGTCAATACACCCTGTACAAGTCCAAAGCTGTTGTACCAGGTGTAAGTCATGTCTGTATATTCACTTTGTCCCTTCCCTGTTCCTCCCTGCCCCTAGATCTCCTACAGGGCAACCACTAATGAGCTGAACGACCGCGAACGCTTTCCCAGTGCCTTCCGCGCCATTTCCAGCATGGAGCAGCAGATCGTGGCCATGCTGCTCCTGCTGAAGGAGTTCCAGTGGAACTGGATCAACGTTCTGTACAGCGACGATGATTATGGGCGGCAGAACCTGAAGCTCCTGTGGGCCAGGGCTACCGGGATCTGCGTGGCAATGCAGGACGTCATCCCAGTTCCCCGCAGCAGCCAGCTGCTCCCACTAGAGTTGCAGGGAAAGATCAAGGCCATCATCAGCAAGGTCATCCACAGTACGGCCAACGTGGTCATCGTCCTGTCCTTGGAGATGACGCTACCGTTCTTCTTCCAAGAAGTTGTCCGCCAGAATGTCACGGATTTGGTGTGGATTGCCGCCGAAGCCTGGGCCATTGAACCCACCTTGTACAACATCACTGACCTCTGGAGGGTGGGCACCATCCTGGGGGTGGCAGCAAAAGAATTCTCCATTCCTGGTTTTGATGATTTCAGGGTCAGCCTGGCAAAAGAAGACAATGGGCAGGCGAGTAACCAAACTACGTGCAATCAAGCGTGCGACCAGTGCCTCGGAGCTGCCCGAGACGCAGACCAGACTATGAGGGCCCAAGGGGAGCGCACAGACTTCAGCGTCTACTCTTCTGTCTACATCGTGGCTCATGCTTTGCACAGGCTGCTGGGCTGCAATACCACAGGATGCCACAAGCGGATGGTTTACCCCTGGCAGGTTGGCTACATGCTTGCATTGAGAAATCCAAGCCACGTTTTAAGGGTGCGGGACCACATGGCTTGGGGCATTGGGAGAGTGCTGTAGAGCCTTTTCCCTCCAGTCCATGTGGCTAGGAACAGAAAGGTGTTAGTCTCTGATGGCTGCTTGGTGGTCTGCATCAGATGGGTCAGATGACAACTGTCCATGTTGCAGAATAGCTTGCCCCCAGTTCCATGTGGCTGTCCCAGAAGCACAGTCTCCTTGCTTAGCAGGGACAGATAGATCGCGCCTGCATCCAGCTCACTTGGTCAAAGGAACTTTTGTAGAATGACAGCAGGTACCGAGTCCCAAACTCACGCTACGGCAGAGAGCCCACCTCTATGCAGGTGTACATGCCCTTACCCTAGTCTAATTTTGGCCCCCCATCCAAAGGACAGGATCTCTGTGAGAACAGTGCCCACCTCACACAAACACCACACTGGGCGTGTGTGGCAGGGGTCCGCACTGACTCACAGGAACAGCAACATTACGGCATTTACCACGACCACTTCCTGCAGCACCTTTTGGAGCACAGTTCTGTTCTGCTAAGTGGGTGTCAAAACGGCAACATCTTACTCAACAGACCTGCTCCAGGGTCTTCAGAGAGTCAGATCCACATCCCACAGCCCAGGGCGAGGATGGCAGAATCTGCCACTCTCTCCCCTTACTCAACCAGCAGTCCCATTGTGATCAACGGGATGCAAGATACTGCTCAGCATGAACACGAGTGGCAGGGGTTTTAGATCTCTTGCAAAGCCAACATAGTTCAAGGGAGCAAGCTGGCTTCTCTTCTGACTCATGCATCAGCCTGGTTGATCGAGTCCCAGTTGCAGAATCTTTGGGGATATGTGAGCCAGAAGAGCCCAGTTTGACTTTCTGATCCAAGGGTGAGTTTGCCATGTTGGTTCTTAGAAGAAAATTTCTGCTGACCGAGAGCATTTGACCTGGAATTACCAAGTAAAAAACCCATGGGCTGCTCCTGAGGCAACGTCTCTTTTCCGAGCAGAACCAGACGTTCAGGAAGTGACCCCAATCTCTAACTTCAGTGCCTAGCAGGACGTGTGCACTGTTCATCTCATCCTTCTCCATTTGCAGCTAGTGCCAGAGGTGAAGCGCGTGAACTTCTCTCTGCTCGACAAGAAGATCAACTTCAGAGAGAAAGGCGACACTCCAAACAGCTTCGAGATCATCCAGTGGAAGTGGGACCAACCCAACCACCCTTTTCAGAAAATCGCCTCCTACAGCACAAAGAACCAGAAGCTGCTGTTCACCACCCAGAACATCTCCTGGCACACCCCAAACAACACGGCAAGTTCCCTCCACCCATTATCACACATGTGGGAAAGTCATGGAACTACATGAGCAAAACCCAAGGCAGTAGAACTTAGTCGATAGAGTACAGAGCTAGACCTGGGTTCTATTTGCCACTGGCATGCTGGGTGATCTCAGCCAAGTCACTTCCCCGCTTTGTGCCTCAGTTTCCCAATCTGTAAAACAGAGAGAATGATACTGACCTCCGTTGTCAAGTGCTTTGAACTCTTCGAATGTAAAGTGCTATATAGAAGCTAGGGATTATTGTGCCATAGTTACACACACAAATGGGATTCGAGCACGTAAATCCTATCACTTGGGCAACAAAATGACAGGCGACAAAAAAAGTGGTCAGAAGGGGCTGTGTGTGCCAGACTTGTGCATAAACACACAAGGCCTGAAAGTCTGGCTCTTTGCTTTAATATTCTAAATTGCCTCCTGCCAGAAGAATGTTCCTCCAGCTGTTTGTCTGGTACAACAGCGACATCCGGTGGCTCGTGAGGTTATTCCCAGATGAGTGTTGCCTTTGTGGCTATGCCCATCCCTCTTCTCTATTTAAAGGTGATGCAGTAGTTAGATTGATCCTAGGAATGTTTTGCTTATGGCCATCCCAAGAAATCAATCCCTGGCTCTTTGCCATTGGAACATGGTAAACTTGCCGGTAAAGTTATAGCAGGTACGCGTAACTGATGGCTGAATCCCAAGAGGGGCCCAGTCTAAACTCTGCTTCCTATTTAAAGGTAAAGCATATTGTTTGGTTGGCTTTACCCCAGCTGTGTATCCCCTTTCCTGTCTATGCTGTGGCTGAATTGGAATTGGATACCAACTATTATGGAACATTTACAAGTTCTTCCGACTCACCTGGAAGTTGCTATGAGATCGTCATTGTTTTCCTCCAATTCCCTTTTACCCAGGTCCCCATTTCAGTCTGTTCCCAGGAGTGTGAGTACGGGCAGCGGAGGAAGCCCATAAGCGTTAGCAGCTGCTGTTTTAAGTGTATCGACTGTGAAGCAGGGACTTTCCTCAACAACAATGGTAAGGAAAATGCAACGTACAAGCCTAAATGCACCTTGTTTTCATATCAATCCGACAGTGCTTGTTCCCTGCAGAAGGCCTATAGTTAAGTTAATGGGCTCTAGATAGCGGTAGCTGAGTGAGACTCTCTGGCCTGCACTATGCAGGAGGTCAGACTAGATTATCTAATGGTCCCATCTGGTCCGAGAATCTATGAAAGGAATGAATCTCCTACCCAGAAGAGTTGGTTTCAGTTCCTGGCCTTGCCACATTTCCGGTGTGCCCTTGGGCAAGTCACTTAGTTCTCTCTGGGAGTCAGTCCCATACCTATAATATGGGATAATAAATCCTTCTTTTGTTTTTTTCATTGGGATTGTAAACTCTTTTGGGCAGGCACTGCCCCTCACTATGTGTTTTTATATTAGCTGGCACAATGGGGCCCCAGTCTCGGCCGAGATCTCCATTACTGTAGTAATAATCCCCACAAGGTCACGCTTCCTCTCACGGATTCAGATTCTCTGTGTGTGGTGTGTGTGTGTGTAGGGAGCGGGAGCTGGCATGGGGGTAAAGGTGTAGTTAGAAAACGGGATGAAGAGTCAGAAGACCTGACTTCCATTGTCACTTCTAACAGTGATTCACCACTTGACGGTAGGCAAGTTACATGGCCTCGCTGTGGCTCAGTTTCTGCATCTGTAAAATGGATTTCATAACACCCTACCTTATCAGGGAGCTGGGAAGCTTAAATTAATGTTTGCAATGTCATGTGAGATCCTCAAATAGAAGACCTTAGGTGTTATTTATATCTTAAATTTGCATAGCACCGTCTATCCTGAAGGATTCCAAGAAGCTTGACAAACTATGTACTCTGAGGAAATGTGGCCACCGTTGAAGTGCAGTCACTTCTAGGGTGGAACACAATAGGGTAACGGTGCACAACGAAATTACTCCAGCAGGAGGGAAAAGGAACACTGACTCCAACTTCAAGTTTAGGGGGAATTTTGGGATGTAGAATGCAATTACCCAGATTGGAATTTAGCCAAGACACTAGGGTTAAAATCCCTACACTCGCAAAGAAAAATGAACCAAAACAAACCCATGGGATCACTAAGGACCGTTAGTGGCTTTACCTCTCATTTGAATGACTTCACCTCCTACAGCACAGTGTACCCCTAAGACCAAGCTTACGGCACTGGTTTACATGTTAATCAGAAAGAAGAGTTTTAGCTACTGAAAAACCACCACTACTTTGGGGTTCCCATGGAGGTCTCCCAATCCAGAATTGACCAGGTCTGACCCTGCTTAGCTAGTGAGAGCTGACAAGACAGCAGCCTGAGCTAGTATGGGTGCAAAACCTTTAGCATCGCTCCCATCAGTTATGCTCTTACCAGACATATTGACTATTTACAGACAAGACAGCCCTTGCTAGGGTCTTTCAGAAACACCACGTTTTGTTTTGCAGACCCGTACAACTGCCAGCCTTGTCCAGCTCACCAGTGGTCCAGTGCCAGAAGTCAAGAGTGCTATCCAAGGCTTGTGAAATATCTGGAATGGCAAGAAGGCACTTCAGTGGTGTTGCTGCTATTCTCGGTGCTGGGCCTCATAGCCACTCTAGTCATATCTGTCACATTTGCCATTCATTCGCAAACCCCTGTGGTGAAGTCCGCAGGAGGCAGGATGTGCTTCCTCATGCTGGTGTCTCTGGTCATCGGTTTCCTCAACGTCCCCATGTACGTAGGAATCCCGACAGAGTTCAAATGCAAGTGCCGGCAAACAGTGTTCAGCCTCTGCTTCACCGTGTGCATCTCCTGCATCACCGTCAGGTCCTTCCAGATCATCAGCATTTTCAAGATGGCTGCCCGGCTGCCCAGAGCCTACAGCTACTGGACGAAGTACAACGGCCAGTACATTTTTATAACCGTAATTTTAGCTCTGAAAGTCGCCATCATTGTGACCAACATTATCATCAACCCTCCTGCTCCAGTTCTGGTAGATCTGAAGGACGACCCCTCTATAGTAGTGCTGCAATGCAACAAGAGCTACAAGTTGGCCTTGATAATGAACAGCAGTCTAGATACATGTCTCTCTATTCTGTGCTTTTATTTTTCCTACATGGGCAAGGAGCTTCCCAAGAACTACAATGAAGCCAAGTACATCACACTGTGCATGACCTGCTATTCCGTTTCCGGGATTGCCATTTTCCTGGTCATGTCTGTGTACAGTGCTGTGTTGGTGACCATCTGCGATGCCATGGCCGTGGTAATCAATTTGCTTGGGATCTCCATGGGTTACTTTGGTCCCAAGTGTTATCTGATATTTTTCCATCCAGAACGCAACACGGCTGCTTACTTCCAAACTGCCATCCAGAGCTACACCATGAGACAGGACTAACCAGGTACCTCGTCTTTGTATGGAGACAGTCCCCATAGTGAAAGAAGCCCCAGTTCCAACCCATCTGTGTTGGAGGAGAGTCTTTATCTCCTCAAGAAGTAGATTGTACAACTGTATGAATCTTGCAAATTTCCCTCCTACCCCCTCAAACAAGGCAACACGTACAATAACTAGGGTTGGCTGGAAAACAGGAGTTCTATTTCATGAAACAACTCAAGGTTTTGACATTTGTTTTGGTTCTGCATCAGAACAAGAACTAGACGGGTCAAAGTCTTCTGCAAAAAGAGAGTAAGCGACTCACTCCAGACTAGCCAACAGCCCAGGAGTGAGGGCACTCCCCTGGGATCTGGGTACAAGGTGCGTGTCTCTTCTCTCTCTCAGTCTCTCCCATTGTAGCGGTTCCATTTTGTATAAATAATTAAATATTCACTGGGCCAGATTCAAAGAGACCGACTCTATACCCTGGTCATTACACACACACACACACACACGCATGCACGCACACGCACGCCTAAATTCCATCCTGGACCAGAGAAACCTTCCCAATGGAACTTTCATCCAAAGCAAAACATTTTCACAAAGAGTTTTGCTTTGGCTGATCTGGCCCTTCCCAACAATAAAGTTGTCACAAAGTTCACCCCAGGTCAAGACATTAAGGCCCAGCATTTCCAGCAGTGGCTAGTAATTCTGGGTGCCCCAGTTAGAGGCCTGTGGGGCCCTGTGTTCAAAGCTGCCAAGCACCTTCAGTTACCATTGACTCCATGGACTTGTGGGTGCCCAGTATCCCTAAAATAAACCGAGCCCCCAAAGGGTGCTGAACTGAGCACCGAAACTCGGTAGCCATTAGTGAAAATTTTGCCTTAAACAACCTAAGCTAGAGAGCTGTGTCCATATTTTGAGTTAGTTTCTTCTAGCTGATGAGGCCCAAGTGCATTGCTACATGACTCTATGCAACCAGACAAGATACTATTAGCTTGGAGCTGGCATAAAAAGCTTTTGAAAGCGGACTGGGAAAATGCAGGATTAGCAGCTGTCATAACTATAAAGGGAAGGATAATAGCCCTCGGTTGTCCCTCCTAACCCGGAGGGTAAACTACTATTGAGAGAATGGACCAAACTAAAACTGATCCAGGGAGTGTTACATCGAATGACCACCGACCCTTTACAAAAGCAACGAGCACAACTAGTGCTGCCAAAAGAGTACAGAGCCCTGGCCATGAGGGCCCTGCATGATGACTTTGGACATTTAGGGATGGAGAGGACCCTGGAACTTCTTCGTAGTAGATTCTATTGGCCCCGGATGGCTGAAGATGTTCGTAGGAAATGTGAGACTTGCGCTCGATGTGTTCAAAGGAAAACTCTGCCCACGAGGGCTGCATATCTCAAGAACATCACCAGCACCAAACCTTTGGAACTGGTATGCATCGATTTCTTGTCTTTAGAAGTAGACAAGAGGAATATTGGGAACATTCTAGTAGTGACTGACCATTATACACGATATGCGCAGGCATATCCCACGCGTGATCAGAGGGCCACCACTGTTGCTCGAGTACTGTGGGAGAAATATTTCTCAGTTTATGGATTTCCAGCCCGGATACACTCGGATCAGGGGCGGGACTTTGAGAGTCATCTTCTGAAGGAGGTGCTGAGGATAGCGGGAATTAAGAAGTCTAGAACAACGCCTTATCACCCGCAAGGTGATCCTCAGCCAGAGAGGTTCAACCGAACCCTATTAGATATGTTGGGGACTTTGCGACCAGAGCAGAAAGCAACCTGGAGCCAACATGTTGCATATCTGGTGCACGCCTACAATGCCACAAAGAATGATGCTACAGGAGTCACCCCATATCTCTTAATGTTTGGACGAGAACCAAGATTACCCATAGACCTGTGCTTTGGTGTATCAGAGGATGGAGATAGCTATGAAACTCATCAGCATTAAATTGGAAAAACACCACAACTAGAGTTCATAGACCAAACCATGAGCGAAGACCCACCCCAGCAAATTGGGCCGTGTCCTCTCCCGTTGGTTCTTGAAACCAGCGACCCAAGAATCACCAAAGTCCCAAAAGTCCGACAACCCCCCCAAAGTCTCTGTCCCTGATCAGTGCAGCCCCAGAGTTCAAAAGGGGGGGGTGAGCAGGTTGTTAAGGGGCACCTTACGTGATCCGAGGCCAACCAGCTGCTTCTCCGTGGGGTTCCACCCAGCCTTCACCACGAACTGCTCCACTCCACCTGCAGTCCCACTCCTGCCGTCCCACGAACTGCTCTGGCAGCTGCTCCGCTCCGCTCACCGACCTGTGAGCCGTGCCGCTCCGCCCTGCTCCGCTCACCGACCTGTGAGCCGCTCCGCTCCGCTCACCGACCTGCGAGCTGTGCCGCTCCGCCCTGCTCCGCTCACCGACCTGTGAGCCGTGCCACGCTGCTCCGCTCCGCTCACCGACCTGTGAGCCACTCCGCTCCAGCCGTCCCTTGGGCCGCTCCCACAAGGCTCTGTTCTGTTAGCTGCTCCTCCAGCCGCTCCACTCACCGACCTGTGAGTCGCTCAGCGCCACTCCAACCGTCCCACAAGGCTCCACTCTGCTAGCTGCTCTGCCAGCTGCTTAGCATTATAGCTTCAGGCTCCCCCACTAGTTAACACCGCCTCAGTGATCTCAGCTCTTTTGTGATTTCAGCTCATAGTAGGGGAGCCCCAGTGCTAGTGCACCACTGGCCCAAAGTGAATTCAGTTCAGCAGTCTGTAACTAGACTTCTAATGGAATCAAAAGTTAGCTCTGATATTCAACAGTGGAGAGAGGAGGTAGTGCAATTGGTGTTTCAACCCCTCAGAGAGGGCCCATACCATCAGGTACAAATACCTGTCCCCATCCTCTCTCAATTCACTGGGTTTTGTAACCCATTCCCCTTGACAAGCACATGCTACTTAGGTAATGGTGAATGACTCACTCAGTCCTTCTGTCATACACAGTTCCACTGGCCTTGATTCACAGAATCAGGGTAACAAAACTTTATTCTTCCTGCCCCAATAACAGAGAAACTGGGGATCCCACACCAGCCAAAGTAACCACTTTGAGTTGCTGTTGTTTCATGCCAGGCAAGTGGGTGTGCCTATGCAAACAAGATCAGCCCCTGGAGTTCTTTTCCACACTCGCCATAATTCACCACCAGATGTCAGGGTAGAGCTCATCCTGACTCTGCTTACACTATAAAATCCCTCCTGGCCAGAGACTCCAAAATCGGTTTACCTGTAAAGGGTTAAGAAGCTCAGGTAACCTGGCGGACACCTGACCCAAAGGACCAATAAGGGGACAAGATACTTTCAAATCTTGGTGTGGGAGAAGGCTTTTGTTTGTGCTCTTTGTTTTGGGGGAGTTTGCTCTTGGGACTAAGAGGGACCAGACATCAATCCAGGCTCTCCAAATCTTTCTGAACAAGTCTCTCAGATTTCAAACTTGTAAGTACAGCCAGGCAAGGCGCGTTAGTTTTATCTTTGTTTTCTCAACTTGTAAATGTACCTTTTACTAGGGTGTTTACCTCTGTTTGCTGTAACTTGGAACCTAAGGCTAGAGAGGGATTCCTCTGGGCTCTTTAAATTTGATTACCCTGTAAAGTTATTTTCCATCCTGATTTTACAGAGATGATTTTTACCTTTTTCTTTAATTAAAAGCCTTCTTTTTAAGAACCGGATTGATTTTTCCTTTCCTTTTTAGATCCAAGGGGGTTGGATCTTGATCCACCAGGAGTTGGTGGGAGAGCGGAGGGGGGATGGTTAATTTCTCCTTGTTTTAAGATCCAAGGGGTTTGGATCTGTATTCACCAGGGAATTGGTGAAGAGTCTCTCAAGGCTACCCAGGGAAGGGAATTAGCACATTGGGAGTGGTGGCAACGGACCAGATCTAAGCTGGTAGTTAAGCTTAGAAGTTTTCATGCAGGTCCCCACATCTGTACCCTAAAGTTCAGAGTGGGGAAGGGGTCTTGACAGCAACTAATTCAAACCAACAAATATGGCTGGAACTTAATGAACATCCTTGTTCCAGGTGCACGAACCTGATGCTGTTACATTTTTCAGTTTGTTCCTCTACCATAATAAAGGTTTTAAAAACTGACTTGATTTGCTCTGATAACATTATGATTTCGCTGAAAGGCTAACGGTCCCAGATTTAGCATTATGATGGCATTTAAAGCTCTTATCTGAGATTGGAGTGCCGTTGTGCTAGGCACTGTAAAGTCATAATAAGAGACAGTCCCCCTCCAACAATCTAAATAGACAAGACAAGCAGTAGGAGAAACTGAGGCACAGAGAGGGGACGTGACTTGCCTAAGGTCACCCAGCAGGCCAGTGGCCCAGATCTCCTAATTCGCAGCTTGATGTTCTACCCACTAAACCACACTGCCTCTCCTCATACAACCCTGCAATCTCGGGCTCCAAGAGAGGCGAGCGTACATGGCTCCAGAATCCGGGTTGTTTGCGAAAGATGCTCCGGTGCTCTCAGAGCTCAGCATTCTCAGGCCTAGCCCCTGGGGAAAGAATATGCTTTCCAGCCCAGTTCCCAGACCAAAGCGGTTCGGATCAGCATCCCAAAGCTAATCCGAACAGCATCTCTGAACCTTCTGAGTTCAGGCCATCAGCTCGTTTAAATCTCATTAAGGGATCTGACTTGCATCCCTCCCCCAGCCTGCTCGGAAGCCAGGCACCTCTGAGCACTCAGCTGCTGCCTTTGACTCATGCCTTTTATGACTTAAGGCCAGAGTGTCAAGTGGATTTTTAGCCTTAACTCTGAATTTCATGGCTTTTGTGACTTTAAATCAGGCCCTTAATGCTATTTAAACAGTTCTCTTTTTGAAGCTGATAAATGCTACTGCATGTGTTTGGGGCAGGTGGGGCGACGAGAAGGAGGATTGCAAGGGGGGAGGGATGGGAATTTCCAATGTTCTGATCAGACAATTGAGATGTTCTCCTGCCTGCTCAGATGCTTCTAACATTCTGCCCAAGATGGGGGAACAGAAATTCTTATACCCCAGGGGAGGGGAGGGTGCAAGGGAAGGACAGCAGGGGCTAGTTGCGCTGCTTTACATAATCCCAATGTACAACACACACAAAATAAAGAGGAAACAGGTTAAGGGCATCTTCTTCGCTCCTGTTCAGTCCCACACCCATATGAAGCAACAGCAGCCACCGGCCTTCCACCAACCTAGGTACTTACACATGTCCCCACTCCCCTCTCCGTCACCTTTGCATCAGAGCACCCTTAATTGCTCATCCTCACTCCTGCATACCTAAGACCTGCTGCTGCTGCCTGGTGATTTTAGGAAGGGGCATTCAGCCCGACTCTCCCACTCTCCGGGAAAATGGGAAGTGGCAGATTTTTCCATACGATAATGTATAGATCCATCTGCTTTCGGTTAGCAGCTCTGACTGAGGCTAATTGGCAGATCAAACCATGTGATGTACCATGTTAGATAAGTAGTTATAAGAGCCCAGATTGAGTATGACACTTCTTGGATGGATCCCAAAGTCATTTCTCCCCCTCCCACCTCCGCCAACCACAGATTGCTCATGGTGCTAATGCAACCCAGATTGAATGCACAGAAGCTGCAGGGGTATTAACAAGTGTCAAAACGCTTTGAACTGTTCCTGGCAAAGGGCCACGCTACATTCTTCACACTGAACGGACCTTCGTGTTAGGTTCCGAGACAAGCAAGTGAAATTTAAGATTTAAAGTAAAGCAAATGAGAAAGCAGGGGCAGTGCACACCCAATAAGATGGGGCAATAAATGGGAGAGATGGAAAAGACACGGCAAATTCCACTGTAGAAGACATGAACTTAGAGATCATTTAATTTTTCTACCAAACTGAGGGGATGGTGTTTTTCTGGCTTTCAGTATTGTCTACCCTGAGCAGGCAAAAGCATGAATCAGGCACCAACAATCATGAGACTGGCTTACAAATCATGAAACTGTCAAACATCATAAATCTTGGGGTCACTGAATTGCTTTCTGGTTATCGTGCCACTAGGGGTCATGTTTTCAAGCTTTTCTCCACTGCCACAAGGGCTAGATTGTGGTGGATTCTCCATCACTGGCAATTTTTAGTTTAAAATTGGATGGTTTTCTAGAAGATAGGCTGTAGCTCAAACAGGAATTATTATGGGCAAGGTCAGATCAGATGATCACAACGATGTCTTCTGACCTTGGAATTATGAATCTAAATGTACTTTAAACAGTGGAGAGTCTCACATAATCACATGACTCCAGGAGCTTCACCACCAAGAAAAATGCCAAATACCATGAGACTTGCAGTAAAATAACGAGTACTGGCAACACGAAAATGCATAGATACGTCTAGCGAGGCAGATTTACAGCTCAGGTATCAATGCAGTAATTACACAGACATACACACAAATACTGACTGGCTGCAATGTCAATACCAGTGAAATATTGTCCAAGGGGCAGGATAGTCCCTGAGACTGTGGCATACGAAGTGCCTGAGATAAGTGCCCATTATCTCATTGCCTTGGGATAGCTAAAGCTCTAGGTAAATCAAATAAATGCACTTCAGAATCAGCAACAGATATGCAGTTCAGAAAATCAGGGTTGAGCTAACTGGGGTTTTGCCATATTACATGGAGGGGGATCATCAAACTGGGGTCTCTCTGCATTGTACAGTCAGGGGGAGTGGAGTCAGCTAATCAGGATCTCTGCACTTCACTATGTGTGTGTGCAAGAGGTAGGCATGGGAGGTTCAAATAATTGGGGGGCTCTGCATTGCGCTCTTGTGTTCATGTAGGGGAGGGGAGATTTAGCTAATTGGAGTGCCTCAGGAAATGGTTTGCCCAGAGATAGCATTTTATGTATGTATGTATGTACTGTGATCAACGCTGGAGACTGCTAGGATTTTCATTATGATTTCTGGGGCATCCTGCTCTCTCAAACTACCTGCTGGGAAAGAATCTTGGGGCTTTTCCTCGTGGCAGGAGGAGTCTGGAAGGTAGAAGAAGCAGGGTCTCACCTCACAAGAGCAGTCTTTATCCAAAGCCCATGCACTGAACAGAGCAGTCTACATGGCTTGTCCTACACCAGTGGTCTCCAAAGTGGGTGTGCGCACCCCAGGTTGGGTGACCAGACAGCAAGTGTGAAAAATCGGGACAGGGGTAGGGGATAATAGGAGCCTATATAAGAAAAAGACCCAAAAATCAGGATTGTCCCTATAAAATCGGGACATCTGGTCACCCTAACCCAGGGGGCGCGCAAGAGGATCCTTCAGGGTGCGCGGCAGGAGGAGTGCCGCCAGAGCAACGCTGCTTTTTTTTTTCCCTTCAGCAGTTCGGCCGGGAGTCTGAGCAGCTTTTATTTTGCTTCGACAGTTTGGCCGGGAGCAAGGGGTGCGTGCTCAAAATTTTTTTACTGATGGGGTGCGCGATCAAAAAAGTTTGGAGACCACTGTTCTACACCACAGGAGCAGTCACGGAGACGAAACTACTGTACCCCTTCCCACCTTGCAACAACTGGGCCTGCTTCCACAAGGCAGCAGGAAACAGTCAGGCTACAGTGCCAGCCAGTTTGTTTTCCCTTTGCCTGGGTGGGTGAAAGTGGATTGTGTAGCAGGCTCCATTTTGAGCTACTTGGCCTAACTGCTGCACTTAAGGCAGCCCTGTGACATGTTTGTGCTGTAGATGGTGGCTGCATTGGCGGCTCGCTAAAGCAGGGACTTGTGCATAGAGACTGCTGCAGTAGAAGATAGAGTCTGTAACCCTGAAGTCTAGGCATTGCTTTTGGTTCTGTGCATGTGTCTCCCCCTCTCAGGCTCTAGCAGAGGTGACATGTAACTCTTGATGATAGTGGCGGTGGCAGAATTTAAAGGGGGGCCATATGACCGCCCCACACGTCACCTCTGGTCCCTTGCTCACCCATCTAATCACCCATTGCACCTGCCAAAAGTTGGCTGTCCTTAAGAGTAAGATTTACAGCACCAAAGAGTGAGATTCTAGGCCAAAGAATGACCCTTCCCAGGTGGAGTGTTAGGTCATTGCTTAAAAAAGGGACTCATCTTTCGTCCTTTGCAATATCCAATAGTCCACGTTTTTAATCCAACCAGGCACGGATGTTAACAATATGATCCAAACAGTGAGTGGATTTTTTTGTGATATAAGGATTGCAAGTTTGTGTCTGTGTAACTTTTTATAGGTACCATACTGTATTTTAATAATCCTGTTGCCTTAGATAAAGGGCCTCGGCTAAATTAATTAATTAATATTTAACCCTCAGCGGGACACATTGAAAACTGTACAAGAAACAGATAATCTTGGACCCAATAAAAATTAATTCATAAAAACAATCAAAACTTTCTGAAAACATTGCAAACAGAGTTTCTGACAAAGTACTAGGAATAAATCACTGTACTACAAAAAAAAAAAAAAAAAAAGAAAAGAAAAAGTCAGCAAACAAATTACTGCTGGGAAACCCAAGTGCCCTGAAAGCATTAATAAATAATAATAATAATAATAATAATTTATAATAATTAACAACAGTAATCATAATTATTAAACATATTTGACTTACTTTATCAGGGAGGGATTTGCCACGGGTGCAAAAGGAATTTGTGGCTGTAAAGCCATTGCATTGCTCTGCTTGTGCGGTGTATCTCACTCTCCAGATGACGCGTTATATCTTTTTCTCCTCCATGACCACAGGACAGCACCTGGCAACACAGCGTACATTTAAAAAAAATAGAAGCCTTGCCTGCTACCGGGACAATGAAAGGCCATGAATTTGTCCAGTGGGGTTTAAATTTTGAACTGTATTTTGCAGAACCAGCTAACTTTCAATCAAGTCCTGCTTGTTTTTTGGGCAAACTCATATTTTTTTGACTGTCAAGTGTTCACACCCACCAAAAAATCCCTTGGGTAGCCTCCTCTCTCCTGCCTATAGACTGCAGCCCTGTAGTCTCCATGATGGCCACAGTACATAAGCTTGCAAAGTGGCTTTCCAAGCTCTAAGCCCCATGCTTGTGGCCCAGGCTGTATGGTTGTCTCTTGCAGTGCCTGAGTACAAATAGTTTAAATCTTTACATATTTGCTCCAAATGAGTGAGATAAGCTTAGAAACGTGTGTGAGAGTGAGCTAGCGTGCTAGTGAGTGAGTCTCACACCCAATGAGTGAGGCATGACGTGTCTCCAAACTGGTCCCACCTTGCCCCCCCACTTCCCTCACTGCTCCTTCCCCACTTCTCCCATTGCCTCCCTGCATGGGCGGCGCATGAACCCCCACTTTGGGGAGGTCAGTCCCCAGGCCCGCCCCTTCCACCCGAGGCCCCGCCCCTACCGTGCCCCCCTCGCCCACCGGAGACCGGAGGTCTCCTCCCCAGCGGCCGGAGGAGCACTGCCCCAGCTGCCCCAACCTCTGGTTGGCCAGACCCCCAGGCTGGCCCAGCTCCTGGACCAAGCACTGGTTTGACCCCCAAGTTGGCCTGAGCCACCCCAGGCCTGGCCACTGGCTGCCCCACACTGGGCTGCTGGCCGACTTGAGCTGCCAGCCTGCTCTGAGCCCCGCCCACCTTGGGGTAGAGGGGGCATGAGGGCGGGGCCTCAGGGGGGGGCCACGGTTAGAGGAGGCTTAGCCTTCCCTGGCCTATTATACCCGCTGCCAGCTCAGTCTGTCTTGCCTGCTCCTGGCGCCTCCTAGCAGGGCTCCGCGGGAGTGCAAGGTGCTGGTGCCTTTCCCAGGCATGTCCCCCTCAGCCGTGCTCAGCCCGACTCCCACCCCGGCAGAAATCGGGGGTGGCATGTGACCCCCACATGTCACCTCTGGGCTCTAGCTATTTCTGCCATTAAACCAGCTGCAAGGCACATAACAGAGCTTTTCATGCTGCAGCTGGGGGTTCCCTGTCAACATCTGAATTCCCTTAGACGAGTCCTGAGCATCACTTCCTAGTCAAACAGGTCAGTCTGTGTTTTAAAGGAAATGATGAGCTGCCGACAATGTTATTAGCCCCCTATAGGGACTGTGTTATCTTTAGCTTGGGCCCAAGCCAACCCCCCGCATATGACTCCCCCTGAGCTCTGCAGCCCTGCCTTTCCTTGCTCAGACGCCTCCTGGAGATCCACGTCGTCCAGGAAACCTCTCAGACCATGTGCAGCTTCACTGATTCTGTAAGCTATTGCACTACACTGCACCCACCCCAGCCTTTGGGCTGGCAGTCCTCGGGGGCAGTTCTCTGGGCATATTTACGCTCTGCAAGGCACCAGATACATGTTTCTTGGATATAAGTAACCACGTGCGGTGTGCAGCTCCATCATGGACCATCGGTAACGACCCAACACGTGACCCACTGGAGGTGAAGTGTAGAAATTTGCTCCCTTCCTCCTACAGGCAGGGGCAGTGGGATCTGCTCTTTGGGACAACCTCATTCTATGGCACCCATAGTTGTCACAGCATCATCAAAGGTTGCTCTCCCCGTGCCAGAAAGGAAGAGTTACCCTCCGTTGCATCCACCCTCCCTACCCCCCTGGTCATTCTGGGACCAATTTATTCCCACTGCAAGCATAAATTCTTGATGTGCCTGCTCCAGCATGCCCCCATGACTGGAGTGTCATCGAGTATGGCTATAACGCACCAAACTGTGCCCCCACAACTGTATACATTGGCGGCATGGTAGCTGGCGATGACCCCCGCCCAGAGCCGGGGGAGCCCAGTGTCCCCGGCGGGCATCAGAGGCTGAAGTGGGGCTGCCAGGCAGAGGACAAGGCGAAGGGGCCGGCCCTGAGAGACAGCAGCTCTCAGGTCAGCTGGAGGAGGCTGGAAGGTTTGTGGCCATCCCCCCTCTGAGCTGCCACACCGCACGATCTGTGGCTGTCGGGCCCCCTGGAGTATCAGGGGCCCCTCCAGGGACCTGGGCTCAGCAGTGCTGCTCTGTTTCCACCTGGTCAATGCCGTGAGCGGGACCATCATAGGTAACAGCCAGGCTCGGCCCAAGCACCTGCCTCTGCTGGCAGAGGTGCCCCCGAGCCCTTCCCTCATTCCCAGGCAGTGAGGCACTCCAGGGTGCTGGGTGGGTGACTGGGGCAGGGCTGCCAGGTGACCAACTCAAAGCACTCAGCGGGCTGCTGAGGTGGAGGGTGAGGGCAGGAGCTGGCTGTGGCACCTGCCTGGCCCCTTTGCCCTCTCACTGGCCCTGGTCCCTACTGAGGTGAGTCCCATGCCCCGCAGAACTGCTGTCCCTGATGGAGTGAGCTGTTGCAGCTGCATGGGTGGGCCTCAGGGAAGAAAGGTTGGGGACCCCTGCCTCAGCTAAACACTCAGTCTGAATGTCTAAGCCCCTGTACCGAGTGGTATTCTACCTACCTCTCCTGCTTCCCCAGAGAGTGTCCCCCCCAGCTTGATGTGACAGTCTGAGGCTCCCTGGGGGAGGAAGTCTCCTCACAGTCACACCTGCCAGAGAGTGTCAAGCCAATTTCTTCCCCCCTTCACACTATGCTGTCAGTGAATGGCTTGGTTTGGGTCCAGCTATGGCAGAGGTTTTCAAATTGTGGAGCGAGCGGTGATGCCAGGCTGTGGGGTATGGGGAGGGAGTGCCACTTCCACTCCCTGCCTCACCTCAGCGGGACACCTGGCCTGTGGGTCACCTGATTTCTGCTCCCGGCAGCCTCCAGAGACCATTGCATGCACCTTCCCCAACCCTGAAAACCCGAGCGGGAAGAGGCAGGTATTGGCCCTGCCCTAGGGGTGCAGCCTGGGGGCAAGGTAGAAGCAGCCCACTGCTGGGCCTACAAGTAATCAGAGAGAGGGGATGTCAAATTCCATGAATGGTAAGGCCGGGGGGTGGGGGGGAGGCTGCGACTGGGAAAGTTTGCACACCACTGATCTGTGGGCATTTACCATGGGTCAGCTGTGTCTGCACAGGTTCCTGAACATGCCCTGCCCCCTACTGGATGGGATATGCCAGGCCTGCTCACCTGTATTAATCAGTTCCTTCTAACAGCCAGACTCTTGTGTTCTCCAAGTAGAGAGGCATGGTTTTCAGGGTCAAAAAATGCACGTCCTATACACGGCTGTCACAACCCCGTAGGACACTAAAGCTCCCCCTGTCATGCATTACAAGGTGCAATAGCTCTGGTGGATCGAACAGTGGTTCTGAGATGTTCCCAGGCAGGAGAGGAAGGGGGAACCCTTTCTTGGCTGAGACCAGCTCCAGCAGCCAACTGCGGAGCACACAGGCAGACAGGAGTGCCCAGTCCTGTCCTGGCTGATCTGGTGTTTCAGGCTGATAAGGGCCCTGAGGCTACTGGGAGGAGGGGATAGCAGAGAGACTCCCCGGGCCTGTCCCTGGAAGTTAGGGCGGAAGAGGAGAGAGTCATGGAGGGTGTGACAAAAGGAGGAGTGTGGGCCACAGACCTGGGACAGACTTCCTCCATCAGCTTGGTACCTGCAGCACTCCCCTGGGACAGCATTTCAGAGAGCCCAGCTGGGCCCTAGAGGGGTTTGATATGAGAGGGGAGGGGGAAGCAGTAGGGCACAGAGCAGGGGGGTGGAGGAGGGACAGAAGAATGGTGAAGGGGAAGTGATGGAGGGAAGATGGGGGAAAGGTGGCAGAGACTGAGAAAAGGGGGAAGGAGAAAGCAGAGATGGATGATGAAGGGGTAGAGGGAAAGGGGAATGAGGAAAGGAAAGAGAGAGGAGGCTGCAAGGAACATGCTGGGGGTGGGAATCAACCGGGGGAGAAAAATATGAAGAAGAAGAGAGAGAGTGAGAGGAGAGGCAAAGGAGAGAAGCAGACAACGGAAAGAAATGAAACACAGTAGGGGAAAATATCGGGAGTAAAACACAAACACTGGAGAGGATTTGCTAGGGGACCGAAGGCCTCTCTGTCTGTCCCTCTGTCTTTCTGTCTCGTGCTTTCTGCGTCTCCCTAGTTCATTGTCTGTTGCTCTCTCTCTTCCCATCTCTGTGTCCCTAGTCTCTCCCCATGCTGTGCTGCCACCACTTCAGTCCTCCATACCTGGAAACCTAAATGCGGGAAAGTGGTTTGATACCCAGTTTTGGGAACTGCCAAGGACTCCAGCTGCCTACAGTGCTGCGATCAGACAGCAGATGGTGCTATTTATCCCATTCTCCACCAGATCAGGGAAAGGTGGCCTGCAATCCAGCCCTCATTCAGATGGAAACTCGGACGCCGGACTTTCACCCGAGAGCATCTCAAGGTGCAAAGTTAGGATCAGACCTCCCCTGAGTCTGAAGGGATTGGATCTGGGGGTGGGGAGGAGTCCTGGGTCAGCCTGTTATAGAGAGTTAAGGCAGCCACAAAGGTCTGCTTAAGATCCAAATTTTCACGTAGTTCTGGGGGGGGAAGGGGGTAACACGGACTGAGGCTGTGACCCCCAGGGATGCACAACCTCTATGAGTAGAAAAATAACCCTGGGTAAGACAAAGCAAGGAGGGGACAGGGTTTTAATGAGCCAGTTCCCCCTCCACAACAAGCACCGATTCTAGGGCACATTGAAATTGCCTGCCTCCCCCATTCTCTTTAAAACATGTGTGTAGTAGCGTTGCCAGACTCGTGTGAATTTATTTATTTATTTTGTGCTTTTCTGGAAGCCCTAGTTCCTGCAGTCACATAAACGCGCCAGCCTCTCACCTTTCATTACCAAACCAAACAGGAAAGTTTCTAGCCCTTGTGGGTGTGCGGACAAGCTGTGAAACGTGATCCCCAAAGGGACAAAACCCAGAAGGCGAAGAAGAATCCAATCTTTATTATTTTCCAAATCTTGTCATGTAAAGCCAATCTCATGATTATGTTGGGGCTCGACTCATGATTTTTTTAATGCTTGAGGTTGGCAACATGGGTATTTAGAGCCCTGGAGATCGGCGTCTCCTAATCTATCCACAGGACAGATACAGCCAGAGCAGCGTGTAAGTTTCCTGCACGTCACCCTGCCAATATGCCTCTTTGTAGCATAGAGGGAGAGTATCTGTGGCCTCTCCGTAGGGGTGGTTTTGGGGAGGCAGACACTTGGTGGTAAGAAGATTCAGTCCCAAGTCACCTGTGCTACATTGAACGCAAGGCAAAAGGCAGCACCACTAGTTAACAGTGCCCAAGTCTCCCAATCCCCTGCACATCTAGAACATTGCTGTCTGAAAGAGGGTCTTGCTTCCCTTGCCGAGTTGGGTCCCTGCTTGCAAAGACCTTGCTAGATGCTGCAGATGAACCACAAGGGACAGAGGTGGGGAGAGAGAGCCAGAGGCTACACCCAGCTTGCATTTATGGGCTCACGGAGACATGGACTAACTCTGGTCCGAGGGGTGGGCAGAAGGTACCCAAAGGATATTACCTATGTGCACATCTCCCACTGCTTCAAAGCTGTTCTTGGGAGCCTTAGAAACAGAGGGCCAAATTCTCTGCTGGTGTCAATTGGCAGAGTTCCATTAAATCAGTGCAGCTGATTACACTGGCTGGGAATTTGCCCCTCAGTTTGCATGTTGAGAGGCTGGGTGACTCAAGGGATTGTCAGGGGGTGCAGAGCTTTTCAGCTCCTGGTTGCCAGGTTAAATCCAGCCCAGGCTGGTAATGGCTGATTGTATAGTGTTGCCATCTGATGGCTCTTTGGTGGCTACCATGAAATAGGGGTGCGTGTGTGTGTGGTTCCCAGATGGCACAGTTGATGGTAACTGGCCTCCTTGTTAGCCATGTATACAGAAAGGCTGGGGGCAGAATGGGCCATGGAGATTGAATGGCCTTCTCACGCCCAGTGGAAGCCCCTCCAGGTTAGGGTTAAGGAACATTGGTGGGGAAGCTTGAATGACACTGTGGTACCTGTTCTGGGGACAGTCTCTGGGTGTTCCACGAGTGCTAAATTCACTTGGTATTTGCATCAAGGGATTTCTGTTTGGGGAATGGCTGCTCCTTTGTATGAACACCTGTGGTTTCTATTCAGAAAATTCCAGCTGTCTAATCAGAAAGCAGAAAAAATATCAGGCTACCGTGAGGACCAAGCACACGGCACGAATACTTTGACCAACAAGTGGTCGAAGCGGCTGGTTTGCAAAGAGCTGTTCAGGCTGAGAGTTGTTCCTCCAAAATACCTGTTCCGCCAGTAATTACAAAGAGATTAGACAGAATCAAAGTCACTTTGTGAACTGAAACTTACCCCTCCCCGTTCCCAACCTGGGATTGGACAGAGCACCTGATTTCCTGATCATTATGGAATCCAGGTCATATGCAGAAAGACGTGCGACACACAGAACCTGACACTCCGAGTTCTGAAAGGCACTGACTGCCATGGAGAGGTGGGCAACGCTGGCCAGGAACCACCCTCCAGAACGGAGGTCTGAATTTCTCAGAGGGGCCTGCTCTTTGGGCACAGAGGTGGGAAGTCTCTGAGTGTGGATGGGGAAGGGGAACGGGAGAAGAACATACCTACCCCCGTGTTTCTCAGCGTGCCCCAGGGAGGCCTGTCTGGATTTCTGATGCCTCGGAGCCAGGCTGCTTGAGAAGAATAACAGGTGAACGCTGTCTGCTCCGCTGCCAGCAGATTCTGTCTTGGAGCCTCTCCTCTTATGGCTCTCTGGGGAAACCCCCCAGGAGATAAATTATTTGTTATTGTCTAAAGACCTCAAGATTGGTTCACATGGCAAATAAAAAGGCTTCTGACAGCCCGGGAAACCACAGCAAAGTTGGCCCAGGGCGGCTTGGGATTAAGAGCAAACTTCTCCATCTGCCAAGCCTCTGAATTCCCCCCGGTGCCTTCATCTCAGCCTTTCCTACACCAGCTGCGCAGTGTGTTGGCTGCTTCCCCTGTCCGTTAAGGCAGTTTTGCATGGTAGATAGGGCTCCCAGGGCAGGGGCCGGGGGCAGCCGATCCTAAAACTTGGCCAAGCCAAAAGTCTATAGAAGCGAAGAGTGTTTACTTAGTGCTGAGAGGCAGCTGTAGAGGTGATCAGGGCCGCATGGGGGAAGTGATAGAGTTGGTCGGGGCAGCCTTGAGAAGACAAGGAGCTGTTGAAGTGAAATGGTGAAGAGGCCTAACTGTCTCCTGAACCCAACTAGCCATTTGAATTACGGGCTAGTGAAAGGCTATCGCTTAACTGCAGGGGAGAAAGAAGTCCTCTGTTAACCTGCAGGACGGGTACAGCCTGGTCAGTGGTAGTCAATCTCCCTGTCCCACCGCCCCACCAATGCACCTCCATCCTGACTGAGAGGGGCCATGTCTCCATGTAGACATAATCCTTGGCCTTTCTGCTGAGACTGCTAAAAAGGCAGCTGGTGAGTGCCAATGGCGAAGGCAACGTATGTGACAAGGACACTGCCCACTGGGAACTGGACTGAGACCCACCAAATAGCCAAGAGATGGCAAATAGCTTTAAGTTACTCCTAGCCTGGTGACCCACCAGTGATATGACGCGTATCCAGGTCTCAGTGTACCAAACCCCCTGGAATGCCCAGGGTGAAGCTGTCTCTATGCCTGGGAGTAAACCTGCCTCGGCTCTCAGTGACGCTGCACCATTGCTCGCTGCTAAGTGTCAACACGGGGAAGACAAAGATGTGCCCTGATGGAGGCAATAGGGATATGCCCCAAGGACTGGGAGGAGCTCCCCGTAAACATGCCCCAAACTAACTCCTCCTCCTCCAACCCTGCCCTTCGGCTGACAAAATTTGACAACAGTTAGACTGCTAGTGCGCTAAGACCATTGCCTGTGTTGTTGTTCCTTATACTCCCGTCTGTCTGTACCCCTCTTGTCTTATGCTTAGATTGTCAGCTATTGGGGGCAGGGACCATCTTCTTGTTCTGGGTTTGTACAGCGCCTAACACAAGGGGTTCTGGTCCATGACTAGTGCTTCTAGGTGTGATAATAATAATAATGATAAGGTTAACCTTGATTAAGGCAGTTGGTGCCAGGCCCTGTAAGTGCCTTCAACACTTTGATCTTAGCCCTGGTGCAGCTACGCTGATCGCTGGCTACAGATGAGTGCATTGGGGCTTTTCCCAAGTGCACATGTGGCCTTAGATTAACAAACTGGCATCAACACCTGCCTTTGAGCCCAGCAGCTGGAAGGAACAGCTAGCAGCCAAGTTTGAGAGGCATTTTCATACCATCTCACAAGCAGGGCTGATGTTTTCACATCGGCCCGTGGGTGGTTCTGGTGTTCTGAATGCTGGCACTGGGGTGGCCTGGCACCCGGCTGGCCCTGGTGTTTGTACATTGGTTTGCACCAGTAAATGAGACTGGTGCTAAGGAGCTGCATTCATAAGGGCCTCTCTCCAGCTCCTGCTGCCGTCACGCCTACAGTAAACACATGCTGGCGGAGACACAACTCTGCTGTCTGTCAAGCTGCGGCAACAATGCCGATGTTTAGCCTAGAGACTGTCGTGTGGAGATCCAAGTAGCCCTGGGCTCCAAAAGAATCAGCCAGACTATTAGCCCAAAGAGGAAGAATGGCCAGGGGTTAGGATGCCAGCCTAGGAGTTTAGCAACTTGGGTTCAGTTTCCTGGTCCATCCAAGACTTCCTGAATGACTTAGGGCTACTCCCATGGGAGTTAGGTGCCTAGATATCATCAAAGATCTGACCCTTAGTCCCTTTGGGCTTCAGTTCCCCATCGGTAAAATAGAGATGACAGCACTGCCCTGGTTCATGAGGGTGTTGCAAGGATAAATACAGGAAAGATTGTGAGCTGCTCAGATATTTGTAAGTACCTTAGATCGTTAAGACAGATGGATCGTTCCTTAGATTGCAAGGGCAGGGATCATCCTGTCATAATGTGTGTGTACAGCTCCTAGCACAATGAGCCATGATCCTGAATAGGAGCCCCTATGTGCTACTGTAATACGGCGAAATAATCACGATGAGAGTCTTTCCCAAAGGGAGTAAAAGGGCTCATTCATTCACTCACTTGTTCATCACCAGCCCCTGGCTCTGAGTAGTAAGTTATTCATAAATAAACGTAGGATGAATTGTTCTTTGTGTACATGATGGTCAGGCGGTTCCATAGCTCTTAATGACAAGCTGACCTTTTACAGCGTCTCTTTCACTTCTGGCTTCCCTGCGTATATAACAGAATAATGGTGCTTTGAACACAACGGTTAGAATGAAAAATCCCTACACCTGCGTGTACCACATCCGGGGAGATCTGGGTTCACATTGCAGTTAGGTTCTGAAGTGACACCAGTTTGCTGGTCTCGGGCTAGCTGCTCCATTTCTAAACCGCCATGTCATTGGGTGTGATTGGCAGCTTTTGCACAGGAGAATTCTTCTGATAAGAGCAAGGGCATGTTACCACTCAGGTGCGAGGGGCGTTGGCTGGGTTGTGTGGAGAATCCAGGATCAGAACAGGAAGGAGCTAGAATGGAAGGCTAGCCCAGTGGTTAGGGTGGGGAAAGCTAGGTTCAGTTCCCTGCTCTGCCCTGGACTTTGTGTGACCTTGGGTAGGTCGCTTAGGAACGTCTACATTGCAATTGCCATATGCATGGCCTTGCCCAAGCCAGCTTAAACACTGAGGCAGCAAAGGCAAGGTTGTGCAGGCTAATCCCCTGAGTAATTACCCGGGTTCCTGGGCAGCCTTGTATAGCCCATCCTGCTGCAGCCCCATTGCTATCAATCCCAGGCTTGCTCAGGCACGTTTACTCCTGCTGCAGTCACACTGCCTCATTGCAGTGTAGCTCTACCCTTAGTCTCTCTGCGCCAGTCCCCCCAGCTGTAAAGTGGGGTTCAGCACTTCCCTACCTCGCAGGGGTGTCGTGAGGATTAAAGGCGGTGAAGTGCTCGGATACTCCAGAATCAGGGCGATAGAAGTACCTCGGCTAGACAGAGAAGCGTGGGTGTAGGTAGCCCAGAGCTAGAATAACAGGGGCTCCCATGGTAGGACTGAGGGCCAGGGGCAGAGCTTGGAGAGACAGGTCTGCAAAACTAGTGCCAGACAGAAGCCAATTCTTTTAATCCCTCACCAGCTCCGAAATTCACTCTGTTCTCTCCCCAAATTCAAAAAAACCCAACCTTCCCCCTTCCTCTAACCCACTGACCTTAAACTCCCCCTTCGCTTGGCTTCGCTGCCTTCACTCCTAGGCCTGAGGCAACCCGGCTATCTGCTCCAATCTAACACTTAGTCTCAGTATCGAAATGGAAAAGTGCTTTGCAATACAAACTCTTCCCCCGCCCCGCGCTCCTTGCTCCCCCCTCCGCCCCCACCTTCATCTGAGTGTTTAAAATGTATCTAAAGTTTCATCTCGGCTGCTATTTTCCATCCTTCAGCGATAAGGCATCTGTGTGTGTACACAGCACCCAGAAAATTACTTACAACCATCAGTCTCCTCCATGGCCCTTTTTTTTTTGGTATCAATTATTAATATTATCATCACAGTTCCCAACCTGCTCCAGTGTTGTTTTCATTTAAGATTTCTTCCCCTTCCCTCGCCCCCCCCCCCCCTTTTATTCCCCCCCCCCCGTGTTGTGGTTGCTGATTTAAGATCACAAACCTGACATTTCAGTGCCTGCTTCACAATGCCAGGAGGGCAATGCTGCCTTGAACAATTGATTCTCTCTGCATAATCTATCAGTACCATCCAAAACATTTAATCAACGCAAGATCAACCCTTCCGGCATCTCTCTCTCCTCTCGGTTTTTTTCCAGCCCATGAAAATACAAACCAAAAGATACCCCAAAGTGAAGCCTGTTGCACAGGATTGAATTGCAGGGCTCTGTATCTTGAGGTTTAAGGCTGAGAAGGGGAGACAGCTGAAATATTTCAGAAACTCTGCTAGGGGGTTACGGGTCAAATGGATCAGCTGACGGGGCCTTGTGGGGTCCCCCTAACGTCAATTGGTGGTTTCTTTATCTGGAGTCACTTCCCCCACCCCACTCTTCTGTGCAGGAAAGGCCACCTTTTGGATGAATCCAGGCCGTGCTATTAGTCTTAATATGTCTCAGGCTGGGCTGCCCTGTTTGAATCAGGAGTGAGAATTGGACTAGGGCAGGATCCAGCGTTCGCAACACTCAATGGCCACATTCCCATTGACTTCAGCGGGGCAGGATTGAGAGTCTGACCTGGATAGCACATGAATCTATCATAATATCTGAGCATCTCCCAGTCGTTAATGGATTTATCCTCATAACCCTGTGAGGTGGAGTTCTACCTGACAGCTAAGTGCTATGATGTCTATTATACAGTTGGGGATCTGAGACTCTCAGAGGTTAAGTGACCTGCCCAAGGTCACACAGGAAGTCTGTGGCAGAGCAGGGACTTCAACCCAGGTCTCCCAAGTCCTAGACTGGTTCCCTCGCCACCTTGCTCTTCCCCTCCTTTGCCGGTGGAATCACCCCAACCTGCACCCCCACAGCAGCTCCTCAGGGTGCAACCAGAGGCTAAAATGGCTCATTTCACAAGCGGCCCCTCCCCTCTTTTGTAGCTTGGCCCATCCAAATGGGATGGATTCCTGTGCAGCCCAGGGCAGTGCACCGTTGAGAAGCTCCACTGACATGTTTTGTCACTTTCAGTTTTCAGTTTACACTTTTTAAATGGATAATAATGAATTAACAAAACCAATTAAGATTTCATCGTGCCCGCAGTGGACCCTTTTAATTTATTTCTCTCCTCCCTCCTCCCCAAGCAACTTCCTAAAGTCTAGATAATTCTGCCCTAACATGCCGGACAACCACTGCTGAGGCACCAGTGGATAGAAGCACTTAGCAGAATCCCCCCCGATGGATTACTGGGCCTGATTCTCCTCACACACTGGTGTAAAGCAGGAGGAACTCCACTAAAAATGGAGGAGTCAAACGGATGTAAGATCAGCGTTAGGCCCAGAGTGGTTATAACAATCTCACTGCCCTTGGGCCATCAGTGGAGTTTGAACCCAGGCTGTATGAGCCTCTGTAGAAACCTGCCAAGCTGTCAGCCATAGTAGATGGTTATCCTCTTAGTGGACCAGACATTAGAGAGGGACAAAGACTCATTCTCCTGGTATAGATTACACGTGGTTCCTGTGTTGCCACAGCTGGGGTCTGAACCGGGATCCTAGCCATCTGAAGGTAGCAGCTGACCTAAACCCAACTCTCCTAGTCACTTCAGTAGGATCTGGGTTAAGCTCATCTCAGGTGGAAGATGCTCTTGCAGAACTTACAGCTAAGAGAAGGTGAACGTTGGATTTTATTTCTTAGTCAGGGCTGCGTTCCCAGACTTTCACGTGGACAGCTCTGAGCTTCAAGTCTGATGGCTGCTTCAGAAGCTCTGTGGTTACCTGGCTTCCCGTCCAGGCGCCTCCACGCTCCATGCGAAACTAATTTGGAACATATGCCCCTAAATAAAAACCCGAACTGGATATAGGCTGATCTGGTTATTGTGCCATGATATTCTCAACCTAGCCTGCCCTCTTCTGCACAGAGTAATGGGGAGTGCTACCCTAGAGATACTCCCCCTCCTTTTGGATCTCACACGTCATATAACATGCAGAGGACATGTATGTGTCCATATTTAAACATAATAAAGCTATTAAAGTCAGCCCCTCTCCATGATTCGTAAAATCTACACAGATATGACGTGAACATTAACAAATCTATGACCTGTAGCACATCCTGGTTGTCAATATCCTGCACATTATGGCCAGTCTGGAATTCACAGCACTAGAAGGCTCAGTTCCCAACTACTTGTGCTAAAGGAGAATCTTCATTAGCTATAGAGGGGCTATGACACGTAACAGAATCGTCTGAGTCTACGCCACAGTGGGCAGAGACACACACACACGCAAGTTCGTTACAAAAGATATACCTCGCCCCCTCCCCACCTCTGGAGGAAGCTGGTAACATCTGAAAATGGGCAGGTAAAACTGACACACACTTGGTGCTCTCTAGCACAGGGAGCATCTCTTTGACTATGTCAGTACATCACCTGGTACAATGGGGCCCAATCCTTGGTTGAAGCCCCTGGGGATTACTGGAGTACAGATAATAAAGGTTCTCAGAGCCAGCTCACAGCTGCAGGTGACAAGCAGACAGTATCAGCCCTGAGGAAGCAGAGCCTTGCCCTGTCTGTTCTGAAGAACGTGGGGGCTCTTTGCTCCTGATTTTGGTTAGGGACAGGGGCCCAGAAATCAAGACTCGCTGGATCTGCCGCGCAGCACCAAACAATCACCGTGCAGCCATCGCAATGCTCTGGAGGAGGCAAACTATTTTCCAGTTGGAGCTAGCTCTCAAAAGAGATGCCAAACGCCTGCCACGCTGGATTGACGGGGGATTTCCAGAGAGAGGCAGGGGAAAGATGCATTTTAGTGACGCTTCGCAGCCCAGCCTGCATCTGCCCCCACTACAACCGCGCTGTGAACCGGCCGTGGGAGGGCACTGCCCTGTCCGATCCCTTGTGAGTTTCCATTGGGGGTGAAGGAGAAATGCCTCAGGATGTTTTGCTCCTGGCAAAGCCTGAAGAATAAGACTAGCCCTTTGAGAGCTGAGCGTCTGGGTGCCTGAGGGGATTCCCCACAGGTTGCTGGTCTGAGTCTGGTCCATCTCAGTGCTTGGTGGCGATTTGGCAGGCTACATGGCATGAGTTTGGGGGGGTCCCAGGCTAGGTCCTAGTGCACAAATCTCCATCTGCGTCAAATGCCACCATCACAACTGGCTTCTCGCCTGCAGGGGCAGGGCCAGGCCAAGGACGTGACTAGGCCACAGAAACCAAATGAGCCTCTCAGGTGGCCCCTTATGAATGTGGACGGTGAGGCAGTGGAGGGGAAGCCGGCTGTCTCGGTGCTTGGGCTGCGCACGGAGGATTTCAGGGCTTGACTTACCACTCACTTAGGGCATGCTCACACTGCAGCTGGAGGTATAATTCCCAACTTGAGCAGAGGGACCCGCGACAGCTCTGACTGGGCTAGCATGTGAAAAATCGCTATGTAACCACAGCTACATGGGTGAAAGGATGTGCTAGCTGCCCCGCGTACATCTCTAGCGTCTTGGGCAGGATTGTACTGGAGGCAGCTAACCCGTCCTGCTGCCCAGACAGCGGGGACTACACCGCTACTTTTAGTGTGCTTGCTAAATCCGAGCTGGAAATCATATCCACTGTAGCTATACATATACACACACACGCACCCCCCCTTACACTGATTTTCCTCCAGTGTAACCGTGTTAAAAATCGGTGATTGGCACCAGTGTAAACAAAGGGGGAACAGGGCCTGCAGCTTCTGAATTGTCAGGCCGCACCTTTCGCCCGTACTAAACTCACCTGCATGTACGTTCAAAGGCAACAGGGTGTGCAAGGCCGGGGGCTTGATTCTCCACTGCCTCGCCCCTAGTGTCATCGTTTGCCCTCGGGCCAAGTGTGTGCTCGCAGGCTGTAGGCCACTGCTCAGGACGGTGGAGCATGACACCCCTTTGGCACACGCGGGGCCTGGATCTCCATTGCCCTGCAGCTTGTGGAGTTCCTGTGCCCAGGTATAAATGGCTATACACCGTGCGAGGCAGGGGAGTATCAGGCCCTCTGTCCTTTTTCACATGTCTCCTTGCCTGACTGCTGGGTCATAAACCCTTCTGCTCTCTTTCTAAGCATGTCTTGCCTTCTGGCCCCACTTCTGGGGATCTTGCCACCTCCTGCCTTATTCCTGAGGAGTGAAACCAGTTCTGAACATCTAAGGCCTTTAGGATTTTTGGCTCTTCATGGGGTTCTCTCAGCAAGAGTTACCTATTTCTTATCAGGCAGGGAACCACAGTCTGACTCTCTCTATCCTGCTTTGACCTTCTGCTACTTGTTCCAGTGAAGAATCCCATCATGGAGTCACTGGAGGTTCTAGAGAATAAGGACTATCGGTGAACACTGGACTGAGGAAAGGGCCACTGGATTTTGTAGGCTAGGAAGGAGGCCACTCCCCTGGAAAGGTGGGAAACGTAAGCAATCGTGGAATGTCAAATTCATGAAGGGAAGCCAAGTTTGGAGCTGCCTGCGGGCAGCAACTCAAATGTAAAACTGCTTCTCTGTACTGCCGGACTGCAGCTGTTCCTGCCCACCTGCGGAGTGCGCTGCTGACAGACTGAATGCTCGGCCATCGCCGGCTCAGCCAGAGAAGGAGCTTGTAAAACAGTAAGAATAACGATTAGGACTTTGTGATTAGTTACAAATACACGATTTAATGGAGACAGTGGAACAAAATACAAACAAGGAGAGCATGACATTCCCCCCCGCCCCTCCCGGGACACTGATATTATGACCAGCTCAGTATGACATGATAGAACGCACCCCAAAACTCGCATGGCCAGGGTCTGAGATCAAGCTTGCCCGGCACAGCCAGGCAGAGAGCTATAGACTGTCTAGAGCAGTGGTTCTTAATCTGTATTGCAGCCTGCACCCCTTTGGTTCTCAAAATATGGTCTCGCACCCCTTAAACCTAAAAATATATTCTCGCACTCATTAAACCTAGATATATTTTTGTTTGTATATTACAGTAATCGTTAAAAAATGTATGATGCTGATAAGTACATAGGTTTGACGAAACAAAGTAGTTGTACTCACGTGCCTGTGCTTAATTTGTGTTTTCGATGATTTACCTTCTAAAAAAATCTGGCATGTCTCGCACCCCCAGCGGGTGCGTGCTCCCCAGGTTAAGAACCACTGCTCTAGAGGTAAGAATTTAAGGTACTTATACAGCCCCCATCACCACAGTATGTGAGCACCTCACAATCTTTAATGCATTTATCTTCACAACCTCCTGTGTGGTAGGGAAGTGCTATTATCCGCCTTGTATCCATGAGGAACTGAGGCAGAGAGAAATTGAGCTGGTGATGGGTCCTGCTTTGAGCAGGGGGTTGGACTAGATCACCTCCTGAGGTCCCTTCCAACCCTGAGATTCTATGATTCTAAGGCCCAGGTCCCAAAAGTAACTTGCCCAGGGGAAGTTTGTGTCAGAGCAGGGAACTGAACCAGATCTCCTGGCTAGTGTTCCAACCACTAGACCATCCTCCCTCAGGTGGGGCAATTCCTGTATTGCCACCTCTTCCTGTCCGTCTGACCCACGGGACAAATGTGTACATCCCAGCGTTGCAATGCTTGCCTTGAAACCTCACGATGCTTCCTCAGCAAGTCAGTGCGTTGCGTGGTAACGGCGCAGGGTGACGACGTGGTGGAATGGTGCAGCTCCCCGAAAGGATATTTGGGGACTTTCCTGATAATGTATTTATTGTGAGCGGCGCTCTCAAGACATGGACTTGTTCCAGCTTAGTAAGGGTGATCCTAGAAATAACAGGGGTAAATCCTGAGCACCTCACCGACGCAAATTCCCCCTGGAGTCAATGGGCCTTGCTCTGAGTTAGAACGGAGTACAAACCTGAATAAAGATTTGAACCAAAGTAGCGAGCGTCGGCTGGGTCTGATCTCCAGAGCGGCCGAGCACTCACAGACTCCACTGCAGCTAAGAGGAGCAGGGGCTGCTCAACGCCTGTGAACATGAGACCCTAGAAAAGAGGAGAAACCAGAGAAGCGACTACACACAACACACTCAGACTGCTAGTAATATGGGATGAGACTGAAGAAGGCAGAAGAGGCAGGTCCCTTCTGTTCCCCTTCAGAAGGGCTCAAAATCCCAGAGACGGATGTACAGTGTCCAGCTACGTGTCCCTGGATTATTTTTTCACCAATGAATTACAGTTTGATAGTGCAATCTAGTTGCTTAACAAAGCAAATCAATAGTAAAAGTACTTTGCCCTTGGCTAGCACCTTTCACTCGAGCATGTGAAAGTGCTTTGCAAACAGTGAGCTATTAAGCCTCATAGCTCCTCCCTAAAATAGGTGAGGGATCTATAGCGATTGGTTCCTCCAGGGCAGCCCCCTCTGGGGTGAGCTGTTGCACATGTTGAACAGCTCTTCTACTGTGCACTTACTGTATGGGACCCCTTGCAAAGATGGGCAAGTATTGTTAATCCCATTTGACAGATGGGGAAACTGAGGCACGGAAGGGTTAAAGTCACGGGCTCAAGGTCACACGGTGAGTCGGGGGGAATAGAAACCAGCAATCTGGAGTCCAAGTCCCCGACTCTAACCCTTGGACAGCGACACCTTCCTGCTTCACATAGGCTAAGATAGGAAGTGAACAATATTTGCAGGGTGACTTCAGGGAGGCAGGATGCGATTAGCTGAGCTGGAATTTGGCCAGGATAAAAGCCACAGAATCCACTGAAAGCACCATGAGATTTTTAGTGCCCACCTGCAGTCAGGATCTGAGTCTCAGCTGTAAGACCACACCGCCCATGGCGCAACCATCTCTCAACACTATGGTGCACCATTGGCTCAGTACCAATTCACAGCATGGTGGCTGAAGGCAGAGGAAGGTTTGGAGGCTGGATCTGTACTTCTCCTGCTCCCAGGTGAGCTCTCTCCTGCCTGGGCAGATGGCTGCAGGGGTCGGGGTCTCGAGGGCCATCTGCCCACTTACATCACCGCTCCCCCATCCTTGAGGGCCACAGGGCTTGAATCACCTGCTTCTCTGCACTTGAATAAACGTCTTTCTGCTCTGTTCATGTCTCAACCCAGAGGCGTGGGATTCCGGAGCGTGCGGGGGCGGGGTGTGGGACAGGAGTTTGGGAGCCAGGTCACATGACTGAATAAACACACACCCGCAAATCCCAAGGAAAGGGAGAAAAAGCGCCAAAGTGACGTACGTCCCCAAAGAATGTGTTCCTACCCCTCCCCTTGGAGTCTCCCCCCTTCACCCTAATCCTGCGGTGGCAACAGGATGGCTGGAGACAGCTGTGCATGTTCCCAGCAGCCCCCTGACATCACAAACCTGCTATGAAGGCCCGAGAATGAACTGCGCGTCTCCTATTTTTCCATCGAAGGAGGAGGCCGAGGGGGGCTATAGCCCGCATTAACCCTCTCTGGACAGATGGAGTTTCTGTTTGTTAACCCTGCGTTTGCCGAATGGCTGTCAAGCTCATCAGGTGGTATTTAAGCCCAGAGGCTGGAGAATAAAGAGAACCACCAGCTGGTTTGAAATCTACAAGCCAGGCTGGTTCCTGCCTGGGAGCCTATTGCAGCCGGGGAGAAAGGCCTTGCTTTGAGTGGGGTGTGTGTCTATAACAATGGACCATGCTGCATGCTTGGGCCGTCACGTTTATAAAATATGGACTGACTATTTAGGAACACGTGCAAGGGATATTACGGAGAGGCCTAAAATTCCCCAACGTGTCCGCCCACGCCCAGTGCTGTGACCTCTGTTACCCGAAAAACAGCTCCTGGTGCTCTCTATCAATAGCAGGCACTGCTGGGTGGTGCTGGGAAGCAGCACTGCATTCACTGTTTGTGGCTACTGTGGGGTGGGTTTGGATCTGAAGAAGGTTGTGTGAGCCCGTCCCATAAAAATCATTCTGAAGTCTCCAGTGACACTCCCCCCGCAAATGGACTTGTGTTTGTTTTCTAAAAGGGGGAGGGGGAAACATAAATAAAAATTGGCTTTTTCTTCAAACAACCCCAAACCCTCCCACCACAGACTGAAGACAATGCAACGGCCAAACACAGGAAACACCCCAGAGACACCTTCCAACCCTGCAGATGGAAAGAAAAGCCCCAAAGTGCCAAACGGACTCAGGAACCCAGGAGGAAGGAAGATGTTATTATTCAAGCCCTGGACTTTGGGCGTTTGCTTTTTAATCCCTGCTCTGCCACATACTCCCTGCGTGGCCTTGGGCAAGTACCTGAATATCTCTGTATCTGAGTTCCCCAACTGTGAAATGGGAATAACAGTCCCTTCCTTTGCTTGGCCTGTCGATTTAGACTGAAAACTCTTTGGGGTAGATGCTCTCTCGTGCTTCAGGTTTACACAGGGCCTAATGCAATGGGGCAATGATCTCAGCTGGGGCCCCTAAGTGCTACCGTAATCATTAAAAAGCTGGTTCCAAAACACAATCAGTGAGAATAAAAACATTCTCTGCAGGGTTCATTGAGTGCCAGTCTTGCTTCTGATCCCACTTACACCGATGTAAATCCAGACCAACTCTATTGACTCAAGTCAGGATCTGTCCCCCTGGAATTCGAGTCCCACACCACTTCAAACCCAGTATGAACAGAACACAGCAAAGGGAAGGTGTTGCCAGTGGCGGCGTCTTTCCAGGTGAGATGTTACACCTACAATCCCGTAATGGGTGTGACACCAGAGATCAACGTTCAAGTACCAGGGGAAGTGGAAAGGGGGCGGGGCGGATTGGTTGTTTCACCTTAACTTTTTAATTTCATAAACTGGAACCCTCTTATTAGATTTCCAGCCTGTTTAAAGTGTAGATCTGATTGATTTCTAGCTGCTCTTTAAGTCATTTTCCAAAGAGATTATATCTGCTCAACCTCAGCTCCAGTTTAACTGAGGTTCTTTGCCCAGTTCATTGGGTGAGGAAAGTACTGTATAAAACTATAGAGCCAAATTCACTCCCACACTACCATTACTGACCAGATCACATAGACGAACAAGTATAAGCGCACACACGCGAACAACTTACAGTCTCCTTTTAAAAAACAGCCTCAAATAGGACACCATAATCAGGCAGACATTTCAGAGGTCTCTCCTCTGGGCAGTGAGATATTAGCAAGCCTGCTCAGTTTCATTGTCCTGGCTTCTCAAGGATGTTGGATTCTGGATAACACTGCAGCACAAGCGAAGTCAGATGGTTTAACAGGGCTCCTCCTGCAATCCTTAATGCTAAGCTGTTTTCAGGGGAAAACTGAAGGGGACAAACTGGGAATTTTTTTCATCTGAGTAGCTTCACCAGTTCAACCCCCTAGGAATACACTCTGCCCCCTCCTCTGGCTCCCATATGCCACCCTGGTGGTGTATAGGGACTTACAGAGAATGTGGCCAACACACGCTCCAGTACATACTGCTATGGAGATTCTGCGCGGCTCAAGATGGCTGAGCAGCCCTTAGGTGTCCTCGGAAGGTTGCCATAAATTAGAGCCTGGGGATAGCAGCCCTGGGGCTGCTCTAATTTACACAGCAGCTGTATTTGCCCCTGAGAGCAGCCAGAATCCTGAGGTGGAAAGGTGGCTTACACCTTCTGAAATGGCAGCACAGAATCTCAATCCTTGCCTGGATGTGCTCAGGGCCGGCTCCAGGCACCAGCTTGCTCGGGGCGGCAGCTTGTAGGAGTTGGCATTCCGCCCAATCCTAGGGCGGCCCGGCCGCTTTTTTTTTTTTTTTTAGTTGTTCCGCTCCGGCCGCCCTGTAGGGGGCGGCGGCGCGGAGGACGGGAGCACCCTGCAGCAAGCCCGGCAGGGCAGCCCGCGTCCTTCCCTCCCAGCCGACCGGAGCGGTGCGGAGCCCTCTCGGCAGGGGGCGGGGCCGCGTGGCAGCGCCCCGCTGAAGCCCCGGCCGCCCCCCCTTCTCTCCCCCCCTGCTCCCTCCCCCTCCCCCCACTAGCCAGGGCACATCTGCAGGGCAGGGGGGCACATCTGCAGGGCAGGGAGTCCCCCTGCACCCTGGCTCCGGTCACCCCGCAGGGTTTTTTTTGCTTTGCCGTTCTGGCGGCCGCGGTTTTTTTTTTTTTTTTTTTTTTGCTTGGGGCGGCCAGAAAGCCAGAGCCGGCCCTGGATGTGCTACACTGGTGTAAATAGAGACTTGAATTAGTACCTCTTACCCTGGTTTTCAAACAGTGCGGCATTGCTACCGTAGCAATGTGCAACAGTATCAGTGCAAAAAACCCAAACCAATCTAGGGCAGATAAACTCAAAGCCTCACACTTAATGAACTAAGTAGAAAAAGATAGCACCACTAGATTCATCCCAGGCAACCAGGAGCATGATCTAGTGCTTTGATGAGGGGAGAAGAAATCAGGACTCCTTGGTTCTATTCCCATCTCTGTTTCTGACTTGATACGTGCCATTGGGACAGTGGTTAATAAACAGCAACAACAGTATTAGGAACATAATGTCGGTCCATCTAGTCCAGGATCCTATCGCAAAAGCAGTCAGCACCAGACATTTCAGAGGAAGGTGGAATAAACTTTCTGATGGATAATCATGGCATAACTTGCTCCCGGGGAAAGTTTCGTACTAATCCTAATCAGTTAATGGTTGGTGAAGTGACTCATTTATATTTTATACAGTCCCATTTATACCCGGGCACAGCAAAATGCTTTAGAGATCACTCAGTAGTTTCAGTCAAATCAACGATTCATAGATACCAAGGCCAGGTGGGACCATTCTGATCACTTCATAGACTCATAGATTCTAGGATTGGAAGGGACCTCGAGAGGTCATTGAGTCCAGTCCCCTGCCCTCATGGCTGGACCAAATACTGTCTAGACCATCCCTGATAGACATTTATCTAACCTACTCTTAAATATCTCCAGAGATGGAGATTCCACAACCTCCCTAGGCAATTTATTCCAGTGTTTAACCACCCTGACAGTTAGGAACTTTTTCCTAATGTCCAACCTAAATCTCCCTTGCTGCAGTTTAAACCCATTGCTTCTTGTTCTATCCTTAGAGGCTAAGGTGAACAAGTTTTCTCCCTCCTCCTTATGACACCCTTTTAGATACCTGAAAACTATCATGTCCCCTCTCAGTCTTCTCTTTTCCAAACTAAACAAACCCAATTCTTTCAGCCTTCCTTCATAGGTCATGTTCTCAAGATCTTTAATCATTCTTGTTGTTCTTCTCTGGACCCTCTCCAATTTCTCACTTGATCACTTTCTGTATAACACAGGCCATAGAACTGCCTCAAAAGAATTCCTACAACAGATCTTTTTCTAAAAGATCCATTCTTGATTTTAAACCCCCCAGTGATGGAGAATTGGGAACACCACAGAAACATCCACTGGAGCTCAAGTGGCATGTAACTCACTGGGAAGGTTAATGACACCCCTGCTTTGTCCAATCACCTGGAAAGGGCATTTCTTCCCACCATAGATAGCATTGTTTCCCTGACCCTCCCTTTACTGAGGCAGCCAAGGAAGTACAATGCACCGGGGGCTAAAGGGACAGTACTTCTGTTTTAAGAAAGAAGCTGGAGTTCCTGTTGGTGCTAGTGATACACATGGGCATTTCTGAAGAGTGGTGGTACCACTTTAAATCTGGGCTGGAATGCCAACACATTCTGCATTGGTGGTGGTTTGCAACGCTACATCCAGTTGAACGATGGGGAAAACGAAAAGCGGAGCTTGTTGCTCTGCTTGGTAAAATAAACGCCTGTCGTATTGACGGGTCAGCTCCTTGGGTGGCAGGTGATATGGTTGAAATGATTGGAAGCAGGGTGGGGGTGGGGTTAGGGTTAGACCTATTCATATGGCATTCCCTGGCTAGCCCCTTAACACAGAGGTTTCTCCTCTCTGGTAATGAGAACTCAGGTCCACACATGCCCGTACCATAGGCATCCAAACCATACGCTTTCTGACTCTCTGGGTTGCTCTCCACAGTTAGACTCCATGTGCCTTCGCATTGCTTCTAGTGCCAACCTCCAAGGCCAGACAGAGCAAGTGAACGGTTTGGATGCACTGGCATGATTTCCACCAAAGAGATGATCCTATTGCGGAGGGGGTTTTCCCCTCCTCTCTTGACCTCCCTCCACTGCTGATTCGTTAGTGGTGCAACGGCGACAGATCCCCGGTTGCCACTGGGCTGCAAGGGGGGATAGGATGTCAGCCGTCTGAGCCCTTAAGAATCTGATCTTTCTGGGTCTATCTGCCTGATGTTTACTTTGGGACCATCAATCAGCGCACGAGACACGATCATATTTTATAGCCAGAGTTGCTTGTGAAACCCAAGCCCTGCGGCAGCCCCAGGTTCTGCCGGCTTGGCAGAGAACGGCAAAACGTGGACACTCCCTTAACCCTTTGTGACGGTCCCTTCCAGCTAGGATTCTTTAGTAGCTTCAGCCATTTTCTTTACACCATCCCTGCCCTGTCCCAACCTCAGGTTTTTCAGAGGCAGGACATCTGTGGTGAGACAGAGGAATAGGATGTGCTGGGAAGATGTGGCTTGGGGTATAGCCACACCCATCCAGTGGGCCCACCGGAAATATACCCAGAGTATTCCATGCTAGCTCCGAGCATTCCTTGTAGAGACTTCACTCATTGGCTTCCTCCTGAGTGCTTTGCTTCGTCCTTTACAGGACCCATTCCAGTGCTTCGCAACCCTCCTAGTGAAATAGTTTTTCCTAATATCCAACCTAGACCTCTCCCACTGCAACTTGAGACCATTACTCCTTGTTCTGTCATCTGCCACCACTGAGAACAGCCGAGCTCCATCCTCTCTGGAACCCCACTTCAGGTCGTTGAAAGCTGCTATCAAATCCCCCCTCACTCTTCTCTTCTGCAGACTAAATAACCCCAGTTCCCTCAGCCTCTCCTCGTAAGTCATGTGCTCCAGCCCCCTAATCATTTCCGTTGCCCTCCGCTGGACTTTCTCCAATGTGTCCACATCCTTTTCCATAGTAGGGGCCCAAAACTGGACGCAATACTCCAGATGTGGCCTCACCAGTGCCGAATAGAGGGAAATAATCACTTCCCTCGATCTGCTGGCAATACTCCTACTAATGCAGCCCAATATGCCGTTAGCCTTCTTGGCAACAAGGACACACTGTTGACTCGTATCCAGCTTCTTGTCCACTTTACTCCCCAGGTTCTTTTCTGCAGAACTGCCACCTAGCCAGTTGATTCCCAGCCTGTAGCAGTGCCTGGGATTCCTCTGTCCTAAGTGCAGGACTCTGCACTTGTCCTCGTTGAACCTCATCAGATTTCTTTTGGCCCAATCCTCCAATTTGTCTAGGTCACTCTATACCCTCCAGTGTATCTACCTCTCCCCCCCAGTTTAGTGTCATCTGTGAACTTGCTGAGGGTGCAATCCATCCCATCATCCAGATCATTAATAAAGATATTCAACAAAACCAACCCCAGGACTGACCGCTGGGGCACTCCGCTTGATACCGGCTGCCAACTAGACATGGAGCCATTGAGAGCCCAATGATCTTATGATCTATCCAGCTTTCTATCCACCTTATAGTCCAGTCATCCGATCCATACTTCTTTAACTTGCTGGCAAGCATACTGTGGGAGACCGTATCGAAAGCTTTGCTTAAGTCAAGGAATAGAATTATAGTTGAGGTTCAGAATCGATCATTATTCAGATTCTTTCACAGAAAGCCTTTAACGGCTCTGGCCACTTGACCCAGCTCCGGCTTCAGAAAGTTCATCCTCATGTTTTGATCCAATTGTTTTCCTTCTCCCCAAGAAGCATGTGCAGTCCAGCCTTTCCCATATAGAGAGATTGCTCACCCCACTGCGAGATGGCCTGCTCTGGAAATTGTTCTGGGGTCTCTGGTTACAGTTGTCCAGGAACAAAGCGGTGCTCTCCAAAGGGAGAGAATCTTCACGGCAGGGGGAAGAAGGGCGCCTCTTTGAGACGAAGGACACTCAGGAGGCCCCGGTGACACTTTTACAGCCAGCTGTGCCAGGCTGATGGATTGCTGCTGGGAAATCCATTTTCTGAGGCTTGATACAGCTGTAAGTGGTATTGAGAGACCACCGTTCACGCAGGGCAATGCACTCCAGGGTGGGAAGGGGTCCAGAGATGTGGAGTCCCAACAAGGGGAGACTTTTCCAAGGTGTTGGATGTGGATGGAATTTGTTCTTTTTTATTTTAAGTTTTGTGGTCCTGGCAGATGCTCCAGTAGCAGCCCTGGAAAGGGAAGCCCTTCATGGGCATACAAGGGATCAGCACACGTTTCCCATGCATTCTTCCACCAATGTATCTCTGCCTGGCCCTTCGAGGTCCTTCAGTGCTCGGTCTTTTGGCTGGGATGATCAACAAGGGGGCACCCTGAGAGCAGGTTTTTGGTGATAGATACACCAAGAAACTGGGTAGGCAGACACTGGGTGCCCTAGTAATACAATCAGGGGGGTCATGCAGCCTTTAGAGAAAAAAGAACAGGAGTACTTGTGGCACCTTAGAGACTAAGAGTCTCTAAGGTGCCACAAGTACTCCTGTTCTTTTTGCGGATACAGACTAACACGGCTGCTACTCTGAAACCTTTAGAGAAAGATACTAGTGGCTATCACTGACTCTTTCATTGCAGGATAAATTCTATTTGGAGCCGAGGTACTGGGCACTAGCCTTTATAAATTTAAAGCGCTCATTGGAGCCAGAATCTGTCTATGGGATCACCCAAGAGAAGGGCCTACTGAAGCAAAGGTAGACGAGGGGATACATCTAGGAAGCTGTAGGTTGGAGGACTGTAGTGCCACATAGAAAACAATGGAATTACTCCAAGGGTAAGGGGTTACCCAGGGTGAGTAAGAACCTTCAACATGGACTTCAGTATTTATGAAATAATTGAAAATAAAAAGTAACCCAGTGCATTTCTATCAAAAGCCTTTGTACAGCGTTAGCCTTGGCATGCAGCAGGTATCCCAGGCTCTGAATTCCAGGAATGAGATTAGTGGTGTAGTCCCTGAACCCAAACCAGGACTCAACATAAGCCCTGCTGCTCTAATTCCTGGCTTCTTAAGAGATTCCTTGGTTCCCCTTGACATCTTTAAGAGCATCAGTCCAATCTGAGGACCCTCCATCCATGCTCCCATTCAGCCAGACCACCACCTACACATCCCATGTATTGGAGGGTATGTGTGTGCAGGGCCAGACCTCTGTTCCACACATGGACTCCTCCTAGATTGGGGCAATTCCCCAGCAGCTGGATCAGCTGGCCTCACAAGCCCTGGTGCTCCCGGGGGCCGTAGGGCAAAGCAGAATCAACCACCGGAGTGAATGGGCCTAAGTCATTAAGCATCTCCGCCATTTCCAAGTTTCCTGTTACTGTTTCTCCCTCTTCACTAAGCAGTGGGCCTACCCTGTCTTTGGTCTTCCTCTTACTTCTAATGTATTGATAAAAAGTCTTCTTGTTTCCCTTTATTCCCGTAGCTAGTTTGAGCTCATTTTGTGCCTTTGCCTTTCTAATCTTGCCCCTGCATTCCTGTGTTGTTTGCCTATATTCATCCTTTGTAATCTGTCCCAGTTTCCATTTTTTATATGACTCTGACTCTGTGGATGAGGGGAAAGCAGTGGACGTGTTATTCCTTGACTTTAGCAAAGCTTTTGATACAGTCTCCCACAGTATTCTTGCCAGCAAGTTAAAGTAGTATGGGCTGGATGAATGGACTATAAGGTGGATAGAAAGCTGGCTAGATCGTCGGGCTCAACGGGTAGTGATCAACGGCTCCATGTCTAGTTGGCAGCCGGTTTCAAGTAGAGTGCCCCAGGTGTCGGTCCTGGGGCCGGTTTTGTTAAATATCTTCATTAATGATCTGGAGGATGGCGTGGACTGCACTCTCAGCAAGTTTGCAGATGACACTAAACTGGGAGGAGTGGTAGATACGCTGGAGGGTAGGGATAGGATACAGAGGGACCTAGACAAATTAGAGGATTGGGCCAAAAGAAATCTGATGAGGTTCAACAAGGACAAGTGCAGAGTCCTGCACTTAGGATGGAAGAATCCCATGCACTGTTACAGAATAGGGACCGAATGGCTAGGAAGCAGTTCTGCAGAAAAAGACCTAGGGGTTACGTGGACGAGAAGCTGAATATGAGTCAACAGTGTGCCCTTGTTGCCAGGAAGGCTAACTGCATTTTGGGCTGTATAAGTAGGGGCATTGCCAGCAGATCGAGGGACGTGATCGTTCCCCTCTATTCGACATTGGTAAGGCCTCATCTGGAGTACTGTGTCCAGTTTTGGGCCCCACACTACAAGAAGGATGTGGAAAAATTGGAAAGAGTCCAGCGGAGGGCAACAAAAATGATTAGGGGGCTGGAACACATGACTTATGAGGAGAGGCTGAGGGAACTGGGATTGTTTAGTCTCCAGAAGAGAAGAGTGAGGGGGGATTTGATAGCTGCTTTCAACTACCTGAAAGGGGGTTCCAAAGAGGATGAATCTAGACTGTTCTCAGTGGTACCTGATGACAGAACAAGGAGTAATGGTCTCAAGTTGCGGTTGGGGAGGTTTAGGTTGGATATTAGGAAAAACTTTTTCACTAGGAGGGTGGTGAAGCACTGGAATGGGTTACCTAGGGAGGTGGTGGAATCTCTTTCCTTAGAGGTTTTTAAGGTCAAGCTTGACAAAGCCCTGGCTGGGATGATTTAGTTGGGAATTGGTCCTGCTTTGAGCAGGGGGTTGGACTAGATGACCTCCTGAGGTCCCTTCCAACCCTGATCTTCTATGATAAGTCCTGAGGAGCGGCTGGGCACCTGCAACTTCCAGTGCAATAGTGAGGAAGCACAGATGTTCACCTGCACACCTGTGAGGAACGGTGCAAGGACCTCACCGCGGCTGTAGCTCAGACACATTACACACCCACGAAGAATATCCTTCCTCCTGCCCTTTGTCGGTGTTGTCTACTTAGGCTGTAGGTGCTTCAGAGCAGGGACCGTCTCTTACTGTGTCTTGACAGCACTGGGCACATTGGGGCCCTGCTCTCAGCGGCTACAGAATAGGCTTGGTAATCCCCTCTCTCTTTAAGACCTGCCACTCCCCTTATCCAAGACACCTTTTTTCTTTTCACCCGTCCCGCGTCTCCCCTCCATTTCCTTTTCCTTCTCCAGCCTCACCCCCATTCTTTTCTTGTCCAATCCACCCCTCTCTTTCTCTCCCTCCTTTTGCCACCCACCTCCCTTCCTCCCCCCCTTTACATTTCCCAGCTGAGCCTATGGTCAGAGTGTGACTAAAAGCGGCGGGTATGTTGTGGGCACATTGCACAAACAGGGGATTTCTGCTCCTCCCCAGGGAACACAGCTGGGAGTCAACAGTAAGTAACTATGCTGCGTTCACCCACCTCCTCATGATTCATTTCTAGCAGCTGGCCGGCTTTCCAAGTCTCTACCGGCTGAACATCAGGTTGGGCATCTGCCCCTTATCTTCAGGGATGTCCTTCAGCTGAGCTACCAAACAACTGGGCTGAGAAACCCCTCGTTAATTTAACTCTCTGCGTTGTGCTCAGGCTGCACCCAGAACTAGCATCAACCTGTGGCCAGAGGGAGAGCTAGTGCATCCTTGAGTCGGGAGCCACCTGGCTCATCACTCAGGATTCTAAGCCTGGGAAGGGTCAAACATACCCGAGCAGTCTGGAATTTGTCTTGCCTCATCAGCTAAAACATCCGTCTGTGGCGCAATCAATGGAGGGCTAGACGGTGCCACAAGGATCGAGCCCATCGTACGGGGTGGCACAAAGCCCCCTGGAGAGACCGATGGGGCACAGTTCCATCCCTGTGTGATCATGGGGGGGGTGTGTTAATCTACTGCAGCAAATTGTATCCCCCCCTTCCCTTTAACAGTGGAGTCTCTTGCGTATTGCTGCCGTATAATGTACCGGCTCTGCATAGGCACGTGCGAGGTTATTCTCCGGTGGCCCAGGAAGGGTTAAGGACTTGCTGATTCCACCACCCGTGGAGGAGTTTTTTTTAGCTCAAGTGGTTAGGGCCAGTTTGGTGGGGCTGGAAGACCAGAGTTCTATGCCCAGGGTTCCAGCTGTGTGTAGTTGTCTGTTGACTGCAGCTCCTGGAGTTATTACAGCATGAGAGAGTGGCTTAGGCAGAGGGTCAGGAGTTCAGGATCCTGAGGTCAGATTGTGTTCTCATTTACACTGGTGTAAATCCAGAGCCACTCTCTTAAAGACCATAGTTACGCTGCATTTACATCAGCATAAATGAGCAAAGAACATGGCCCTCCCCAGGTCGCAGTTTCTGCACCTGCGAAATGGGGTAAAGCAATCGTTACCAGCCTGCGATGAGGAGTAACCAGTCATTCATTGACAGAATTATTTAATTCCTTACAAAGCAGAATCCTGGGGCCGTGGGGTGCCCAGGTGTGCTGCATAATTCTCTCCACACATCTCAAGGAGCTGAAGGCACTCCGCTTCCTGCTTCCAACTTCACAGACCCGCCGGCAGAGCACAAGTGCTTCTGTAGACAATCTGTATATATCAATCCATACGACTTCTGTAGTCACAATGAGACCCGGCTGGCAAATGGTGGATTATAAATGAATAAGTCTATTGAAGGAATAAATTGAATGCACACCAAGGAGATGAGCTGAAGTGGTTTCCATGCTATCAAAAATAGGAACCTGCTGATTAAATCAGGCCTTATTTCCATTGGCTTTAGCATTTTGTTTGAAGGTTCAGGGATTGCAAGGTTACAGCTTATCGTACCTTAAGGCCTGCCTGAAAAACATTCTCTAGCAAACAGGGTACTAGACTGGCAGTCTGGGGACCTGGCAGGGGTGGCTGTCTGGTTTTTGCCGCCCCCAAGCATGGCAGTCAGGTGGCTTTCGGCGGCATGCCTGCGGGCGATCCGCTGGCCACGCGGATTCAGCGGCATGCTTGCAGGAGGTCCGCCGGTGCTGCGCCATCGGCATCCCCACTGCCGAATTACTGCCGAAGCCGCGGGACTGGCGGACCTCCTGCAGGCATGCCGCCGAAGGCAGCCTGACAGCTGCCCTCACAGCAACCGACAGGCTGCCCCCTGCGGCTTGCCGCCCCAGGCATGCGCTTGCTGCGCTGGTGTCTGGAGCTGCCCCTGGGACCTGGGTTCTATTCCGGGACCTGCCACTGACCTGCTGGGTGACCTTGGGGCAATTACACTGGTCTTAAACAAGCATAACTTCAATGGAGTTATTCCTGGGGTACCTCAATACAGTGCGACTTATATGAACTCTGGGTGTCTCTGATCTGCCGTGGTGGACTTACCAAGAATGGATTTGGAGTACAGCCTCCAGGAAATGGATTTGCTAAGGGCGTTAGGGACCCTCATTAGTGGTTAGAGTAGGAAACTCAGGGTTTCACTCTCCTCTCTTACCCCTGTACCTTCAGGGAAGTGACTCCCAGTTTACCCCAGAGTGAGGAAAAGGAGTCAGTTCTGTGGCTGTCTCCCACTGGATAGGCACAGATGGAGCTCCCAGGCATGTCGGGAGGATTTGGGGCCAGATTCTCAGCTGCTGCCAATTAGCAAATTTCCACTGAAGTCGATGGCGCTGTGATGATTGATGCCAGCTGAGGATCTGGCCCATGGACATCTTTTGCATCAGCTGAAGACTTGATCTCTATGCTGCAGCGGGCCACACAGGACTCGAAGCCTGGTTTTTAACCAGAAATCTCCCGCCAGCCTAGAATGTCCTTTGCACCTTAGCAGCACTGATTTACTACCCTCCGTGCTCCAGGGATGGCGATAATTCCTTGGTAACACCTGCGTTTATGGGCCTTGCAGTCACTCAGCCTCCCCCTGTTCGTCAACTCCTTTTAACTGCAGCCGATAACTTGTGAAGGCTCTGATTCCCCCCCCCCGCACCTCCCGCCCGCCCCAGGGTTGGCAATGTGGTGAGCAGCTGCACATGGAGAAAGTCTCATCTTTCTAGTCAAGCCAGGGAGAATCCTTCCCTAACCTCTCAACCTCTCGTTTTCATTACAAACACTAAGACTTTGGCAGCACTTCAGACTTTCTCTCCTTTCCCGGCCTAGGATGGGAGCCAGCTGCAATGCCTTCTCACAGCCTGGGAAAATACTTCAGGACTCAACTTTTCCCTGAGACCCTTGAAACCTGAGTGGCTGGCTCCTTCCCTCTACCCCCCTCCCCAAACACTTCTCCCCCTTTGTCTCTGCCCTTCATTTTCCCCTCCCTTTTCTCACCCAACTCTCATCTTGCTTCTCTCCCTCACTTTTAAAAATGAAGCACCCTGATTTACTCACGGGGGGCCAGACGGCATCGCTCTTACCCATGCCTTATTCTGCAAGGATCCCCATCGGTTTCAACGAGGAGTCAGGTACTGAGGGTGGCACGTTCTGGCCAAAGTGTGTGTGAGGGAGACACAGGGTGTCATTAGTAAATATTAAGCCCATCCCCTTCATCTAAGACAGTTATTCTCAACCTAGCCCGTTCTAGGACACCCTTTTCTTTAGCAATGTAGGAAAGGCAGGGTGGCCACAACCCCCTGACACCTGTTTGTGACCCCCTTTCAGTTGGCAATCCCCAGATCTAAGACTCTTCAAGTTCTTCACAAAGTTTAATGAATCAAGCCTATCTATCTATTTTAGGCCTATATCTAGATGGCCCCAGCCCTGTAGTAACTGAACATTCACAGTCTTTAAAACGTTTATCCTCAACACTCCTGTAAAGTAGGGCTGGGCTATCATACCCATTGTACAGATGGGGAACTGAGGCCCGGAGAGGCTAAGTGGCTTGCCCAAGGTCACACAGGAAGTCTATGGCAAACCTGAAGCAAAGTCCCCTAAGTGCTAGGTTAGTGCACTAACCACTGGACCATCCTTCCTAGCCCTCCTCCAAATGATAGGAAATATTATTATCCCTACTTTACTGATGAGGAAACTGAGACACTGAGAGGTCACCATGCATCAGTAGGAGAGCTAGGAAGAGAACTCAGATGTCCTGACTCCAGTCCTCTGCTGCAGCCACTAGACCATCTGATTTGAAAGAAATAGCGAAAAGACACCCAGTGATGTCCCTCAACAGTCTTCTCCAGGTGTTTGATTTGTCCTGCTTCATTGCTCTTGATTAAACGGCCATGAACGGCGAGCACAGGCCGAGCACAAAACTTTTGCAGCAGAACCTCCTGAAAACCATGTGAAACTTTGGCTCTTCCGGAGCGGGCTGAATGTGAGAATCGCCCCACCTGAATTTTTGTGGCCAGTGACCGATTTCTCAACTCAGATCACAATGTTTTGCTGCCTCCGGATGGGCAGACATAGTTTGAAACTGAGTTTTGTGGTTTCATGAGGAACATCTGGTCGCACTCACATGATAGGTATTTCTGAATGAGCAAACCCTTGCATGAGCAAACCTTTGGGAGCCTATATGCACTGTAAAGCCCTTCGAAGCAGCTGTCACCAGCTTCATCTGGAGCGTTGCCATCCCCACACTGTGTTAGAAGAGAATGCTGATGCTGTTTAGAAAGCACTGGGTCTCATTCTCCATTGCCCTGCACCGGGTGTGGTTATTTACACCAGTGCAAAATGCTACCAGATCCTCCTAGCAGAATTTTAACACCTACTTCATACTAGTGCAAATGCTGGCATGAGGTGCAGGGCATTGGCGATTCAGGCCTTGAGGTAGAGCTAGGAAGAGAACCCAGATGTCAGTACTGTTCTATTGCTCCTTGATTAAACCGCCAGGACTGTGAGCACAGGTGGAGGGCGAGACGTGGATGACAACATGTTGGGCTCATTTGAGCAGGCACTCGGATGTCAAGGAGAGGAGCATAGAATAAAGATCTACATCAGCGGTTCTCAAATGTTTCTATACCGTGACCTTATGCTACAACAGAATCATAGAAATGTAGGGCTGGAAGGGACCTCGGTAGGTCATCTAGTCCAGTCCCCTTCAGTGAGGCAGGACTAAGAATTATCTAGACCATCTCAGGTGTTTGTCCTTGGAGGTTTTTAAGAACAGGTTAGACAGAGAGTCCACAACCTCCCTAGGTAATTTATTCCAATGCTTAACTATCCTTACAGTTAGGAAGTTTTTCCTAATGTCTAACCTAAACCTCCCTTGCTGCAATTTAAGCCCATTGCTTCTTGTCCTATCCTCAGTGGTTAAGGAGAACAATGTATCTCCCCCCTCTTTATAACATCCCTTTATGTACTTAAAGACTGTTATCATGTCCCCCTTCAGTCTTCTCTTCTCCAGACTAAACAAACACAATTTTTTCAATTTTTCCTCATAGATCATATTTTCTAGCCCTTTAATAATTTTTGTTGCTCTCTGGACTTTCTCCATGCAGTGAAGTGACATTGCATTGTCTTTTGTGACAGGACAGAAGAAAGTTTTGGGAACCCCTTTGCCATAAAGAAAGGGGAAGAAGATGGGGGTCTAGGCAGACAGAGACAGTAGCTAGGTGAAGCAGTTTGTACATGAATTAAGCCCAAACATTAAGCGAGCACCCTACCAAGGTAATGGTTTGCCTTGATTTGTACTGCAGATTCATGATTTTTCACAAATGTTTTTCAGTTTTCCTGCAAAACAGTTTCCCAGAGTACAAGTAGTTCCCTCATTTCCATGTTTCCCAAGCAGCCAAAGATTAGCCAAACCATTCTGAACAGGTCCGTTTCCAACAGTAGACTGCTACCCTTGAGGTTCTGTCTTCACTGAAATTCCTACCGGAGTGGGGGAAATTGATTTACAGCAGAATAGTTCCTCAAACCAGTTATGATGATCTCTTGCAGGGTTGTTGGGACTGAACTATACTTTAGCCATGGTCCTGAACAGTACAACTCTGTAAAAGGCTAAGGATGCAACAGGTCGAATGCTTTGCACAACCAAACCATATTTCAGCTGGATCCAGAAACTACTGTTTGTAATTGTGACGGGCATCTTACAGACTGAGATCTGCCTGTATAGAAACCCATCTTTTCCTGTTATCCTTGGTCTGTCCAAAAATATCCCTCTTCCTCCTGGTCTCTCTCTCTCTTTCTCTTCTTCCAGCTGAGAAACATGACTGTTTTAGCCACAAGGAGTTTGATTTCTTATTGGAACAGACCAATGGTCCAGCTAGCCAGTAGCCTGTCTCCAGCAATGGACAGCGGTAGATGCTTTGAAGGCACATCTGTGATTTGCATCAAAGTCATGGGCCTTGTATGATTTAGATTAGAGATTGGCCAAACCAGACTTTCAAATTTCAGGGGTAATAAGATAGCTCAGATGTGTGTCCTTGGACCCTAACCTACCTCTATGGTTTTAATGCCAGAACTGATCTAAAACCAGAAGGGCCTTGATTTCTGATTCTGGTTCAAATGCAAATGAAACAGCAGGACACTAGCCAATATCACAAGAGCATGGCTCAGGAGGACAGCAATCTGGCAAGAACAACGACTCTGTTGGGGTTTCCAACATTTGGGATCAAAACTTTGCAGAAAGAGCTTGGAAGTTTTTGGAGCCAGCGAATCCAAACCTCAAGATTCAATACTTACTTAGCACATGCGCACCACTGCCTGAGCCCACCTCTGCTGTCACTGAGAAACCAGCCGTCGGCCCAATTCACTTGAAGTTGGGCCCGGTTTTGCACCAATGGTTCATGAACTTTTCAGTGAACCTGGTCCGATTTTTCCCCTCTGCAGAGAAATTGGGTAAGTTTCATGTGGTTCCACATTTTGTACAGCTCTCGGTAAATGAAGGCTGATTTCCTTTCTGTTACACCGAGGACGGTTGCATCTCCAAAACATACAAGAGCCCTGCGTAGGCATTTACCTTTCCATGGTTGATATGGCCGAACAAGGATTTTTACTTAGTGTGGGCCATTATTTCTAGGGTACAAGACTCCCAAGAACCTCACCAAGCAGTGGCCAGCAGCAGACAGAATGCCAAGGTCCAACAAGCATGAAACATATATGAGAATTTCAGCTGGACAAGAGTTAGTTGGCGGGATCTGTTGTATTTGACCCCTATCCCACTCCCCAATTCCTGCTGTTTTCCATTACTCTGGAACCTTCTCTCTCTTTAATCTCCCTCTGAATATCTTCCAGCATTATCTTTAGCAGAACTGCCAGGGCACTGCGGAAGGGAGGAGGTGGTACAGCTTTTGTGAGGTTGGCATTCCTCCCTGCTGACCTCCCCCTCACTGTTTGGTAAGAGGAAGTCTCCCCCATGTCCTTGGCACATCACTTGGCTCTAAGCTCCCTTGCATGGGAAAGGCACATCTGGCCGTTGAGAAGAATCCAAACTCCTGGACTCTCTCCGATGACCCCAGCTGGCAGGGCTCAAGCAAGTCCTGGCACTGAGACACCAGGGGGATTTACTGTAACGTTTCCTTCCATTCCACTCCTTGCCACAGCCAGATGTTTGCCAAGAAGACATCTCAGGAAAGGCGGGAGGGAGGAGGGGAGGTGAGCTGATGGAAACTATCTATATATTTCAATTGTGATCTCAAGGGGCTCTCTCAGTTGCCGGGGTGGGGGGGTGGAAATGAAAGGGAGAAAATCAGACCTGAACTGAATGAACGGAGAAAGAGGTGGCCAGGAGAGCTGAGCCCATATCTGGGAAACAACCTTTGCAAATTAATTCTCCCTCAGGGCAGGGGGGAGACATGGGAGGATGGCTATAGATGCTTGGCCTTGCTGAACTTTGGTATGTGCCCCTGACCCTATGTGGGGCTACAAAGAGACATGCCTTTCGCAAGGAGGCAGAGGGGAACTCCCACCTACTTTGTGACACTGGAGAAAACAGCCCTGTTCCCAGGGAGGCAGAGGGAAACTGGGTCCCCGGTAGAGCTCAAGAGAGATTTCTTTCAGAAAGGGGAAACTGGGTAGACAAGCGTGGTTCTGGGCTGGATGGATCTATGCATCATGGCAACCCAACTCCGAGCCATCACGTAGTATCAGGGCAACGGTAACGCCACATCGCGGTAGGGCGGGTCGTGGCCCTGCAAACAAATTCCCTGCAACAGGTGGGTGTCCCTCTGGCATCTGGCCTCCTCTGGCAAGCTCAGGGGCATGGCAGAGATGGGCTCAAGCAACTCGGTCAGATTCAGTTCCGTTCTGAACTCCTCCCTCCCAGCTCCAGGGGTCACTTTGGCTCATTATAAAGAGAAGGCCAGATGGGTGTGTGAATTTCAACCCTTCCCCCCAAATAGCACCAGGGCTTGGGACTGGGCTTTGGGCCCCCCTTAAAGAGCAGAATCTTGTCTTAAAGGAAATGGTAACGAAGAAACAAAGGCTGGAAAAGAAGAAAAGAAAACCGGCGGGCCCAGGCAAGAGAGAGACAAGACCGTAGCTCCTTGGACCCAGCCCAGTCCCTGACCCTCTATAAGGCATCAGGGCCTGGAGCCATCTTGAAACCTGACAGCAGTAATGAAGGCTGATGGCTGAAAGGCCCTTCGTTAATTCAGGCCTAATCACCGCAATAGGAGGAGGCAGCTTCTAACAGCTGTGAAATGCTACAGGGATCAGAGCGGTGGCTCTCTCTCGCCAGCTCTCTGCCTCACTCCCACTGTCTTTCTGGCCCTGGATTTTTTTTTTTTTGATGGGGGACGGGGTTTGCAAGGATGTAACTTGATCACTTGAGAAAGCTGCCAGGGGGTGTCCTACACCTTGCACTTTTGACGTGTTCAAAATCCAACCGGCCCAATTCATTTCCCCAGCCCCCCCACCCTTCTCCACCGGCCCTCCTGTTAAGGAGGTGTGAAAAATGTAGCAGGAAGCTGTGAAGGCCAAGGGCCTGATCTCTGCTCCGGAGAGGTGTTTTGGAGAAGGTTTATGTTCCTCTTCACACATGCCAGCTAATTGAATTTACACTAGAGCACCAGCAGTCGATAACCTACAGCATGGATGTTTCTCATGTGCTACTGAACATGACCATAACTTCTGAGAAAAGTATTCCATTTCCCTGGGATGGGCAAAGAGGATGAGGCAAGTCTTGCGGTCTGGGGGTGCCAGGGGAAGGCAGACTGCTGTGAGGTTGCTCACAGTGGTATGAAGACCAGACCAAACCACCAAGGGCCCATCTTGCTCTGCAGATTTAGGTCTCGCCTACACTTTGGCCAAGATTTTCAAACGTAACTAATGATTCTGGGGGCCTAACATTTTTTGGATACACAGCTTGAGATGCCTTAAAGGAGGGTGATATTCAGAAAGTGGGTGCTAAGTAAGGAGGGCACCCCAGATCCCTAGTCACTTTTGAAAATCATGATCCAAACTTTTAACCGGTTCATGGCACTGTTACCACTCAAGAGAGAGATCTTGGAGTAATCATGGATAGTTCTCTGAAAACATCTGCTCAATTTGCAGTGGCAGTCGTAAAAGTTAACAGAATATTAGGAAACCATTAGGAAAGGGCTAGGATAAGACAGAAAATACCATAATGCTGCTATATAAATCCATGATACACCCACACCTTGAATACCATGTGCAGTTCTGGTCGCCCCCGTCTCAAAAAAAAGAGATATTAGAATTAGAAAAGGTACAGAGAAGGGCAACAAAAATGATTAGGAGTGTGGAACAGCTTTTGTATGAGGGGAGATTAAAAAGTGTGAGGACTGTTCATTTTAGAAAAGAGATGACTAAGGGGGGATATGCTAGAGGTCTATAAAATCATGACTGATGTGGAGAGAGTGAATATGGAAGTGTTATTTACTCCTTCACACAACACAAGAACGAGGGGTCACCCAATGAAATTACTTGGCAGCAGGTTCAAAACAAACAAAAGGAAATACTTCTTCACACAACACACAGTCAACTTGTGGAACTCATTGCTAGGGGATGTTGTAAAGGCCAAAAGTATAACTGGGTTAAAAAAAGAACTAGATACGTTCATGGAGGATAGGTCCATCAGTGGCTATTAGCCAAGAGGGTCAGGGGTCGCTCTGGGTGTCTCTAAACCTCTGACTGCCGGACTCTGGGACTGGACAACACTGGATGGATCATTAGATAATTGCTTTGTTCTGTTCATTCCCGCTGAGCTGTCCGGCATGGTCACTGTCAGAAGACAAGATACTGGGCTAGATGGACCATTGATCTGACTCAATGTGGCTGTTTTTATGCACTTACGACATGGTCAGCGGTGATCATCTTTATGTCCACATGCAAAAAGATTAATACTAGGTTAGTAACCATGGCAGCCAGTCACATGTCACCATAGCCTAGCACAGCGCTGTCTTCTGGTAATCAGGAACATTGTTATTTTGCTGTGTAGATGGGATCCACCCCCCTTCACTGTCCCAGTATAAACAACAAGGAGTCCAGTGGCACCTTAAAGACTAACAGATTTATTAGGGCATAAGCTTTCTTGGGTAAAAAACCCACTTCTTCACATGTTTTTTACCCACAAACGATGCATCTGAAGAAGTGGGTTTTTACCCACGAAAGCTTATGCCCTAATAAATCTGTTAGTCTTTAAGGTGCCACCAGATTTCTTGTTGTTTTTGTGGATACAGACTAACATGGCTACCCCCGATACTTGTCCCAGTATAGTCAATCTGGCTGATTATCCCTCCTCTCAGTTCTATGGGCGGTGGGACATTGCCACCTGTTCTGCGGGTGCTGCTGTGTGTGCATATCTTCTGTGCAATCTTTCCAAGGATGCGCAAAACAGGTTAGGTAGTCCAGCAGGTGTGGATACACAGACTGTGACTTGTGGTTGTGTTGAGTCTAGTCCCCTGCCTTCACAGCAGGACCAAGTACAGTCCCTGACAGATTTTTGCCCCAGATGCCTAAGTGGCCCCCTCATGGATTGAGCTCATAACCCTGGGTTTAGCAGGCCAATGCTCAAACCACTGAGCTATCCCTCCCCCCTGGAGAGGCGTAACCACTGTAAGGTAACCATGCCCTGCAACGAACCGGAAATGGGCATCTGGTCAAGCATTTCTCTGGACTCCAAGCCCACAGCCATGACCCATTTCCACATGTGTTGCCCAAATTGTATGGCAGTTAGGCACATGACCACCATTAATGCCAGTGGGATCATGTTCTTATGTTCTGTGTGGCTATCTCCCACGAAACTCTGAAACTTTAGGGAACTCTGTTCCTTGTTGGGGCAGTTTAGGAGCCTGATTCTCCACTCGCACTAATTTCACCCTAGGGTAGCTCCCCAGTGAAGTCACTCCTGATTTGCACTAGTGTAAGCAAGCTGAGAATCAGGCCTTAGATCTGCTCTATTCCCAAGAACGGGGCGTTGCTGTCCTCACATCGTGACTCGGATAGGGCTGTTTATCTGGGCGCTTTCAAAGCTCGGTGCACCTGGTGTGGAGAATATGGACTAGGATGTGATGGGGGAAGATGACAAACAAAGCAGAACAGTGCATCTGACGGCCTGTGAATTAATCAGAGAGCGGGGCCAGCGTGCTGGGCAAACAAGCACTGGAATTGTGTCTCTAACCTTGATTAAATTAGAAAGCTCTCCAACTAATACAAACACCCCTCGACAAACAACTAGGAACAGGGCTAATGAAGTGGATAAGAAGCAAGTTGACAAGTGACGGGGGTTGGCTAGAGAAAGGGAGGAAGTTAGCGGCAGGAAGGGAGAGAAGGCGGAACAGAGAGAGAGGGAGAGAAACACACAGGAATGGGGAGGAGAGGGGACAGAGGCAAATAGAGGGATGAAATATAAAACATAACCTTTCAGAACCCTCCCCTGAATAACCACCACAAATTCACATGTGACGTTACAGACACAGGACTAAGCCACATGCTAAATTATACATGAATGCCTCCGGCAGCTTTAAACTAGCTATAAAAATGTCAGTAGAAAAGATTTCCCACAGCATTAAAAAAGACTGGATGCTTTCAGCTCACCAATGAAACCACTGTTAAATAATTCAATCCCTTCTTACTGCAGAAGTGCACATCTAAGGTCAGATAACAGCAACAGGGCTGGAGTCCGCTCTCCCCGGTGTCATTCCATTAACTCCTGATTTACACCAGTTTTCGGGAGATCAGAATCAGGCCCAATAGACAACACTTAGCAGAAAGCCCAATAGAAACCTGCTGCCTACAGCTCTGCATACAAGTGTTATGTGCACCCAAGACGACTCCCAACGCTGCTTCAGTGAACAATGGAAATTCCCTCTGCTGATCACTATGTAAAAGGAATAATCCATTTCTGGTGCCATGTCAATCAGAACACCATACAGTCCATCCATCAACCAGGACCAAATTCTGCCCTGATGTTCCCGTTTACATTTCCATTGGCTTAACTGGAGTTGCACCAGCTTACTCTAAGACCATGGCATCAGAAATAGAGCTCTGGCAAGCACACAACTCTGATGTGAACAGCACTCCCTGTTTTCAACAGCATTAACTTCCTATCGCCCTTGATCCAATCCCATCTCTTAGTCGGTCTCTCTGACCTGGTATTCTGAGATAGTTTGCTATCAGGTTACACTTAACCCAGTCAAAATTGAGCTCCTCTTCATCTCTCCCATGTGGAACACTTGAAAATGCTAATTATTTTTTCATGGTTCTGGTTTTTTTTAAACTTTCCTCTGAAAAAAAATGTAATTTCCCCCCTCCCAATGAAAAATTGAAACCAAAACCCAATATTTTGTTCCCATTTAAAAAAAAATATCTGGGTTCAGTAAAGTAGTGGTCTAAACAAACAAACACTGATCCAGAAAATGAAAAATTTAACCAAAAGGTATGTAGGTGTTCTTTTGTTTTTAAACAATGAAAACCAGACTTTTTTTGTTTTTTTTTTTGTTTTGTTTTTCCTCCCACCCCATGGAAAATTGGAAAATGTCAACTAAAAATGGTCAAAAAACTCATTTTGATCAGAAAGTCATTTTTCTCTACAAAACAAGTTTATGAAAATTTTTGGATCAGTTCCACTGCCAAGCCCTGTCCATTTCCCTTTTCTCTGTCTCCAACTCTCCCCCCATCTTCTCCATCACTCAGGCCCATAACCCAGGAATCATCTTCAGCTCCTCCATCCCCTTTGTACCTCACATCCAAGATCATGTCCAAATCCTACCACTTCTGCCACAACATCTCCCAGACCTGATCTTTGCTGTGTGCACAGATACCAAAACCTTTCATCCAGGATAACATCATCTCCTTTAACGTCTCTGGCTTCCCTGAAGCCCACATACCCCCCATCCATCAGTCAGAACCCCACCACATATCAGAGTAGCTGGAAAACCACATGCCATCTTTATTAAAATGTGAACCAGTTGAGAATGGAGGGTCAGATCTTTAGCTGGTGTAGATCAGCATCACTCCAGTATCAATAGAACTATCCTGAATTATACCAGTTGATGACCTGGCCTAGAGTTTTCTCTTCCCTTCCACCCATGCTTCTTATTCTCTCCTTCAAACTATAGTCAGCTTCGGATGATCCTCTGTCTGGAGACCAAGCAGCACATCACTGATCTGGGCAACAGAAGTCTCCACTGCTCCTGACCCTCTGCACTGGACACTTGGGTCTCCTTGTGGTAGCAAGTCATAATTCCATCATCACCTCCTCCCCGTAACTTGTCCACTTCCCAGTGTAGATATTAGATGGGACTGGAAGACTCATAGGAAGGAACATAGAGTTTGGGGGCTCTAGCCCACCCCATCATTACAATTGGACGGCTGCCTGCGTGAAATAAGATGCTGGTTGTCAGTTCACTTCTTGGAGGAACGGTGTCCACACCACACCACCAGATCTGGCCCCGTTATCTCAGTCCAGAGACCAAGGACATGGAAATGGATTTATCGTCTCACACTAAATGTGACTCTCTGTGGGAGGCGCATTGGCAGGGCACTGCCATGTGAGGGAAGCTTACCCTGATGTTATCTGCGCTTTACCCTTTCTCCAGCGCTAAAACTAACCGCGTATTTTTTTGTGTCCCATTTTTTCAGAGGCAGCCTATGTTTGATGAGCCCAGATTCCTGACTGGAACCTTCTCAAGCCTGAGAAAGATGAGGGGATTAAAAACAAGAACTCCACCTTGCCAAAGGCTCCGGAGCAGGTCTCTTGCAGAACTGGATTGGCCAGGTGATGGCTCCCCCCACTTTCCCACCAGCTGGCACTGATGGAAATGTGGCTACCAACATTCTTCTGGCATCCGGATGGTGTCACCTCGAATGGCAGAAGAATTTTGCTTAGTCACCAATGGATTCTGACCCCTGCCGTTAGAATTGCCCAGTTAGTTTCAAGTTGCAGACCTCTTTGAACCCTTCTGCTGCTGCTGCATTAGAAAAAGTAGGAGTTTTCTTTCCTTCTTTTTCTCTTCCTTTCTTCCTCCAGTGCACGGCTAACCAGGAGGCAACACAAGTAGGTTCGCACCCCTCCCCACCTCTGCTATGCCAGTGAATTTCCAATTTTCAGCTAATATCAAGGTCATGACAGAAAGCGCAGAGGCCCTGGTAGGACATAATGGCAGAAGAATTGTAAATGTTGCTTTTAGTGAATGCAGAATGAAGAAGGGCCAGGGAGGGGAAATTTTCCATTCAGCTCTGGCCTCTGAATAAGCGAATACATTTTCTCTTCTAGTGTGTCGCATTAGATTTCCAGAGGTGCTCGGCGCCAGGTACATGTCATTAGTAACAGTTTGCGTGGTAATGAATCCTTTTATTTCTTTTCCACACAGCTCATGAATACATAAAGAGGCTGGTTTCAGTCGCATCTGGTTCAGCTGCAGGAGACTCACATAACTTAATTTTGTGTCTTCTCGAATACTGTGGCAACCCCAGCTGGGGCCAGCTTTAAAGGGGCCGTGTGGCTTTTGAAACCTAAGTAGAGCTAAGTAGACTCAGACACTCGGTTTGCTTTGAGTTCGGTCTTTACTTTGCTACACTCTTATTATGAGGGCTCAAACTAGAGATGGGACATGGTGCGTTTTAACTCCGAGGAATGGAATACACTTTGGTTCGACCACCAACTGTTGGTCTGGATGCAAGAATCACGGGGTTAAATTCTCTGGCTGAGTCAAGGTGGAGGTCAGACTGGAGGGTTATAATAGTCCCTTCCGGAACCCCTTCCAGTGTAGGCATACGACAGCTCCAACGGAAGTTACGGGCTTGTGTGAAGGGGTTCCACTCGCTGCAAGTGAGCCCCCTTGTGGCTAGGTCTGGGAATTAGCTCTCACCTTGTCTGGTTGCTCATCGTGTGGCTCCACCTCTCTCCCCGAGACTCGGGGGTGATCCCTCTTTGTGACTCCACCCTCTGGCCAAGTCACTATATAGTCCTCCACTTCTGGGGTATCAAAGCCCCACCGGACAAGCTGTCTGGACGACATCTCCATTCCATTTCTAGATCCTGTGCCGCTTCCCAATGGCTGGTAGGGGAACCCAGGCCCACCATGTTCTAGCCCAGGCTCCCAATAGCTAGCAATCCACTCTGATCAGTCTCAGTTGCTGTTTCCCTGGGCTCCTTCCAGCTCTACCCTTTATCTCCAGGTTTACTACTGGACCTTCCTCTGCTTCCCATGGCTACTTCACCATCTCGGACTCTTGATGGACTTCCTAGACCAGGACAGGATTCCAGGGCTTACTCTCCCCCTGGACTTCCTCCTTGTCCCTGATCAACTCTCTTCCCCTGGAGAGAGTGACTGCAGGCCCCTTCCCTGCAGCCTCCTCCTGTTCTCACTTCCTGGCTTTATATTCCTCTCCAGCTTGGCTTCCTCGGCCATTAGGCCTTATCAATCCCGAGTTGCCCTGCAGGTGCAGCATATCAGGTTACCTGCCTCCTTCTAGCACACATTAACTCTCTCAGGGCTTGTGTGGGGTGGACAAACCATCACAGCTTGATACAGGAATTACTGGGTGATCTTCTATGGCCTCTGGAAAGCAAGAGGTCAAACTAGATGATCTTAGTGGGTTCTTTTGACCTTAAAAATCCATCAATCTATGAAAACCAAAAGAGGGAATTAATCATTTAAATTCCAGATGGAAGAGGTCACTAGAGCCCATTTTAAAGGAATGTTGAAAGAACACATTTTGTGTCCTTCCCCAAGCCAGACATACAGGGCAGATCCTCACCTGGTGTACATTGGAGTGGTTCCATTGGCTTCGGTTGGAGCTACACTGATTTATACCAACAAGGATTTGGTTCATGGCTCTGACATAAAAAGCTAAGGGCATCCCCTCTCGGACTAGCAAAGGGAAGACCTAACTTCGGAAATGGGTCATGACGCCGCCGTTAGAAATAATGTGCACCGACTTTGAGAACTATATTATGTGGACCCTGGTAAAAGTCAACCAATCAATGGGCTATAAAACAATAATACTATCTTAGATGTATAAAGCAACCTTTCACCCTGGGGGATCCCAGAGAGCTTCAAAAACTCCTCAGTAAGGTGACCAGATGTCCTGATTTTGTAGGGACAGTCCCGATTTTTGGGTCTTTTTCTTATATAGGCTCCTATTACCTCCCACCCCCTGTCCTGATTTTTCACACTTGCTGTCTGGTCACCCTACTCCTCAGCCTCCACAGTAATACAGCCGCTTCAGAGGTCGAATGGAGAGCAACACTATTCAACAGTGCAGGATGTGCAGGTAAGAGGAATCCCACAGCCAAATTAAACTGCCCGGGGAATGTATGGCAGGGTTAGTTAGGCCCAGATTTTCAGAAGTCCTCAGCACCTACAATCAAGGGCAGATTTACAAAATAGTTCCCATTTAGGCACCTAAATAAGTGGACATTGGAGCTAACAATCTCTTAAGAAAAAGTGCCACGGGAGTTTTAGTGAGCCCAAGTGCTTAGGATCTTGGGTTGTCATCGCATCTGGAAGACAGCACGTAGGGCCCCCAATAGACATAGATTTGGTACAGAGAGAGGAAAGAGCATCGCCTCCTGAATGATCACTACCCTTTGCAGTAGCACCTGGGCATCTGTAGAGCATTCCTATCCAAGAACTGACCAAGCTCAGCCCTGTTTCAACTGGGAGTGGTGGTGGGATAAATCCTTTAATCTGCTGAGTCCCTTATCTTCTGCAGCTAGAGTAAAGAAGAAATGATCTGAGAAGGCTCGGAAGTTCTAAGAAGTTCTCATATGCCTGTCTCTTTTCCTCAGACTCCCAACCCAGTGTCGCTTATAACGACCTTGGACCTCCCGCAAAAGGCTGAATTCTACTCTCAGAGACAAGGGGGAAGTTTGCTGTTGAATTAAACAGGAGCAGGGCCAGGACACTTATAAGAAAGAACAGTTGTTTAAGCTTTAAAACGGTTTGGGAACCCCAGCCCTATTTCCTCCCCTGCTAAGCCAATCTGGGACACTTTATAGTTCTAAAGTGTAAGGGTTGTGGTGCACTATTTTGGGTGCTTCTGATGTCTCTTTAGAGTGCTATCCCCAAACCTGCTGTTCTGGTCCCATTTCCACAGTACTAGGATTACTGGTCCCTGTGCTCTCTATAAGCCTCCTCCTATGTATTCCTGGGGAACCGCAGCATTTAAAACTCTCCAAACACTTGCGCAAACAATTGGACGACAATTCCAGAGCTGTCATTCTTGTGTGTGTGAGTTTGGGGAGGGGGGGCATTTAATTCTCCCTGTCCATGTCTTTAAAAAGAAAAAAGGCATCATGTGAGTTTTGTGCTAGTGAAATTTAGGTACCAGACTGACAGTTCCTGAGAAGGGAAGGCCTCTCTATTCTCCTCCTCCATCTGTGTAGCTCCCACTACAAAAGCCACATTAGCTGCTGCTGCAACCACTGGGGACATCAAAATTACAGATGCAGTTTGGTCCATTTTCCTTTATTATAAATCATATATTGAGGGACAACCATTTTTTCCCCAATGTTGCAGCAACTTCCTTGCCTCCATCCATCCAATAAATGTTACAAGGATCACATTGTACACTGGAGACCACCCTATGATCCGTAGACTGTTCTCAACTTGGTTGCCCGTTTTCCATTCTTGTCCTTGTGCTGTCCCAGTAATTGCATGTGAAATTACTGTGACAAATCATGCTACATGGGATAGCACTGGATGCAAGGAGGTGCCCAGTGCACATGGCTATGGTAGGTGGCAGCAAAATGGATGCTTCAGACAGTAAATTAGAGCTGGTCAGAAACCGGAATTTCCCTGTTCACTGGGAAATCCCATTTCAAAATGTTCCTTCTGAATCGGAACAAGGCCAAATTTTGAAATTTCTTGTGGAATAGAAATTCTGAAAAATGTATATTCGGAACCATCCAAATGTTTTGCACTCACAAATTTGAACTGTTATAATAGATCATATTTAACCTCTATAATATAATGTAATATAATATAATATTTTAATATAACAGTTGGAATTGAAATGATAAAGTTCAACCTTAACTTTTACCATAGCAAAATGAAGCAAAGATAAAACAATTTGTTTAGACATTTTTCCAATGAAAATTTTGTTGAAACGGACGTGTTCCCGCAAAATATTGCGGTTTTGAGGAAACTGCATTTTCCAATGGAAAACTGTTACGCTGACATTTTTAAAAACCAGCTTTCCTGTAAATCCTGAGCCGTGCTGAACAGTGACCGTCGTGTGAAGGGTGAATATTCCCAGGATCTGGCCCTTCCACAGTATTTGTGACAGGCATAAACTTTCCAGCAGAGTTTTATCTCTATCTTGTGAAAAGGAGAGATGAGCCAGAACCAGACTCTCAGAGCCAAGTACACTGAACTTTTAGGGCTGTTTTCAAAAATCTGTATCCCAACTTTGTGGGTTAGGTGCAGCTGTCTGTGCAAGCAGATCTTGCTATGCAGGTCAGATACTCAAACATTGGGATGGTCCTGCAATTTTCAGGAAGGCTGACATGAGACTCCTCCCCCTTCAGCCCAAGAAACGGGAGTTTGGCGCATTGCTACCATCTCAGAATTCCCATAGATGTAAAATGTGGCAGCTGGCTGGCACCAGCCTCCCCAGCAGTGGTTGCATTTCTCTCTGTATGTAGTTAGCAAAGTATTTTGGCATGCTTTAGGTGAAAATACATATGTAAACTATTCTTATGCTTCTTATTACAGGCTCAGGAGATTTGTAGCTTTTGATTCGCCAAGAACGCAACACTTCGGTGACCCGTTCGTTTGCCGCTTTAGTTAAAAGAAGAAACTTCCAGTGCATAAGGCAGGTAAAATGCAGGACGGTGCAAAGCTGATAAAGGAACAAATGTGAGCACTAAGCCAACCCACATTCCATAAAAGGGTTGAACTCTCTTACAGGAATACTTGCTCATTCAGGGAATAGAGCCATCGTGAGGAACTCTTTGCTTTGTGTGCTAAGCAGGTTTCTGCTGGAGATTTTCCTATAACTAATTTCATAATTCCACTCTCTGATAAGAACAGGAAGAGTTCAGCTAGCCCCGAATAGCTGATCTTAATCCCCACCTTCCTGCTTTTTAGTTTTTTCCTCTAGACTCCTTCAATCCTCTCCTTCTTTAAGAGAAAAATCATGTCTCTTGAACTCATTTAGGCTCTTTGCTTCAGTTGCCTTCTCTGGTAACTTATGCCATATGTTTATTACCTTTTGCATGAAATAGTTTTGCTCAACTTCCCCCATTTATTCCTGGCTGATGTTAATCAGTTACAGTCACAGAAACGGATCAGCAGTAGTGGGTGAAGCAGAATTTGGATCGGAACTGTCCACCGTACTAAGTACTAGGAGAGCAGGAGTAGATACGGCTAAGATATAAACTGCACCCCTGCGGTATCCAAATGGAGATTCTCAAACTGGATAAAGTTGTGAGTTTTTACAAGTCTTCCCTTATAAACACCCACGCAACCCCACTGCAGGCAATGGGATTGCACACGAATAATTGAAGGTTGAATGTTACCATTTGGGTCAGATTGTCATCTGTTAGGCCTGTATCAATCCATGGGGTCTCCATTGGAATCAGTTGAATTACTCCTGAGTTACACCTGTGCACTTTAGCTGAGCTCAAAAACCTGCCCCTTCATGTTTTGGCAGCAGGGATTCCAGGTGACAGTGGAAGGGGCTGATGAAGCCAGGTGCAGCTGAAGTACACTAGCTCCTGATATGCTAATTCTGAGGGATGAAATGAGCCCCAGACCCAAGTCTGGATAAATTGGAGATTCCCAATGCAATTCAGTTCTGTCCGGTATGAGGGGGCGGGGGGGCAGGAGGAGAAATGGAGCTGAAGCCACACAAATTTACTTCAGTTGTGACCTCCGCTTGAACTCATACCCCAGCAAGAGAGGAAACAGTCTAAAGCAGCAGAAAATCTGCTCAAACCTTTGCCCCCGCCGGAAGACTTGATCCAAACGCTACCTCCAGCGCAATTGGTGGCACCATAACTGACCGCACTCCTATGAGCCCTGCAGACATTCACATCCTTGAACGCTGGTCACATTTGTGTTTTAGAAACTTCTTTTTCCTATGATTTCTCAATAAAATGATTTTTTTGAAAAAAAAATCGATTTTTATCCACATTTCGGGGGGTTTCATCAAAAAAAAACAAAACCCTTTTTTTGGTTTTACATTTTCATCGGTTGAAAAGCAAACATGGGCAGTATTAAACCTAAATATTTTGGCTTTGGGTTTTTTGACAAACACCTGAAAAATGGCAAAGAAAACGTTTGAGGAAAATGAAAAATGTTTTGCAGGGAGGAAAAAAACAACCACCACCACCTTTGCCCCCTTCTAGTATTCTTTGCTCTAGTAACTGTCTGGCAGACAAGTCAAAATTGACAATTCTCCACCAAGAAACGCACATTACTCCCCAACACACAGAATGATCATGTTGTGCTCCTCTACGGAAGATTTCCTCTAAGAATCACAAAGCACTTTATGAAGTTTAACTAACTGAGCTTCACATAACCCTATTCAGATAGGTAAAAGACATAGGGAACGCTTAATCTATTGCTGAAATGAAGCCACCTTTGGAGTGGAATAAGAACACCCTCGTCCCGCACTCAATAGGTTAGAACAGGAAGTGAATAATACTACTGCATCCAACAGAAACTGCCATTAAATCTTGAACGACCATTGGTCAGAGCCTCAGTTTTACTCATATGAGTCAACAGTGTAACGCTGTTGCAAAAAAAGCAAACATCATTCTGGGATGTATTAGCAGAAGTATTTTAAGCAAGACACAAGAAGTAATTATTCCGCTCTACTCCACACTGATTAGGCCTCAACTGGAGTATTGTGTCCAGTTCTGGGCACCACATTTCAGGAAAGATGTGGACAAAATTGGAGAAAGTCCAGAGAAGAGCAACAAAAATGATTAAAGGTCTAGAAAACATGACCTATGAGAGAAGATTGAAAAAATTGGGTTCGTTTAGACTGGGGAAGAGAAGACTGAGAGGGGACATGATAATAGTTTTCAAGTATGTAAAAGGTTGTTACAAGGAGGAAGGAGAAAAATTGTTCTTCTTAACCTTTGAGGATAGGACAAGAAGCAATGGGCTTAAATTGCAGCAAGGGTGGTTTAGGTTGGACATTAGGAAAAACTTCCTAACTGTCAGGGTGGTGAAGCACTTGAGTAAATTGCCTAGGGAGGTGGTGGAATCTCCATTGGGGATTTTTAAGAGCAGGTTGGACAAACACCTGTCAGGGATGGTCTAGATAATACTTAGTCCTGCCTTGAGTGCAGAAGACTGGACTAGATGACCTCTCAAGGTGCTTTCCAGGTCTATGATTCATCTGAAAGGCAGTGCCTCTTAGCAGCACAGAAGGGCATTGTTTCCACCCTGACTCAGAAGCCAGTCCTCCTGCTGTGTTGAATCACCATCATTTCTTCCTTCAGCACCACAGTTATGCTTGGAGGTCTCCCATTCCCCCAAATGATCCAGTCTAGCCCTGCTTAGCTTGTGAGAGCTGCTAGGATAGACCCACACCATGGTTCAGTTTAATAGCTGACGAGCCCACCCCCCCCCCCAATTGCTAGGGACTCATGTTGCTCCATCCTAACTTGTTCTTTGCCCTTATGCCCTTGGGCACACCTTAAATCTCAGCCTGTCACATCCAAGATATGGTCTAGCGAGGGTTGCCAACCCTCCAGGATTATCCTAGCGTGTCCAAGAATGAAAGATCATGTCATGTGATGATGAAACTTCCAGGAATACATCCAACCAAAATTGGCAACCCTAGGGTCTAGCTCACCTCTTTGCACGTTCATGGGACTCCCGGGGCCAGAGTTAGTTCCCAGCATCTGAACTCGGACTGAAATACAGCGCCCTGCTAGACCGCAACCGGGTGTAACCCGTGAGAAGCATTCACTGTCGGCAAGGTGTAAATGAAGCTAGGGGCAGACCTGGTGTCAGCCAGGATGGAGGGTGCTAAATTTGCATGCCACACCCACTTAGCATCAGCACAGCCTGAGACTAGTTTTGAGATGATCCATATACTCCGGGTGGGGGTAACCGGAGTGAGCAGGAAATGAACCCAGGAAGCCACGCTGGTTAGAATGCTCCCCGCTTTGCGAAGCAGGTCCATTCCAGCTGGCCAAAATCAAGTAGTCCCAAATTTGACATTTAAAATGTATTTCCAATTCTGGCAAGATACTTTGAATGCATTTTCTAGTAAATTACTAAAATGTGTGTTTCTCTGCTATGGGGCCCTATGCTGGTTTTAGACTGTTTGTGAGACCCTATATGGGGTTCCTTTGTGCAGTGTCTTGAGCAGCAGGAAGGGACGCTGTCTGCCTCTCACAGGTGCTGCCTGCTGGGCTAGCAAACTATGGGTAGGGCCCTACCAAATTCACGGTCCATTCTGGTCAATGTCACGGTCATAGGATTTTTAAAAATAATGAATTTCACGATTTCAGCTATTTAAATCTGAAATGTCACGGTGTTGTAATTGTAGGGGTCCTGACCCAAAAAGGAGTTGTGGGGCGGTGGCAAGGTTATTGTGGGTGTGTGTCGGGGCGGTTGCGGCACTGCTACCCTTACTTCTGTGCCGCTGCTGGAGCTGGGCAGCTGGAGAGCGGTGGCTGTTGGCTGGGAGCCCTGTTCTGAAGGCAGTACTGCCACCAGCAGCAGCGCAGAAGGAAGCATGGCCTGGTATGGTATTGCCACCCTTATTTCTCCACTGCTGCCTGCAGAGCTGGGCCGTCAGTCAGCAGCTGCTGCTCTCTGACCGCCCAGCTCTGAAGGCAGCAGCGCAGAAGTAAGAGTGGCACGGTATGGTATTGCCACCCTTACTTCTGCACGGCTGCTGGCGGGGCGCTGCCTTCGGAGCTGGGTGCCTGGCCAACAGCCACCGCTCTCCAGCCACCCAGCTCTGAAGGCAGCGCAGAAGTAAGAGTGGCACGGTATGGTATTGCCACCCTTACTTCTGCACGGCTGCTGGCGGGGCACTGCCTTCGGAGCTGGGTGCCCGGCCAACAGCCACCGCTCTCCAGCCGCCCAGCTCTGAAGGCAGTGCAGAAGTAAGAATGGCAATACCACAACCCCCCTAAAATAACCTTGCGATCCCCCTGCAACTCCCTTTTGGGTCAGGACCCCCGATTTGAGAAACGCTGGTCTCCCCCGTGAAATCGGTATAGGATAGGGTAAAAAGCCCACAAAAGACCAGATTTCACGGTCTGTGATGCGTTTTTCATGGCCGTGAATTTGGTAGGGCCCTAACTATGGGCCTCTGCAGGCAGGTGGGGCAGCGCTCCTTTCCTATTGATTGCCTGGTTCTGGATCTTACACATAGCAGGGTCTGCCCCACGGAATCCTAGCTTGATTTCATAGCCTTGAATGTGACTGTTGTGGGGCCATTTTAACCCCATTTATGGCCCAATGTGTTTGATATCCCAGCCCCCTTCCTTCTTTGGAACTCTTCCACCCCAAGGAAGAGGTTGATATGAGGTTCGATGTACCCACAGTTAGCAGCGCTAGCCTGAATTGGGGTGGGGAGGGTCTAAATGAAGAGGGTCTGGTGCCCACTTGCAAAATTTTGGTGCAAGTACTTTACTGACGGGAATCGGGCTCTAAATTGAGCACAGAAGCTCTTTAGTCCACCTTCCCCCACACTGAATGACACTGAAAGGATGTCCCAGACTTGGGATTTTCTTAGAAAAAATAAAACAAAAAACTGAACCACCCAACGCTTCTGCCTCACCTGCTTTGGGGAAAACCCCTTGAAAACGTACACTGAGTTCGACCAAATTTCTCTTCTCAACTATGAAACACTCGAATAGGCTTTCCCTCGCCCGCTGGCTAATGTGGCGGGTGATGTGTTTTGAGAGGAATTGAAACGAAGTTCTTTTGTGGGGTGGAGGTGCTGGTCCCCAACTCTAGGAGAGGCAGGAGCTGCTGTATGAGGGCTTTGCCTGCATTAAAGTTTGTGGGGGGGGTTGACAATGTGCTCTCTCCTTTGGATGACCCTGATGCTACTCTGGTGGAAGCGGTGGGATGGAAAAGTGGGATACCCTGGATACCACTATATAGAGATTTTAAAACGCATGCGTTGATTCGGAGGACTCAACAAGACAACAAACATATGCCAACAAAAATAACTGAGTCACAACAAGGATAGAGACAGGACTGACAGGGAGGATCTTGAGCGGGGCTATAACTGAGCTCAGCACAGCTCGGGGGGTATTCATGCAGAGTTAATTTGGGTGATCGGCCCTCGGGTCTGAGTGCACAGGTTAGTCCTGCCCAGGTGAGAACAGCTACACTGCAAAACCCTGCCCAAGTTACTGTGTCCTGACTGGTGCTGCACTTACCTATTCGGCACTGGTGAGGCCACACCTGGAGTATTGTGTCCAGTTTTGGGCCCCCCACTACAGAAAGGATGTGGACAAATTGGAGAGAGTCCAGCAAAGGGCAACAAAAATGATTAGGGGGTTGGGGCACATGACTTACGAGGAGAGGCTGAGGGAACTGGGGTTATTTAGTCTGCAGAAGAGAAGAGCGAGGGGGGATTTGATAGCTGCTTTCAACTACCTGAAAGGGGGTTCCAAAGAGGATGGAGCTCGGCTGTTCTCAGTGGTAGCAGATGACAGAACAAGGAGTAATGGTTTCAAGTTGCAGTGGGGGAGGTCTAGGTTGGATATTAGGAAACACTATTTCACTAGGAGGGTGGTGAAGCACTGGAATGGGTTACCTAGGAAGGTGGTGGAATCTCCATCCTTAGAGGTTTTTAAGGCCCAGCTTGACAAAGCCCTGGCTGGGATGATTTAGTTGGGGTTGGACCTGCTTTGAGCAGGAGGTTGGACTAGATGACCTCCTGAGGTCTCTTCCAACCCTAATCTTCTATGATTCTATGATTGGGGGCACATCCCATGGTTCTTAGCTCTGCAGAAAGTCGAGCTGCTCTCCCCAGTGAATTGGGGGAGAACTTGTCTGTTCTGCTAGGCACACGGGGGGAACTGTGTGGTATTGGAGGACTATCAGCACTCAAGTGATTTAGCCTGCAGCCTCACTGCAAAGTGGGTTGATTATCAGCAGTACTCAGGTGCTAGCCTATATCCTAAGACTGGCCAACTAGCCTGGGTGTTAAGCACCATCAGACTCGGGTGAGAGGGTTTTATGTGGGGATGGGAGGGGGCTGGGGCAACACCTGAGTAAGAACAACAAGGAGTCTGGTGGCACCTTAAAGACTAACAGATTTATTTGGGCATGAGCTTTCGTGAGTAAAAACCTCACTTCTTCGGATGCATAGAGTGAAAGTTACAGATGCAGTGAGGTTTTTACTCACAAAAGCTCATGCCCAAATAAATCTGTTAGTCTTTAAGGTGCCACCAGACTCCTTGTTTTTGTAGATACAGACTAACACGGCTACCCCCTGATACCTGAGTAAGAGAAATGGTTAACTCTGTAGTAAAGACGGGACCTAGGAGTGTGTGTATGTTAACAGGTGTCTTTAAGCCCCCTCTGAGACCCTTGGATCCCAGCTCACTCTCTAGTACAACTCGTCTTCCTTGACGAGTTAATGCCTGTTCACACACACACACGCCTCTCACCCAAGATAAGTGTTACTTTACACCCAGGCTTGCTGACCCTTCCTGGGCTATAGGCTAAAGCCCAAATACTGTTTACACTCAGGCCTGTAACCTGCCCACTTTGCAGTGAGGATGCAGGCTAAACTGAGACCAGATAGTCCTCCAACGCCTTCCCACAAGTCACCTTTGTGTGCCCAGAAGGACAGACAAGTTCTCCCACAATTCACTTCAAAAGAATCAAAGCCGCTCGGCATACTGCAGTGCTAAGAACGGCATTATTCCACCACCCCATGAAACCACCATTTCAGCACACTAGTACCTTCGCCAACACACTCCGTTTCAATTCAACAATACTGTCAACCTCAGTGCACGCACCAAACCACCAAAAAATCACAGTGCAGTGCATAACCTTAACTCTGACCTGCCAATTTGGTATTTTGGTGTATAACATATTGCAAACATACCTATGAGAGATTATAATTATTATTCAATAACAGCACTGGAAAGTTGGAGATAAGGGTGAGTTTTGCAGTGTGATTTTCACTTTGAAACTAAAATGACCTATTTACTGTAAAATCTCCAGATACTTCACAGGCAACAATTAGACCTCGGCCAAACACCTGTGATATGGATGAAGGATGGTTACAAGCCATCTATAAAAAGGACTAACTGAGGAGCAGAGATAAGACTTGATTCTGCTGAGTACTCTAACCCCGATCTAGCAAAGCACTGAAACCCCTGGGTTTACACATGTGCTTAAATGTAAGCATAAGTTTAAGTACATTGCTGGATCGGGGCCAGGCTGCTCGGTGCCGTGCAGGACTGAGCTCATAAAGAAGTTCCGAACAATATTTTCAAGCTTGTGCTTCTAAAGTTAGGCACCTAAATCCATGGGCACCTACTGGACATAGTTTTCAGACTAGACGAGGAGATTGCTGGGAGCTCTGGGTTTTTGGGACTGCTGAACCACTTTGATGTCTAAATACAGATTCAGGGGGCTAACTTTAGACATCCAAGTTGAAAATTTGAGCTGAAGTAACTTGCCTAATTTATAATCTGGCAGTGCTGGGAAGCCCAGGATTCCAGACCCTTGTCTAACCATTAAACAATGTTACCTCCAAGAAAGAGCATTATCCATAGCTGAGGGCTGGTCTACACTGGGGGGGGGGGGGGGGGGGGGGGAATCGATCCAAAATACGCAACTTCAGCTAAGTATCTTGGACCGAATTACCTGGGGTCCACACGGCGCGGGATCGACGGCCGTGGCTCCCCCGTCGACTGCGCTACCGCCGCTCGCTCCGGTGGAGTTCCAGAGTCGATGGTGAGCGTGTTCGGGGATCATATATCGTTAAGACGCGATATATAGATCCCAGATAAATCGATTGCTACACGCCGATATGGCGGGTAGTGAAGACGTACCCAGAGCGCTCAGAATACATAGGAAAGGCTTAGGCAGAAGGCAGACAGGCCAGGGAGCAGATCAGCTGGCTGCAAGCCCCGGTGCTGCTCCTCTCTTGGGATCACCAAACGTGTCACTTTCACACTGCAGGGAGGCAGCAAGTGCTTCTTTTACATCCCTTCCCCCCCGTCCCCCTACTTTCCTCTCCCCACTCCTCCACCTACTTCTGCAAAGTTTCATTTTTCTTCTTTTTTCTCATGTGTGAGCCTGTCTCATAATTTCTCTGATCGCCTTGTATCTCCAGCCGCAAAAAGAGGACATAATGGAAAAATAATTAAAAAATAAAAGAGGGGAATAAAAAAAAATCATTTTAAGGGAGGAAAGGGGAGGGGGGAATCTGCAAAGTTAGTAGATAACCAGCAGATGTGATTTTTGCAGATAAGCGTAGTAATTTAGATAAATCTGGAGGCTTTAGAGCCTTTCGCTTGCGTTCTCTTTCTTTCTTTCTGTAATATTTCTTTTTTTTCAATTTTATCTCGCAACTCGAGGGGAGGGAGAACGAGAAGGAGGGGGGGGAAGCTTAATCTTTGGGTAGTTTTTCTTTTCTGTTTAATGTGTTTTCCCCCAGAAGGTGGGATAATGCAAGCAGCGCTCACACACACATACACACACAGAAGCCGGGGCTATGTTTTTTAAAAGCGGCGGACAAAAATCAAAATATTTGAAAATGTATTTCATGGTAATTATGTCATATTTCATGGACTGATGCCACTACTGAAAGAGAGCCTGAATGCCTTAATTTGTATAGAAATTGTAATCATTTGTTCATTTCAAGGTGAAAATTGCATTTTTTAATTTAAATTGTATCCTGCGTGATAGTCTATTATCTAGTAAAATTGTCTCCATGTCTGAATGCCTTATATGCAGCTGCAATGCTTGTTACAAATCCAGTTATATTCATAAAAGCTTGGTCGACGTCTCGGGAAATGTGAACAGTTTCTTGTGGGTTTCTTCTTTTTTTTTTTCCTTTTTCCCTCCCTTCTCTTCCTCCCCCTCCTTCGGCCCCTTATTTTGTTTTTTGTTGAAATAAACCCATATCTGCTATTAATAATAATTAGCCTGGATGTACATGAAAGACAATCAGAAGTGGGTTGGGGATACCATGGGTGCCACGTTTGTATAATTTTTGGTGGTGCTCTGAATGGGCCCAAGTAGAGCCGTCCCGTCCATATGACGGACCGGTGCAACTGCCCCAGGCCTCGCGCTTTGGGGGGCCCTCAACTTCAGGGGGATGTGGGGTCCAGGCAGACCTGTCCCATCCATAGGACAGACTGAGGCAACCACCCCATGCTTTGGGGAGCCCCGCGCTTCAGGGGGACATGGGGTCCAGGGCAGTCTGGGAGGTTAGCGGAGGGCCTGGCGCCGGCAGCAGCAGTGAGCAACCTGGCCCCAGCCCACCCCTGCTACGCCCCCTCCCTGCCCCCATTCCAGCCCTTCCTCCAAGCCTTGCCCTGCCTCTTTTCAGCTTCCACCCCCTCCCCCGAGCGACGCCAGGAGTGGAGTGGGGCGGGCTGGGGCCAGGTCACTTGCTGCTGCTGGCGCCAGGCCCCCCGCTAACCCCCCAGTCCGCCTTGGATCCGTGTTCCCCTGAAGTGTGGGGCCCCCCAAAGTGTGGTAAGCCCAAACATTGGTGGAACCAGGCCCACGTTCCTAAATATAGATGGAGCACGGGCCCCACGGGCCCATATAACTCGCCGCCTATGGGAGATACGTGGAAAGCCTTCCCTGTTCCTGCTTTTTTAAGTGAACCATTTTGAGGTTGCGTTGGGTGGGAACAAGAGGCAAGAGAAAAAAAAAGCAGCTCTCTTTCCACAGATAAGGAAGGCCCCGATCCTGCAATGAGTTAATGGTCAAGATTCTGTGGAGTGACTCTTGGAAATAGAGCGCACACAGTCTCAGCGCAAGGGGGAGGGGGACATGGTGGCTTTTGGCCAATTTTGTACCCTGGTGAGTCTGGGCCAGCTGGGGACTAGTGTGGCCCCCAAGGCAATTTTATGGGACCCCAGTGGCTGCTCTAAATTATAACAGTCCTGCCTGGGGTGCCTGTGGGCAGTTAGCAGTGCATATTAGAACCACCCGTGATCCCCATCGTAACTCTGCAGGGACTCTCCTTCTGCCCCCCACATGGCCGCCCAGCATTTCCCCTGTGCTGAGGATTCTGAGGGAGGTGGGGCTTGTGCGAGGTCACTCTGGCCATGCTGTGTAGTGTCTGCTCTGGGGGAATTTTCCCTCAGTAAGCCAGGAGGATTCCCTCCCCCCCAGTTCTCCCTCCGTTGGCTGCAGTGGCTTGTGTGGGCTCTAGACAGGTGTGGGGCCACTCATCCATCCCAATTTGCACCTTCTTTCCCATGATTTCAAAACATACGCACAAACGTTATTTATTCGGGTGTCACAGTCCCCACTCTGAGGTCAGTATTAATTATCATCCCCATTTTAACGAGAAGGAAACTGAGCGTGAGAAGTTAAGTGTTTTATTCAAGGTCCCACAGGGAGTTGGGCAAAGCGATGAAAACCAGGTCTCCTAACTCCTTATATTGTACTCCAAGATCTAGACACGCTGTAGTGCCCAATACCCTGACTGTTTAGAAGGGAAGTCAAATAGGATATCTACATCATACTTATTCTCGGTAGAGGACCAGTCAATTTTCCATAGGAAATTGTCCACCTCTTTCTCCTCCTCTTCCTCAATCACATCGACCTTTCGTGGGTCATCTCCCTCTCACACCTCGCCTGGCCACAGGGTCACTGAAATCCCACCTCTCCAAAAGGCTGTACACTTCCACAGACAGTTCCTAACCCCACCCTAGCCCGGAAGGTGAGAGACCATGTCTGGAAACCAAATCAGATTCTCATGTGATTAACCAGATGGCTATATAATGTGGCCTTGCTAACAGGGTCCTGTTCCCTGATCCACCATTGTGATCTTGGACAATTCACCCTCCCTGAGTGTGAGTTCAGTAAAATGGAGCGGAATACCTCCATCACTGGGGTGTGGTCGGGATTAAAGTTTCCATACGGCTTTGAATTCCTCAGAAAGGAACATAGGAATTGCCACATTGGATCAGACCCAGGTATCCAATCTCTGATGGTGACCAGCAACCCGCTGCATCAGGAGAAGTTGCAAGAAATCCTGCATCAACAGCTATGGGATAACCTGCCTTGAGGAGGCTTCCTTCTTAACCCCCACTAGTTGGGAGTTGGATTAAGGATGTTATGTGTTATAGATATGCAGGATAAGATTCTCAGCTGGTGTAATATCAACCCAGCAAATTAACTGCTTTGGAGCTAAGCTGATTTATGCCAGCCAAGAATCTGGTCCATAAAGTACAGAATATTAATTACATTAAATGTCAGAAAATGAGACCCACATGAAAATCCTTTTAAAGTCATTTAATTCTCTTTTCATGTACTTCTCCCTGCTCAGAATGCCCTTATTTTATGCAGGTCCACAGTCTATTGTAATAAACTTTTCTGTACCTATTCAGAAAAGAAATTGATCATGAAATGTAATGATGAAGGCTTCCAAGCTAAATTTGACAGCACAGTAACTGTATGATAGCTACTGAGATCAGTGACAATAGGACTAAACACAGGTCATGAGGTGTGACAGACATCTGAGGCAAGTGAATGTACCCTGAGAGTTAAATTATTGGGTGGGGGTGTGCCAGTCTGGCTAGCAGCATAGTTCATATAGTCAATGCTACAGGATACGTTAAGATTCACTCCAGACATACTTGGATTTTTGTGTGTTAGGAGTTGTATTTTCATGCCCTATGTGGCAACATATGGCAACTTCCAAGTTCATCGGGGAGGCTCGGCAGATAATATATAGATAAAACACACACAGCTAAACATACAAACCAAATCCAATCTTTAAGAGAAAATTATGGAGCGGCGTGCATTGCTTTTGAAAGTGAAGTGATGGAAGTGACTGGAACCAGGTTTCATGCACACGGGACTTGGGCAAGTTCGCCCATAGCTTTGTCCTCGCATCTAAATCCTGATCTGCAGCACCCCCTGCTAGCCCAGCCAAAGTTTGCTACCTTGTGACACTGTGTCCGCTCGAAACAAGCCATCTAAGCTCGTTCCATGAGGGACTTGAACTTGGCGGTGCTGTGAGGAAGAGGCTATGGCTTAAATTTTCAAAAGTGGCTAGTGATTCCGAACGCTCAGGGCCCGATGATCAGAGGGTGGGTGCACAGCACTTCCGGAAAAGTCAGGGCCTTTCTGGAGGTCTCAAACTGGGCACCCCAAAAATCAAAAGCACTAGTATCACAGATCTGGTCGGGTTCCCCCTGCTGGCACCCCACCAGATTGCTGTGGGGGAACCCCAGCCTCTGGATCTGAAGGGGTTTTAAGCCTCCGGAGTCAAAATAGAGTCCATGGACTGTCCCAGTCTTCACGTTCCTAGGCACACTGTTGAAGTGCAGACCCTCTATCTAATATTCCCTCCTGAGAGTTGCAACACATCCCAGATGCTGATCCCAGAAGCCCCAGTACCCGCCTCCTCCTGTCACTTAAAAACACCCTCTCCAAGAATCCCACCAAAGGCTCGCCCTTCTGAGTTACAGTTTAGCTTTCTCAGGAGGTAGATGTAACACAACACACACAAACACTTTGCACAGAGTTCTCCACAGCTCTTGCTCTCTACTTAATCACAATGAGAAATACACAGCTCCATGCAAGAATAATAAACCCTACATATATTTCCCCTCACTCTAACTCACCCTTTCCTTGGCAGGCCTTTTGTGTTCAGGTAGGCAGGGTCACCCTGCCTCATTTGGCTCCGGCAGCAGCTGCCCTCATCTTAAGCTGGTGAAAAATGGCCAGGAAGTGAATGGAAGTAGAGCAGCATCTGCCCTTTCTAACCTTCCTATCTTCTGTGTCAGGTGATTCCCTGATCAGCGCTAACAGGTGACCACAAAGCCCTACCAGGTGACTTCATTGAGAGGCTACCACTCCCCTGACAAACCACTTCTCCTACTTGGAAGCCAGTCTATCATCAAGGGTGAGTAAATATCAACGGTCCAGCCCTTAAATAAACTACCCCCTTTTGCTAGTCCTTTGTCACCTCCTTTGGAACTTCAGTCCAACATGGAGGCAAAGGCACAGAGAGAAGGCAAGTAGTTTCCACATTCAAAATGGAGTTTGCCACTTGGTAAAGGTACATAGAGAGTGTTCGGAATCTTACACAGAATTCATAAATTGTACAAGACCGACTCCCCAAATCACCACAACTAGTCACTTCCAAAAATCTTGGTGCAATGTTGTCAAAAATGTATAATAATGGATTCACAGCATACCTTTCAAATGTATCCCGTTGGGGCTTCATCTCAAAGTCAAATACGTTCCCGTACATTTCTTATCCTCTGAACTTTGTTTTTCAAAAGTATATACCATCAGAAATAAAGAATCATGGAATTCAAGTGATAGAAACAGTAATTTAAAGAATTTTGAGAAACAGTAATTTAAAGAATTTTGGGTTCCCTGCACGAATAACCGTTGTATCCCTTATTTTGGGCCAGTCACACATAACATCCCACATTTGGGCTTTGGTCCATTGAGAGGTATACTGCTGGGCTCTGACACTTAAGTATGTGTGTCTGTCTGTAAGTCACAGATTTTCAAAAGGTATTTAGGAGCCTAATTCCTACACATTTTAATGGAAGGTAGGCAGTTAAGAACCTATCCTTAAGGATCTGGGCCTTAACCACCATTTGCCCATTTGTAAAATGGTCTTAAAAACCTTACTTTGCAGGGATGTTCTGAAAATTAATGTTTGCTAAATTTCAGAGGGGTAGATGTGTTAGTCTGTATCTGCAAAAACAACGAGGAGTCCTTGTGGCCCCTTAGAGACTAACAAATTTATTTGGGCGTAAGCTTTCGTGGGCTACAGCCCACTTCATCAGATGCATGGAGTGGAGAATACAATAGGGACGTATAAATACACAGCACATGAAAAGATGGGAGTTACCTTACCGAGTGGGGAGGGGTCAGTGCTAATAAGGCCAATGTTTGCTAAGTGATTCGCTATGAAAGGAGACAAATAAAGTGGGTCAAAACATTTTGCTGAAATGTTTTGTTTTGATTAAAAATGGCTTTTTGAAGGAAGTAAACATTTCAAGTAAAAAATAGTTCCTTTCTTTTTAAATATTTATTTTTTAAAAAATGAAACAAAATAGAAAATGTTCTTTTAATTTTGTTTCAGTTGAAAGACGTTCTTTTATTTCAAATGTTCAAAAAGCAAAATACTTTTTGGTTTTCAGTTTTTGGGTGTTTTCCTCTGTGTCCCCTTCCTCCTCTCCCCCTTACAGTGGGGAGGACAGAGGGAAGGACCCAAACACCACAAAGCAAGAACGCCTGAAAACATTTCAATTTTTTTTTTGTTTCAGTTTTTTTTGTCAGAATACCAAAACATTTCCATGGGAAATTTGGAAAAAATATTTCCCTTACATTTCCTGCAGAGAAACAATTACTTTTTTTTGACCAACTCGAGAGAAAATAACTAATTAAGCTGCCGTGCCCTTCCCTCCCCCAGCATTTTCCAGCATAGATGTGTGCATATGTGCTAAATTTCTGCTTATTTGGGGCGATATTCTGCTACCCTTACTCACATTGCATAATAACGTGTTCCACGAGAAGTTCAGTTGAAATATAATGGGGCAGGAAGAAAGGAGATTGCAGTAGCCAGGCCAGGAGATGGATTAGGGCCTGGCCAAGCAGTTTGGCTGTTGGGACAGAAAGAGGGATGTTAGGAACATGGAGGGCAAGGTGACTGGAGCTGCCTCCGTCTGCATGTGGGAGGAGGTAAAGGTGATGCAGAGGTTATGCTGGAGGCTGGTGCTGTTGTCAGCTATGGCAGGGTGAGAAGGCTTGGGAGGAAAGACGGTGAGCCTGATTCTTCTTTATGCTAAGGCACCTGGACTCTGCTTTAGAGCTCTACAGGGGCGTTAGGGTAACCGGGCATCAGTCCCAGTGAGTTCTGTTTTGGCCATGTTGGACTGTGACAGACCCACCATTCTGGAGCGCCTCCTCATGGCAAGACCCAGCATTGCTACCCCCTTCCTCCCTGGGACTCGGGCGTTGTGTGATGACGTGGCTTTCCAGCCAGGTCACACTATAGTTTTGCGCCTTTCCAGAATACCCCAAAGTCCAAAATGAACAAAAGACCCACAAATTCTTCTGTCCCGCCTGGGCTCAGCGCTGAGTGCTCCCCTGTTCCCTTACAAGGACCCTGCCTCTCAGGGCTATCTCCCCAGATACCCAGCATGTCCTTCCCGCAGACTAGATCCTTTGCCAATCTCCACCCTGGTCATCTGGCCGGGGCTTGGACTTCTTCCAGACCTGCCACGGGAGGCTCTTTCACCCTTGCTGCCCTCTCCTCTCAGAGGGAACCTCCCTCCTGCAGCTTTCCCCTCAGTTCTCTCTCTATTGTCCTGCAGTCCTTCGTTTCCAGGAACCACCCAATCTGGTTCCCCCCACCCCTTCTCAATGTGGGGTCTATATACCCCATACATGGACCCCTTTACTCTCAGGCCACTTTACCTAGTCTGGTAGTAAACGAGACTCTGGCCTAAGCCCAGCGACTCAAAGCTATTTCAGCGCCTAATCCCACTTGATTTCCATGGGAGCGAGGCACCTAAATACCTCTGAGGATCTGGGCCCTAGTGAATGTGAGAGCCTGACGAACCACCCAGTCTGTAGGGTTGCCAACTTTCTAATCGCACAAAACCAAACGCTGTCCCTGCCCCACCCCTTATCTAAGGTCCTGCCCCAACTCATTCCATCCCTCCCTCCGTCGGTCACTCTCCCCCACCATCACTCACTTTCTCTGGGCTGGAGGTTGGGGGTGAGGGTTCCGGCTGGGGGTGCAGGCTCCAGGGTAGGGCCAGAAATGAGGGGTTCAGGGTGCAGGAGGGGGCTCAGGGCTGGAGCAAGGGGCTTGCATGTGGGAGGAGGTACAGGCTCTGGATGGGGGCGTGGGCTCTGGGTGGGGCCAGGGATAAGGGGTTTGGGGTGCAGAAGGGGGCTCTGGGCTGGGGCCAAAGGGTTTGGAGTGCAGGAGCGGGCTCAGGGCTGGGGCAGGGGGTTGGGGAATGGGAGAGGATGTGGACTCTGGCTGGGGGTGTGGGCTCTGAGGTGGGGCCGGGAAGGAGGGGTTTGGGGTGCGGGAGGGGGCTCAGGGCTGGGACAGGGAGTTGGGGTGTGGTAGGGGGTGCGGGCTCTGGGAGGGAGTTTGGGTGCAGGAGGGGGCTCAGGGCTGGGGCAGGGGGTTGAGGTGTGGGAAGAGTGCAGTGTGTGGGCTCTGGGAGGGGGCTCAGGGCTGGGGCAGGGGGTTGAGGTGCAGGCTCCGGCCGGGCGGCGCTTACCTAAGGCGGCTCCTGGTCGGCAGTGCAGCAGGGCTAAGACAGGCTCCCTGCCTGCCCTGGCTTTGTGTGGCACCTGGAAGCGGCCGGCATGTCCAGCCCCTAGGCAGAGGCATGGCCAGGCAGCTCTGTGCACTGCCTGTGCCTGCAGGCACTGCCCCTGCAGCTCCCATTGGCCACGGTTCCCAGCCAATGGGAGCTGTGGAGCCGGCGCTCGGGGCGGGGGCAACGCGCAGAGCTTCCCTGATCGCACCTGCACCTAGGTGCTGCAGGGACATGCCAGATGCTTCTGGGAGCTGCACAGAGCCAGGGGAGGCAAGGAGCCTGCCTTAGCCCCGCTCCACTGCCGACCGGACTTTTAGCGGCCCCATCAGCGATGCTGATCGGAGCTGCCTGGGTCCCTTTTAAACTGGGTGTTCTGGTTGAAAACCAGATGCCTGGGAACCCTACCAACCTGAGATGTCTGAGCGACAGGTGACTGAACTACAGGAGGTGAGTGAAAAGTGGAGCACAATGGGAGGAGACCACAGTGATTAGCTTGTTTGTTAGAAATGGAGCCGATTGAAGACCTTGGAAGGGGTGGGAGTTGAGCCCCAGTGGCCTCCACCAGGAACAATTTTTTTAGGAAAACACCTGCCATTTGAGGCTATCTGGTCCATTCCAAGAGCAAAAGATCCCCCCTTTCACAGGTTTTATGAGCCCCTCAGGATAAGCCTTGCCTGGCTGTGATGACTGAGTGGCATCCGCAAAGAAGGGAGGTTACCCTAATCCAGTGGCTCTCAACCTTTCCAGACGACTGCACCCCTTTCAGGAGTCTGATCTGTCTTGCGTACCTCCCAAGTTACACCTCACTTAAAACTACTTGCTTATAAATATACAGAAGTGTCACAGCACACTACTACTGACAAACGGCTTACTGTCTCATTTTCGCCATATAATTATAAAATAAATAAACTGGAATATAAACAGTGTGTTTACTTTTCAGCGTATAGTATCTAGAACAGAATAAACAAGTCATTGTATGAAATTTTAGTTTGTACTGACTTTGCTGGTGCTTTTTATGTAGTCTGTTTTAAAACTAGGCACATATCTAGATGAGTTGCTGTACCCCCTGGAAGACCTGTGTGTACCCCCAGGGTTACACGTACCCCTGGTTGCCCTAATCCATCTTCTGTTTGAGAGCCACCTCCCGCATGTCATGGGCTCCTGGAATAACTATTGTCTTCAGAGGAGGACTATCTTTCTTCCACTACCCTGTCCTCCATTTAAGAAATCCAGTCCCCCTAATGTAACCAGCACAACTCTCAAGGTGCAAGGGAAGGTGGGTAGTACCCCGGGTAGGCATATCTGGCCTGGCTTAAATCTGGCTAGCCCAGGTAACAATAGTGATATAGATGTGGCCACGCAGGCTTCAGCAGGGGCCAGCCACCCAAGTACATACACAGGTGCCCCAGTGGACCGAAACTTTGATTGCTAGCCTGTGTCGCCCCAGCTCTGCTCCTGCTGGTACTCATGCTAGATGGAATAAAGCTACCACAGGTAGGCTTCCATATACTACAGTCACACCTTCTCTTGCAGTGTAGACACACCCTCAGCAGATGGGTGCGGTGGAGAGCAACCGCCGACTATTTTATAACCCAGGGTGGCGGGGAAGCAGACAAAGAAAGAAAAGTTGCTTGGACTGATACCCCAGTGGAATATATGGGCTGCTCCCCGTGTATTCGGATGTGGGGGTATGCTAATCTAATGGTAACGAGGTGAGGTTGTGACTATAAAGCGACCCTGGACATGGTAGTTCCTACACTGCAGGTGCAGCATATTTGCAAAAGTTGGCAGCTGGTGTCAAATTGACTCAAATTTGAGTTAGCACCGGCTTATCAGCAGATTATAGCCAATGACAGCTCAGAGCCATAATTGACCATTGATACTGGCCTAAGGAGCTCTGTCAGTAAGAACAGCTCCCTCATGGATTAGCTTGTGCCCTTGATGTCTTTCAGAGGGTAATGGATCGAATCTTGCAAGGTCTGGCAAATATCCTGTTCCGCTTAGATAACGGTTGGAATCGTTAGGCGAAAGGAAGAAGAGTGCTTGGGACAGTGGGGGGCAGTGTTGAAACACTAGCAATTGAGGGCCCGAGGCAACACACATCTAAGCATGATCGTTGTCAGAGCCAAGACATGGCCGCAAGGTACCGCGAGGAGGCACAAGGACTTCACCTTTCCACAGCAGGACAGGGCAAAGCCTTCGTATTATAAAAGGGCATGCAATTGGAGGTCATTTTCTCCAGTTCCACTGTTACTGTGTAATAATCATCATCATCTCTTGTTTATATGGAGCCTTCCATTCAAAGAGCTTTCCGAATGTAACCTCAGCAAGCGATCCCTTCAGTCCCCACTGAAGTGCAGCCATCTCTGCGGTGAAACACAACAGCTGTTACACAGCACACATCGTGGGACACATTAGGGCAGGAAGAGAAGACTAATCATGTCAGATCTGCAGAAGCAGGATGTAATTTACCTTGGAATTTGACAAAGAGGCCAGGGGTAATTCCCGCTCATACCTAAACTTCTGGGGGATCATTGATAGCCGCAGCTGTCAGAACCTCAATTTTACATCCTATCACAAAACCAACAGGTCTGATAGATAGCACAATGCCCCTAACATTGTGGTAGGCCATTGATTTAGAGGGAAGAGTGCCCCCTATTAGACCAACACTATTTACTGCAGTGCCTAGGTTTCTCTTGGAGGTCTCTCATCCAAGCACCGTCTCAGTCCCGTCCTGCCTAGCTCATTGGCGCTAACGGGAATACAAGATGGCATAGCTGCAACACATTAGAGCCTTTTCAAAGCTGCCTGCCATTGCAAGGCATCTGAGCAAGCTGTTAGTGAAAAAAGAGCGCTGCACAGAACAGGGGCGTGGCATTGTTTCGAAATAGCTCAAACTCCTCTTGATTCGGCCCCTCGGCTTGGGAGGTTTTGGTGCAGTCTGACCCCAATGCTCTGTGCCTTCCAATCATCTTGTTTATCCTAGTGGGCTGGAGGCTTTGAGGGTGAAACCTCTCCTGCAACGTCTGCCGAAGAATGACAAAACTTAGGGACTTCTGCTGAGCCCTCCCCAACCATGTTACGAATGCAGCATAAAGGGGAAGATTTTCAAAGGCACAACAGGAAATGATGGACCCAATTGACTTTCATCATTTGTACCGTTGAAAATCTCCCCCTATGCACTTAGATAGGTAGGAAAAGTATTAGAATGGGAGGCGGAGCCACTTGACCAAGTCCAGATCAGAATGTCAGACAGGTGCTGGACGTTGGATGCCAAGAGAAATGCCGAAGAAAGCTGCTCTCCTTTTCAAGTGACGCCCCTCTGCAGAGAACATTGCTCCTCCCTGGGCAGAGGGGCACAGTCCTGACCAGGCAAGCCCACAGTGAAGACGGACAACAATAACATGTTACAGAGGGCTCATCACCAGCGTGTCTGGGCATATTGTAGCCATTCTGGACAATCACCGGGGTTCTGATTTACTGCCAACTCCCTTGCCAATAGAAAAAGGGCAGGAAAATCTGACCTTCATCTCTGGCTGTCGGCTTGCCTGCTCTTCCTCTCCGCCGTCCTCAGTCATAGCAAAGGGCAGGATTTCTACTCTAGTTCAGTGGTTCCCAACCTTGTCTCTGCCGTGGCACACTTTATTATTTTGAGGCACACCATCATATTGTCTCCAAATGAACCCACCCTCTTATCACCTCACTTTTAGCTGTTTACCACCCTGGCCATTCACAGTCCGTAGGGAGTGTGTGCAGGGGGGGGGGTAGCTCAGGGTGCAGTGAGAGGGTAGTTAGAGGCGGTGTGGAGAGAGGGGGTAGCTCAGGGTGCAGGGAGGGGGTAGTTAGGGGCTGTGTGCAGGCAGGGGGGTAGCTCAGGGTGCAGGGAGAGGGTAGCTAGAGGCAGTGTGGGGCGGTAGCTCAGGGTGCAGGGAGGGGGTAGTTAGAGGCTGTGTGCGGGCAGGGGGGTAGCTCAGGGTGCAGGGAGAGGGTAGCTAGAGGCAGTGTGGAGGGGGGGTAGCTCAGGGTGCAGGGACGGGGTAGTTAGGGGCTGTGTGAGGGCAGGGGGTAGCTCAGGGTGCAGGGAGAGGGTAGCTAGAGGCAGTGTGGAGAGGGGGGTAGCTCAGGGTGCAGGCAGAGGCTGTATCGAACGGGGTGCTGCTACAGGTCCCGGGACCTGGCCGTGCTCTCTCCCTAGTTGGCACAATGGGGGCAGCTCTGCTCCTTGTGGCCATGTGCGCGCCGGGCCAGGCCACACCATGCCAGGACATGCCGTCCTACACAGACACCGTGGGCACCAGCAGCCAGTGGTTCCCGGGCACCAAGGACTACATACCTGAGCCTGGAGGGCATGGTGGCCTTTACCCAGCCCAGGTGTAGAAACTGACCTGGATACATAGAGCATCTGGTGTCACCGCTCACCCCCCACCCCCGCGAACATTCGTCCTAGCCCTCATAGGGGATGTGGCTGGCCTGAGCCCCCTCGGGGGGGGGGGCACGGGGAGGCAGCAGGGCCAATGGGAAGGCAGAAATATGCCCCTCCCATGTGTCGCCTCTGTGACGTATTCAGTTTGGGGGGGCAATGCCCTCATACCCTCCCCATCTCCGCCTATGCAGATGGGCACAGATGCCCCCCACCGCCCTCCCTAAATGGCCCCCCCGCCCCCAGCCCCCATCAGTTCTGTCCTCACCCTCCACCAGTTCACCCCCCACCTCACCACAATTCAGCCCCACCCCTATTCCAGGGCTTCCACACTGCTGAAGAGCCACAACTGTTATCTCAGGGCTCCTGTGAATGCTTCCCAGGCTTCTCTGCCTGCAAGATCTACCCCTGCTGAGTGCCTCCAGGGTCACCTTCTTGGGTTTGGCCTGTCCCCTGGCTGAACTGGTTCTTCCCCTACCCCGCATGAGCCTTCTTCCTGGCAGGTTCCTCAGTTTTGGCCAATTCTGTGACATCTTGTCTGCACCAGCTCTTCTCCCCCAAGTGGCTTCCAACTACTGCTCTCACAGTATTCATGCAACTGTCTACAGAGACCCTGCTGCCACTTCCTGCTATCCCTTTCTTCTTCCTCTCCCCGTACTGCTCCCTGGCTCTTTAAAATGGCCAGGTGCCCTCCTATTGGGAGGCAGCTAATGAGTCATAGGTGAACTGGACTCGTTCCCTCTTAAAGGGGCCAGTCACTCTGTGACAGGACAGTTGTCCAAAATGGGAAGTTAGTTGACCCTTTGCACCCATTCACAAATTGTTCCCTCTGCTGAGAGACAACTGACAAAGATGCCAATTGTTGTAGTAGTTTTTGTGACGTTGGCCAGTAGAAATTGGACTAAAACAATCTCATTTCACAGACATAGTGCAAGAGTTATCAGATGATAATGACTTTTGACCTCTATCTTCTGTATTTGATTTAGAGGTGAAATGCTCCATTCCCAATTGCCAATCCCACGAGCCACTTATTCCATCATTTGTGATTCCCTATTAGAAACTTGAAAATACTTTTCCTCCCATTGATTTTGTACTTTTCCATTTGGCAAACTCCAGTTTCTTGAATGGCACTGAAATTAAAATGGTGGCTTTTGTTCAACGACATATTCAACTCACATACCACCTTGCCAAGCCAAAACACATTTGTTTTTGCACAAAAAGCATTGGTTATGTCTAGACCTGGTTGGAAAATATTATTTTTTCCCTTTTGAAAATTTTGATGCAAATGAAAATTGTTGATAAAACTTTTTGTGGAATTTTAAAGAATTTTTTTGTTGAATAACAAACAAACAAATACACAAACAAGCCAACAGCCTTGAAAATAAAAATTGCGGTTGCCAGCAAAAAATGAATAATTTTCAACAAAAAACAATTTTTGGTGAAAATTTCCGATTCAACGAAAAGCCATTTTCCATTAAAAAGCAAAACGAAACAAAAACCAAAAAGCTAAAAAAGAACAACAACAAAACCTTTGAATGCAATTTTTTGGACTCTAGTTAACTATTTAGAGTCTTACGTTGTGCCCACCACCATGGTATCTGAGCCCCCGCTGGCTCTGAGAAGTGTGTGGGTTAATGAACCCATTGCTGCTGAGGAGAGGTTAAATCAGTGTGTTGTCAGTCCTATGAAAACAACCACTTTGTGAAAATGCATTTCTTTGCATGTCTTAATGTGTGTTAATTTGATTAAATTAGGCATTTAGGGCCTGATTGGCCCCTCACTTTCAAATGACCCTATTATTATACCAAGTACCCATAAAACTCCAAGATCTTTGTCATGCAGCTCCCATTTTATTGTATGTGACACATTCCGAAGTGAATTAAATAATTTCTCCAAAGACACTTTTAATTCTTTTTTTTTTAATGTATAACAGTTATGCCTGAGTTACAGAGAGACACCTACAGGCAGCAGGTAGTTAAAGCAAATACCAGTTTCTCTTTCTATTCTACTACTCCATATAGCTGAATAAATTATGGTGCGATTATATATATACACACACGCACGCACACCCACGCACGCACACACACACACACGCATACACATGGAGCAAAATGGCTATGAGTCAAACACAGAAGCAACATATCCGCAGTTACTAGGAATAAGGAATGTTCTATAGTGCTATGTAGATATTTCCCAGATGGGTATATGGAGGTGTTAGGGGTGATGGGTTAAAAGCATTAAATACACAAAGTCTCTGAACAACAGGGGCTAATCTGCTGAGCAGCAGAACATGGTGAGATAGTGACCAGCATGGTCTCGGAATGGTGCCGGTGGGTGGGGAGATAAAGCAAATCCATTACTTCTTCTCCCACAAGGATCGTGTTCACAGGCCTGGAAAAAAATCATCCTGGGAGAACGTCCATTGAATGTGTCCTTCAGTTGGTTTGTTTTTATTAAGCGCGGGATTTGTTTGGGTTCCCAGGTGTCCCTGCATCCCCATGGTTGGAATGTCTGCTCATGGCCAGTTCATTTCACTTCAAGTGACTCTGGCCAGGCGTTCTCCAGGCTCCTGTGAGTCCGATGCTTGCCCGTTGCCAAGAGCCGCGGTTCCACCCTTCCTAGCGCTTCGCCTTTAGCGCATCGCTCCCTCCATTTTGCTTCCCCACCTCATCCCCCAAGTTTGTCTTTTTTTCAGCAGAACTGAGGTTGGCAATCCATAAAATAAAACAAAACAAAACAAAATCTTTTGACTTTCATACATTAATGTACCTTAAAAAATTAAAACACAAAAAAACACCCCCCCACCCACAAAAACAAACCCATCCCACCCCAAAGATTCTGGAATGTATTTTGAAAACACACGATATGCAAATTTCTACGGTTTGCCCCATTTTTTTTTTAAACTAGCACAGCACTCACTGTGTTTTTAGTATATAAAAAAACTCAACTTTCTATAAACATACAGCACATGACCAAATATCCAACTAATGTACATAAGTGCGACCTCAGGGAGAGGGTCAGAGAATAGCTATTCGCATGGGGCGTTTTTCATATTCCTCTAAGAACTCTATTTACAACAGCAGCCAGGATGTTTGTGGACTTTCTGGTGAAGGTAATTGGTAAACAGATTTCTATAACGCTCCCTCTTTTTAAGACTCTTTATCTTAGGCTCCTGCACTCTGGCTCTTAGCTTAACTGAAGTTGTCTGTTAACAACATACCCACTACTACAACCTGCTGTATGCTGTTGAGGGCCACCTTACAGACTGGGAGCTGTTGTGTGTCTGTTGCTTTTGTATATATGCACACACAAGTATACAAGAAAACAAGGTGGGGAAAAGAGGAAGTGCACCTTTTTGTGGGTTGGATCAGTGGCCAACCGTTTCTTGTTACAAGGTGGGTCTTTCCTGCCGGTTGTATCATATAGCAGGTGACGAGAAATCAGTTTAGTCAAAAATGGCTTTAATTAGTTGAAGTATAAAATGGCTTTTAGGACTTGGCATATTACTAGAGCTTTTTAATTGGCTGTCAGTGATAACAATGCTCAGTTAATGCAGGGGACTAACATTTTTCCTCTGTACATTACATTTCCTAACAGCACCAAGACATGTCAGGCTGTAGATTTCTAGGGCGTGACAGCCCTTCTTGGGTGCTTATGGTCACTCAGCCGTCAATATTTTTTGCTGACTAACGCAGTTCATGGCACACAGTAAAATCATCCCCAAATGCACATGTTCTATGGCTGCAGCAGTACTTACTGGTGTCTGTTAAAAAACCACAGGTAACCATGAGGTACTGGAGCAGGTTAAAATGGATGTTTTAGTCACGGACCCCATGGGCTATCTCACGGAAACACCCTAGCCTCTGCTTTGAGTTTCCAGATGTTCCTTTGATTCTCCAGTTTAGATGTGGTTGGGGTAATAATGTTATTATAGTTACTGGGAGGGACAGTCAAGCCAGAAGTGGGATTCAAAAGTTGCTCTTCCTCATTTCAGATCCAAACCAAAAGCACGTAAGTCTCCATTTTCCTTTTCTATCACACTAGCTTTGGGCAACACCTCTTGTCTATCATATCTCAGTTCGCCAGTAACCTCTAAGAAACCAGTATTCTTGTCTTCATCAACTCCCGCTTTATATGCAGTATTTAGTCTTGGAAATGGCATTGTGAAATGCAAGAACTAGGAAATTCTGTGATCCCGGGAAATTCTCCCGGAGTCGAGGGGAGGTGCTGGAATCACACTTTTATTTGTTGCAGAGTTGGACAAGCAAAGGAGGGATTTGGATTCTCTGTACAAATCATTGCAGAGGATTCTATGTGTACAATTGTCAGCATCCCAGCTACTGAACAGCAGTGTGTGTGTATAAATAAGAGAGATGAACCTTGTGTGTTAAAATGCTTTCAGGAGTTCGGAACAACAAAGCCCAGTGAAGCAGTGGGCTGGATGAAAGCCATGGATGGTGTCTGATGAAATACAGAGCAACACATGAAGCAAAAATCTGCTTTGACTAAGACCTGGCAATTTGCCCATGTGGGATGCCGTCTCCACGGGAGTTGGCAACTTTGTGGTTAACAATAAAATGCAGCCAAGGGCAAGGCACCAGAAAGCCTGAAACTGCCCAGAAGATGTTGCTTCAGGTGTAAAGACAAGGACTGATGGTTTGAGGGAAATGCAAAAAAGAAGAAGCTGAAGGATACAGGGAAGAAATCCGCCCCCTCACCCGCCCTTTAATCATCTGTCACTGGGAGGCAGAAACTAGGTCCCCCCACATCTCTCAACTCCACTGAAGGGACGTCCAATATAGACACCAGAAAGTTGTGTCTGACCGACCCGGCATGCAGCATCTGCTGCCAATCCATGGAACGTTGGACCTTACAAATGAGTCACTGGCTGGCACAAGATCGTTTAAAGGAATGGGGCAGGATGGGTTGTTTCAATGGCAGCTTTCCCCAGCCTCTTCAGGGCGATGAGTAAACAGTAAGGGTGTTCTCGGAGGTGAGCCATTTAAATGCAGTCAAAGGGGGAAGAACGTCTAAATGTTTAGGGACCTGCTATAGCCTTTTATCGGGATGAGTGAAGATTGTTACTGCACCATATAAATAAACGGTATAAGCCCCACGTGGTTCGTGACTCGTATATAACTTGTTATTCCCAGCTGGGTTTACCTGAACATTGAGCTGAGCAGGATCATGGGTTGGTATGGAGGAAAGAGTGCTGTATGCTACAGAAAAGAGGGAGGCAAATCTGAACCAAAAAAAAAAAAAAAAAAATCTGGGTACTAGAGAGAATGTAGCTCCAAAATAAAGAACACAGAAATATGAAGAGAAGGGACCAAGAGATCAACCTGTCCAGAAAAGGACCAGATGATGGCGAAAAGGACGAGTTACTTAAGGTAAGAGACAAGTACTTATCCTGGTAGGTTGCGAAATAAAGAGTTACGTGCATAAGGGCACAAGAGTCTTTCCTCTGCCGTACAGCACAGCACAAATAGGTGCATTATGTGGGTTTATGCCTCCCTCTCTCTCTGGCCAGTTGGAGACAGACTGTCGTGGTCAGACCATTCCCACAGCCCTCTGTCTCCCCAGTGCATGACGCACACTCCAGTTTTGTGTGGCACTGTGCCTTAGCTAATGCACCTCCTCCATCCCAGCGACTAACTCGTCACTCAGCCCTTCACTTGATGGGAGACTTCCCTGACAGGCGCCTTCAGAACAAGTCTCATTTCATTTCAGTCATGTTCTAGCAGCAGAAGGACCCAGTTCTGAAAGCTGAAGTGTCTCCAGCTAGGCTCCGTTGGGCAGCGTGCCTCCCTTGCCAACATACACAGCCACTCTCCCTCACTGCCAGGATCAAACTCGCTGAGCGAAGGAAGGTCATTGTTCAGTTCTCACTCTGCCCAATCAATCAGACGCCACCTGGCCTAAACACTGTCCATGCCAGCCCTCCACACGCACATGCGCCAACATTTCTTACTGACTCTCCTGCTGCTATGGGATGCAAGTGGTTTTCAGTCAGCCCCACACCATCCTGTCGGGATCTAGTTGGTCCCTAAGAGGAAAACTGAGTGTTGCTCATACCTGCCCCCAACTTCTCCTAACCCCCCTCAGCAATTTACATTTACACTTTCCAAAGGTCCCAGGTTGGAGCATTTATAGCATCCATCAAATCCCACCTTTGCTGAGCAACATCCCTGCCTGCTTTTTCCTTGCTATGGGATCCTATCAGCAGCGTGGGAGGTGGACAGGTTTGCTGTAACTTTCATTTGTTTTTTAAACACCTTCTTATATTTGGTCCAAAGGTTCTTTTGGTCCCGAAGGGCATCACCCTTAGTGATCAGCTTGGTTACTCCTTCTATACAACAGCCACCAAGTTACTACAATAAAAAAGAGGGGGAAATAAAAAAATATATTTTACAATGGAAAAAGAAATTCAGCGTTGACTGTGCCAACTACCGAGATCAATGGAAAGTCAGTAAGTGTGGGCAGTATGCCAAGCTGACCAGGTGGGCTGGAGGGAGGGCATGAACATTAGGGTCAATAAATGTATCCAACCCATTGTCTCTGGCCGTAGAAGGAGTCACGGTTAAAGAGGCTGGGTTGGCGTCTTAGAAGAGTGCTCGGTAAGGAACTGGATACATGGAGAGCCCTCCCGCCCTCTTTCCCATCTCCTTCACAGCTTGAGTTGGTGCAGGGTGGTGGGGATTTGGAAAGGAGCGGGGTCCGGGCAGAGGTGGAACCCTGGAAGGCTGCCGGTGGTGTTTTCTGTGGTGGTACCAGGTTGCTGGAGTGGGTTGTTGGCACAGATGGGCTCTTCAGTAAGCCTGGCCTGTCTCTACCGGTAGGAGGCCCAGCACAGCTGAATGTTCTCCCAGCTTCATCCTACGCTGTGTAGACAGGCTCACGTTCTTGGCCAAATAATCGACAGCAGCTGCGGGGGGGAAAAGGAAGGGAAAAAAAAACACAGCATGAGGATTGGGCTTTGGGGGGCATGAGGCATTTTACGTCCATTTAAAAGAGGATAATACACAAGCCCTGCCACAAGGGGAATCGCCGACAGACAGGCCCAGCCATGGGGGGAGTTGCAGACACATGAGCCCGGCCATAGCGGGGAGCCACAGACCCATGAGCCTTGGTGCAGGAAGTGTTGTAGACACATGTGCCTCACCACGGGGAGCAGTCACAGACAGGCCCTGCCACAGGGGGGAGTCACAGACACAGGGGCATCACCACAGAGGGAGATGGAGACATGCACGCCCCGCTGTGGAGAAGGCGGCGTCACAGACACAAAGGGGTCCTCTGTGGTGGTTGGGGGAGAGAGACAGGCCCCATTAGGTTAGTCACAGACGGACCCGGCCACTGAGGGAGTTGCAGACAGGTGGCCCCTGCCGTGGGGAGGAGTCACTGATAGACAGGCCCTGTCGCAGAGAGAGTTGCAGACACGCAGGCCCCCACCATGGGAGGGGAGTCACAGACGGGTAGGCCCAGGACCTGCTAGAGCAGCCTGGCAGAAGAGAAAGCCCTGCTGGAGCGAAATGCAGCTGTTGCATTCACAGAACTTTGCACACGTGGCTATAGATTCACTCGTCTTCCCCAAACCTAGTGAAAATGTCTGGAAAAACACAAGAATTCCCCATCTCCCATAGACAATGGAATGTCCTGGGTAGCTGCCTAAGGATGAAGGCTGAAGAGAACGACAGCTGGTAGGAGCGCTGGGTGAGCGCAGAGATCTCCCTGCTCAACTCCCTGTGTTCCCTCACAGCCACAGAGCCCACCAGTGATCTGAGTTACGCTGCTGTAAATTATTTCACTGGTTTCAATGGGGCTAGCCCAGTGTGAGTGAGATTAGAATCTGACCCAGACACTGTATGATGATAGTTTCACTCCTCGCCTCCTTCCTCCCCTTCTGGGAGAAGCCTCTGTTGATCATCATCATGGAAGACACATTGGCAACTCCCGAGGTAATCCGGGGACTCTCCATATCCCAAGTTGTGACCAAGTTCCAGCTCAACAAACCGCCCCATGGACTGAAGGGGAAGAGGGACAGGGCAGGATGGTGACACCGCTCATTAGCAGAGCTTCAGTCAAAGTCTCTCCCTCTCACTCGCTATAATGTCTCAAATTAGATTAATAAGGAGCTGGCAGGAGATGTACCATCGGTGCCAATGAGTAAACAAATTTCAGCCATCAACATCTTGTCAGATGCCTGCCCCAAAGGGGGTCCCTTCCAGACACAAATTCTTATTAGACTTGTCATATCTATTAGAATTCCTTTCACGCTTCTGCGTTCCATCACCGGCATCATTAGCATAGCTCCGGCCTCTGGGAACGGTAAGGACCACATTAATCTGGCACCCCTGCTCCACACCGGCTGGGACAGAACATGCTGTGCGTTGCCTCTGTGTATGAGTGTTCACGGCTTGGGACACGTGAGCGGCAAATGGACTCGGGCACAGGATAAAGTTACATTGAGGTGTGAAGGGCAGCGTGAGTTCAGTCCCTGAGGTGGCCTACCAGTACGGGAGCCTGATGGGACCACAAGACTGGGAAATGGGGGATGGATTGGGGTGCATGGAAGATCCCGGAAGAATGAGATTCCCATGTTCCTAGTTTGCTTGGTCCAAAGGCTTAACCCTGTACATTTGTGCTGTGGTGCATGTGTGTTAGGTGGGTGTGTATATGTGAGGTAGGCTAGTAGACCACATTCATTCCTGACACATGGCCATATTGCCCATACAATTAAGAGTGCTCTGTGTGTATGTGCTGGTTTTGTGCATCCATCCTTATGTATATTCCCCCCCACACTGACATTTGTGCAAGGCACGGGCTCCGACACGTACTTGCGGAGGGAGGAAAAGCAGGGCGAGCTGGGAATATTAATTCTCCTGGGAAATTAGTACGTTCTGAAGGTTGGTCAGGAGTTGCTCTACCTGTTTTGGTCATCACTTGGTGTTAGAAATGTGGTGGTATTATTATTAAAAACCAACCAACCAACCCAACCAACTAACCAACCAACAAAAGCCACCCATCAATCCCTTTCTACACCTCTGGGAAGGGTTCACGCAAAGTGGGTCATTCCCTGCCAGAAATCAGAGTTGGTTTAAGACAGAGTGGAAATCAAAACAAAAAGAAATGCACAGGTGTGTGTACGAGTGGGAGTGTGTGTGTATGCCGGTGCTGAATACCCACAGTTCTCATTGACTGTACCAGGAATCGCATGTGCTCAGCATCTCTTAGATAGACAGATAGATCGTGTTCTCTATGTACCTGATCCAAACCCTATTGAAGTCAATGGGCTTCTGAGCAGGCCCTGCACAGGGCATCATGTATAGATAGGGAAATTGAAGCTTCAAATGTATCTCATCTTAACATACATAACGTTGGTTTGTGGGCACAGTTGCCATCCAGCACCCCATTGAAAGGCAGGAGTATTACACGGGGAACACTTGGGCTTCACTGGCTCATGTGATTGGGAGTGAATCCAGTTCCCAGCAATGGGAAGAAGTGGTGGAGGTTGTGTGTGTGTGTGCATGTGTGCGTGTGTGTTAAAAGCGTCTCACCCTACCTTCACCTCGGCAACAGGAAGGGACCCTTTGTGGCTGGCTACCTGAATGTCTCTGGGGAGCGCGGCACATCTGGTCTAACTCTGTCAATCGTACGAGATTTGCTGCTGGGCACAGAACGTTTGGGAGCCCGGGTTCTGATTGAAATAAACCGGAAAACGTTCCCACTGCAAACCGAGCCCGGCGGATTGAACCGTAAGCTCAAAACCAGACTTTGAAATGGGATGAAAGTCTAAACACTCTGCAGAAAAGAGGGAGACACGAGACAGAAACAAAAAAGGGGAGACAAATAAAAGAATATCAAGGGATTTGAGCGGATGGTTTCAGAGAGCCCCAAATAAGAATTCCTGCAGCAAAACAAGACAAGCGTTTCTTTCTCTTCTCTTCTCCTTTTTGATCTTTCTCTTGTCTTTTCTCAACTCCTTCTTTAAATTTTAAAATTTTATCCCCCCCCCCTTTTTTTTTACACACATGGGGTGTGACTAACGTCCTGCCCAAGGGGATCTTTATTGGAAATACATGGTATTGGAATTTGTTTAAGATTTTTATCAATAGCACGTGTGTCCAGCCTTGCATCCAGAAGTGAGGGGAAGGTCAAGGGGTCGCAGATCAAGCTCCCTAAAAACAAAAAGAGGAGGGGCGAGGGGGAAGCTGCTATTGATCCTGTCTGCCGCCACAGCCGGTTCTCATTTAGCCATAGAAGTTAAAGACATTAAAGGGCTGTGACGGAGAGGGGAATAAAAAGCCACGGCCGAATGGAAGGAAAGGTCACCGAGGACAAGCCATGGGCAAGCTGGAGAGCTAGGGAGGAAGAGGATGCACCTTTAACCCATTGTGGGTCACTCTCGCACAACACACACTTATTAGTTTAACACCGGCAGGTGAGCCCTCTGCCAGGGTCTCTAGTGTTTTCGTGACCCAGCCATTCTAGAGGTGAAACCGACCCTCCCAACCGCTGTCTTTTTGGGCCTGATCCGTAGCCCACGGAAAGATTCCACTTGATTTCAGTGAGTCTTGGCTCAGACGGCAGAGCCTTGACCCCAGCGTCGCCTCAAAGGCCAGCTAGGATGCTCAGAATGCCTTACACAGGTTTTGTTGCCGAGATGAGCCATTCCCCCAGCCCTCAAATGTTGGGGGCTCAAATAAGTCACAGCTGGGTTCGGGTCCAGATCTACATTTCACAACAGTTTGAGTGTGTTCACACCCAGGATTCTGACCCTGGCCTATCTCTAAGTTTCCTAGACCCAAACCAAGGTTTTGCCAAACTAAGCAATCCCCCGTGTTGCCCAGCGGTAGTAGCAGAAGTCACAGATTCCCAGACAAAACCCTTTGCCCCTCACGCGCACACACACACACACACACACACACACACACACACACACACACACACAAACACACCCTTTCAGCATTTTTCTTGACTGAGGCAACAAGTGAGATTTGATGGGCCAGGCCTGCCTTGGTCACAAGGAAAATGGTGGGCTGGAGGCAGGAATTAAGGTTTGGAACTGGCACCAGGCTTGGAATGATCACTTCAATTCCACCAGGGCTGGGATTCCTGGATATGATGTCGCCTATGAAACACACACGTGCCTGGCAATTTCCCCGTCAGCACCGATTTCAAAAGACCTCTGTATCAGCCACTGGGTGGCGATTTCCCATGCTATCCTGAGTCAATATTTCTGGAAGGAGACTCCCAGAAGGGACGTTTCAGGAGAATTTGGGGACAGGTAGTATGGTAGTAACATTTCCACAGTCAGCAATTTCTGAATGTCGGGAAAGGCATGTTACCTCCATTCATCCAACCACCCATCCCCGTCCTTGAGGTCAAATTGAGGCCATAGCAACAATAATTCCTATGCAAATTTGGAAGGGGGGTGGTTGCATTCAAAGCACCCGAAATTCCAGAACCTACCTACACAACTTGTACCTGCTGACAGGGTGTCTAATTCATAATGATAAGGCTCGAGAAACTCTCTCTCATTTTTGTTTCTTTGCTGCTTGGATTCTGTTCCCAATCGGGCTGCATGTGTAGAAGCAAAGTGGCCATGTATCCCACCTCTGTGTGTTTGGCATGAGTCTCTTCCGGGTGAGGAGGCCCCAAAGCTGAGTGGGTTTGTCACCTTAAACATCTATCTGATGAAACCCTTGGTAGTTTAAAGAGATGCTGCGGGTGTTGGCAGCTGGGTCAGAACTGAATGAAGGGGACTGTGAATTGTTTGACTGGGAAGGTTTTGGCAGCTGAGGATCCGTGATGTGCATCAAATGCGTTTTTCTAATGATTGATTCAAGTTGTGTTGATATCCACCCTATATTTTTATTGACAGCTTGGGTTGGTGGGCTAATGTCTGTGCAGCTGAGCTTGGTCCCTTGGCTAGGGATGTCATGTTAGCCATGTCTAACTCTCCTTGGACAGAAGCAGGGTTACCATGATGTAGGGCCTTTGAGGGTGCAGGAGTAGGAGATGGGGAAGCAGAGGGATCCCGGAGGTACCCCTCCTTCTCTTACAATATAAATATTTCTATTTAATATCTTTCATTCAGACTTTTCCAATAGATGGCAAGTGAGTGGGGGACCCTGTACAGAGCACGAAGAGAGCGGGACGGTGTCTGTTTGGTTAGTCCCTAAAGAATGATTCTCGGTACAGACATCCATGGGAATCCATTCCTGAGCGCAGAGCCAACACCCCATCTGACTGCTGGTTCCTCTACCCCAACCCCGCCCCGCACCTAACTCTGCTTAAGTCCAGCCGACTCTCTGGTGGGATCGATACTCACTTTGTCCATACTGTCCATACTGGTAGCTGGCCACGGGGTCCACGCTATAACCGGTGGTGCTGTAGGTGGGAGGGCAGTAGGACTGCGAGGTGGGGAGGCTGTCAACAGACTTGATGGAGTCGCTCCGCTGGCTGCAGCTGGCGGAGATGGAGTTGGTGGTGTCCAAACCACCGTGGAGGGGAGAGATGGAGAAATCAGCCTGGGGCTGTGGCGGAACGCCGCTCGGGTTGCTTAGGATGCTCATCACCTGGGGAAGCAAAGGGGGGAAAGCATTGTCGATGGGCACACAGAGAGCAGGCTTAGATCTGCCTCCAAGTGGTCTTGTGACAGCCCATATCTATGGTGGCTTTTAAGTCAGTTTACGTTTGCCGAACGGTGCCAGCTTGAAGACCCTGGAGGATAAAGTCAAATAAAGATAGAATAAAGATCATGAGATTTCTGCCATCTTGGGCTCCCATCTGAACCAGATCTGAATAGTAAGCTCCCGGTTTTGGATCTAACCTGGAAGAGCAGGTTTTGAAGCCCACCCCTTCTCCAAAAGCACAGGTAAAGAAAAGGGTGTTAAATTGCTGGTGGTAGCTCAGCCCATCTCAATATTACCCTTGGCTGTAAAATTAAGGCATCACCTAAACTATCTTCCCACTTTGAGACTGTAACCACCGTTGGTTCATTTTGCAGAGAAAATGCCTGTTAGAGGAGAGGTGTTTGTAAGGCCAACGGGACCAGGATGGAGCGAGTCAGTTTGAGAACCGGGGCCCTGATCCTACAAATCCTTGTGCACCTGCTTAACTTGGGAGCCTGGATAGCTCAGTCGGTAGAGCATCAGACTTTTTGGGGGGAGGGATAGCTCAGTGGTTTGAGCATTAGCCTGCTAAACCCAGGGTTGTGAGTTCAATCCTTGAGGGGGCCACTTAGGGATCTGGGGCAAAATCAGTACTTGGTCCTGCTAGTGAAGGCAGGGGGCTGGACTTGATGACCTTTCAAGGTCCCTTCCAGTTCTAGGAGATAGGATATCTCCATTAATTTAAATTTAAACTTTACTACCACATGCAGTCCTATTGAAATCAGTGAGGTTCCTCGTGGTTGTCAAGTGTGTAAGTGTTTGCAGGCCGGGAGCTGAGGACCAGGAGCTGAGGGGAGGAGAGGCGTCTTTGACGCATCTGGGCTGATCTCGTCCCCCGTCCCCGGGTACGTGCAGGTTTGCAGCGTTTGTGCTGGCAGCTCGCCCGGGGGGGCGGGCAGCGGTCACCTCGGGAGCCAGCGTGGAGCTCGAAAGCAGAAATGTTGAAAATCTCCACATTTAGCATAACCTTATTGACATCAATTAAAGTGGCAAATTGAAAATATTTGCAGCCCAGCGAGAGGCAGAACAAGCCCTTTATCCCCTGCCGGTGGCCTGGGGAGCTATTGTGCAGAGGGAATGACACAAGGGGGGATTCCATAGAACAGCTATTTCCCTCTCTACTCAACCCCATTGCCCTCCTTCCCTCCCCTCCCTCGCTAAGGCAGGAGCTTATCCTGAGTGATGGGGGGTGGGCGGATTGACATTTGCTTTTCCCCCCTCCCTCTCCCCCGGAAGGACTCAGGAGTCCAGCAAAGACCTTTTCCCTGGACGGAGTGTCACCTCCCGACTCGAGCAGGCTGAGTCCCTTCTCGGGGATTTGTCTGCGCGTTGGATTCACAGATCAGCAATGGCTGGACCCCTGTGGAGAAGGCGGTGATGGGGGATTGGAGAGGGTGTCAGCTTATCAGCTGGAAAATCAGTATAACCCCCATCCCTGGGGTCTACTCGGCTGGGAGTTCAGAGTTCCTCCTCTTCCTCACACATTATTTCAGCCCCAGGCCGTGTGAGGCAGGGCATCACAAAGCCAGCAGCATGTGCTATCCCTACTAAAGCCCTGAACATACTATACGGAGCTGTCCACATATGTATCATCGAGGACGTCAGCGTCTTTTCCCACAACATTTTTGGAAAGGGATGTAAACCCTCCTGCACCATGGCTTACGCCAGCCTGTAGCTATTGGGGATTAGCAGGGAAGTTTCTCTGGGAGCAGGTTAGCCCATAACTGCTACTGCAGGGTTTCTTGCACCTTTCTCGGAACCAGCTGATACTGGGGACTGGTTGCTGGACTAGACAGATCACTGGCCTAACCCAGAATTGCAAGTCCTATATTCTTAGGCCATCCCTCTGGCTCCAGACGCATACTGCAGCCTTTGAGTCCAGGTACAATACAGAAAAGGGGGCTCTTCGCCCTGGGATCCCAGGGGTTTCTATCATCTTTGCCCTAAGGTGGATAACTTCCCCCGAAACTCTAACAGTCTCAGGGAGCTCAGCTGATTTCAGATGACAGGATGGACTAATGCAGTGGTGTCAAACTCCTGTGGTAGAAAGGGCCAAATTCCACTTTAAGTCCTGGCCCGGCTGCCCAATGGGATCAATGGTAGCATCCGGCCTTTAAATGCTAACTAAACTTTTAGTTACTAGTGGATCCCTCGGTAGAAAAATAAGTCTCCCTTTGGGCCACTACTATTTCTGCCCTTCCCTTCTCTTCTTTCCCCACCCGCCTTTCTCCCCTTCTTCCTTGTCTTTGTGTCTCTCCTCTGCTCTTCCCTCTATGTTCCTTACAGCAACACCTGTTTCCAACCTCCTACCCCCTTCCACATTCCCTCTGCTGAAATGATCAGTTCTGCAATAGTTCATTTTGACGTTCAAGTGTGATCGTTTGAGTCTGACGGTCTAATGAGATTTACAGGAGACTGGGGATTTTACACCTCTCTGAGCCATTGTTTCAGGCTCTCTGAAGACTCAGGAAGGCGACACTGCACTGGTTTTCCTTCAGTTCATATTTGGAAGTGTTCTTCACCATCACGAGGGTCAGAAACCGGCTTTTTCCCGTTAAACAGACGCTGAGATTCTGCTGAATAGGACATGCAAGTCATCTAAATACATCAGGCGGGCTGGATCAGGCTGGCAGGCTGGCTGGTCTAGTGTAACCTGATTTCATATGGTATGGCAGGAGCTTCATGACTAGGTGAATTGGCTCAGAAGGAACTGATCATCAATGAGGCAAGTGCCTTAGCTATTTATTATTATACATACATCTAGGGCACCTGTCCCCGGCATACGTGGGGCCAGACTGAGATATTAAATTCAATTCATGGCTAGGATCAGGCGCACAAATGGCTGTTGTTCATTATTTTTGGAAAGCAATAGCTCAGTGACTGAAGGCTAAGATATCACCTCCTCTCTCCTCCTGCACTCCTTAGTGAGCTGTCCAGGCCTTGCAGTGCTGTACGGGTGAAGATTTGGTCATAGGATACATTCAGAGATGTTGCCTGTAGAAATCATATGGAACTGAGCGGTTCTCTTTCACTTTGAGTTTGAGGGATTCGAGGAGCTTTCAAAACCATACGGTGAAGCTCGGGCGGAGCCTCACCTGCACTCTGGCAGCGTAAAAGGGCCTCAGCGTGGATGCCAGTTATGTCTACACTCACTGTCGGGCCCTGTGACGAGATGGAGTGAGCTGAAGTGGTCTTAGTATAAATGAGACTCAGGCCTACAGTATCCCAACCTGTGAGAGTTGAAACTGGAGAAAAGGGAGGGTGACCAGATGTCCCGATTTTAGAGGGACGGTCCCAATATTTGGGGCTTTTTCTGATATAGGCTCCTATTACCTCCCCAGCCCCGTCCCGATTTTTCACACTTGCTGTCTGGTCACCCTAAGAAAAGCCTGCACCAAACAACTGCCGAGTTTCATGCAGTTGAAGCCAGGACTCCTGTTCTCTGTTCCCAGCTCTGCTCCTGGCTCTCTGTGACGCCTTGGGAAAGCCACTTCACCTCTCTAAAGTTTCCCCATTGCAAAATGGGATTGATGCTATCTCACAAGGGTGTCGAGATCCTGAATTCAGACATGCCTGTAAAGAGCTCTGAGATCCTAGGACATATGATGCTGGGGTACAGAAGTGCAATTACTGTTATTATATTAGAAGCCAAGAGGGTCCCAACATATCAGCACCCAGAGAAGACAGCAGCATCGTTCTGAAGCTCTGCGAAATGCTTTTTTGGTCTGTCTTGTCTATTTAGCCTGTGAGCTTGTTGGGGCAGGGATTGTCTCGTCCTATGTGTTTGTACAGCCCTAGTACATTGGGGATCCGTATCTCATCTCTAGATGCTATTGTAACAGAAACAACAAGAGGTGGACCCTGGATTCTTACACCCCCGCTGACATCAGCCACCGAGTGTTGACCACCCTCCACAAGAGGGGGTGAAGAAGAGGTCTCCAGCTTGGAGGCAGGCTAGCACTATCTGGCATTTCACGCCCACTGGTGCAACTCATTTTCCAACCACCTTTTGAACTTGGGGAAGTTGAGGGCAGATGGAGTAATCCCCTTCTTAAGAATGCAAAGTCCTTTTACCTTTCCTTTCTTGACCTTGCTTTCCTATAATTTATTACTTCTTGGTGCATTACCATCACTAACTAAAAATCAATACCCACTCCACATCTGTAAGGTTTTATCTGGAGGGAAATCTGTTACCTGTCAATCATGGCAATGGACAGCGTTGCCTTTCCCTCCCTCTTGTCAATTCCGCCCCCCCCCATCTCCTTTTCCTTTTCTGCTGCCCCAAATCAGTCACAGGCTTGGCGTGAGCTTGCACTTAAGGGTAAGTCAATAACAGCCATGGTGCTATGAGCCTTTGGCCTCATTTCCACCCTTTTAGGAGCCCGCTTGTCATGGGGGAAAGGAGGATCTCAGAGTGTTGGGGGGGGGTCGCGCTGAGGATAAGGTAAAATAGAGCCTCCTGGATGAAATAATAGGTCCCTCCTTTCCTGCCACTACCCCCCCATCCTCTCTACAGTCCCCCAGTTCCCCCCCGGGACGTTTCATCACTCTCTCCTGTACTTTAAAAGAAGGGGAGTTTAAAAAATGTAATTAATTCCCTCCATTTCTGAGCTGGCCCTCAGGGCCTCTGGCCGTGGAAACTGTAGCGGGGGAAATGTGCACCCTTTATGATAAACGAATGCGGCTTTGGAAAGTGATGTGCAATTAGGAGCCTCAATCTCTGCAATCGGGGCTCCAGATTTGGAGGTTTGGAGGTTGTGCGGGTAGGTGTGTGGGGGGGTGTTGTGTGTCGTGGGGGAGGCGTTTGAAAGGCAGCGAAGTGATGGGGCGATATTTTTTTATATACCAAAGGGAGCGGGGGCAGGGAGGGGAGAGAATATTATGTAAGTTTCATGCTCTGTAGAAATGTGAAGAAAGACAACCCCCAAATATCCCCTCCCTAAAGTTAACTCTAGAGACCCCTGCCGCACCCCGAGGCTGGAGTCGCTGCTTTTGGCCCGGTCTTGTTTTCATTGATATTCTCCCCCTCATTCCAGCGGCTCATTGCCAGGATGGGGAAGGGCCAGGTTGGCAGGGCCAGTCCTTCCCCGCCTTACTCGTTGTGGAAAGGGGGTACAAGCTTAGGGTGCTCCCACCCTGGGAACCGTGAGTCAAATCCCCGTCTGCTTCCTTCCCAACACAAAAGTGCCTTTCTGGCAACTCAACCCACAAAATACCTGCCCGAGCTTCTAAGGAGCTAGAAAATGGGTCAGAGAAGGACAATGTGGAAATCTGTCAGTTGCACGATGACTGACCTTTCCTTTGGGAGGCAGTACATTGGGGCGCACCTCCACAAACATGAAAACAAACAGGATCAGAATCCACTATCCCTCGCGCTGGAGAGGAGACCGGCCGCAATGAATATGAAGGGGACTCCTCATTGAGGCTGCTGGACACAGACAGACTCTGTGGTTCTCTCTAGTTCTCGTCCTGACTAACAGCTTGTGCTGGCTAGTGTCATTACACAGGGTGTGGGGAAAACAGCCATGAAAGGGACTGCAGATATCCTACAGGCAATCACTCCATCTAGTTCTGCACTTTGTCTCTGGCAATGGCCAATGTGACACTGGCAGACCAGGTGCCAACTCATGCCAAAGCCCCAGGCCAATTCACTTGTGAATTAGTCTAGATCAAAGCGATTGTTAAACGTATCAGAGAGTGTATTTGGTGTTTAAACTTCAGGAAAAATAATGGGATGTTACTTGCATTGTTTTCACGTATCTGTATCCTGTTATTATGTAGTAGAAACAAAATAACCCATCAAGAAAGAAGGCTTGTAGAATGCAAATGAAGAACTCTAACAGAAAAGAGCTCATTTCAAAGCGAGTGGTCACTGTGAGTGATGATTGGAGGTCAAAGATGCAAAATGCATTCTTCACTCTATGTCATCAAAGGAAAAGTCCACGTGGGTAGTGACCCTGTCAGCTTGTTTTCTGTGAGAAGACGCTAGATGTATGGATTCAAGGAAAGATCCTTCCTCTCTGGACTGTTTGGACTCTTACAGGGAAGTGTACCAGATGCAAGGTGCAGATCCCCAGAGACAATCTGGGTACCCTGAAAAGACTTTTGGAAGACTGGCAGTTTATAACATCACTGCCACCATTTGTAGTTTCAAACTGAGACTCACCTGTGCATTTATTTTACCTGCTTTAACCTCTCAATAACTCTCATTTCCTTTTCTTAGCTAATAAACCTTTAGTTAGTTTACTCTAGAATTGGCTGCTAGCGTTGACTTTGGTGTAAGATCTGAAGTACCAATTGATCTGGGGAAATGACTGGTCTCTTGGGCCTGGGAGCAACCTGATGTGGTGTGATTTTTGGATGGAGTGACCTTTTATCACAAAGTCCAGTTTGGGTAGCAAGATAGGTTGGAGAATCGAAGGGGACTGTCTGTGACTCCATTATAAGACCGGTATAGTGATCCAGGAGTTCACATTTGTATCTGGCTAATTATAGAACATACCACCAGTTTGGGGTGTCTGCCCTGTTTTTGGACAGTCTGCTCTGAAGTAGGCACTCACAGTGTGAGCCGCTCCAGACAGCGGAACCGCCCACTTTTGATATTGCAGAACAAGGCAAGAAATTCCTCCCATAATGCACCTGACCAGTGGGGGAGAAAGGGGCTAACATCAATTCCTTTCTGACCCCAGAAGATAATCAGCTTATACCCTGAAGCATGAGGTTCGATTGCCCCATCACAGTCGTACGTTGCCTAGCTACAAACTGTAATGATGGTCAGAAAATTATCCAGCCCCCTTCAAAAATCTCACCATTGTGAAAATTATATCCAGGGTGTGCAGGGAGGGTCAAAACAGGTGGCTGTGTGCCAGCAGTTCTGGATTCTGTTTCCAGGTCTGCCACTGACTCACTGTATGACCTTACCTGAGCTATGTGGGAGCGGTAGTGTGAGCTACTGGTTAAAACACAGGCTTGGAAGCCAGGAGACTCAGCTTCTATTCCCAACTCTCTCATTGGTTCACTATGTGATGCTTGGGCAAGTCATCTAACTTCTCTTTGCCTTTTACAAGGGAGGATAATAATAGATCCAGGGATGAAATTTGCGGTATCAGTGCATGTTATTGTTGTTGTTATCGCAAAGGTGGGACTCCAATGGGCAGCTTTGAGGCCCCTGCTCTCCCTGAAGCGTGGTGCCATGGTTTGTAGCATTACTTCCAGAAGAACAAACACCAGAATGTGGCACTCAGGGGGCAGAAAAACAATTGAGGGCTTGGATTGCCAACTCACTGCTGCTACAATGCCTCTCCCAGGCACAGAGACATCTGGAAACAACTTGTGCACATTCAAATGGTGACACCAAACAGCAGCAGGTCAGTATGTAAGTAGGAGAGTACTCACTGCAGTGAGAGATAGCTACCAGGGAGAAGGATGTCTCCTCATTAGTCACAAGGTGGCTGATCATACCCCATCCATGAATCTTGTACTTACTCAGCTGACTTACTTCATGTTTATCTAAGGGTGAGGTTTCTGATAAGCAGATTGCTAGACGGATGTAATGTAAAGGCTAAACTGGTGTGACACCAAGACTAGATGAGCCAGATACTAGAGAGAAAAGATACCAGTGGTAACAGGTTTGAATAACCAATGGCAGACAACTGCACCATTTGATCATTCCTTAAAGAGCTGATGAAATAAATCCTTATTGGTTGTGGGCCTAGACGTGGTCATTTTTTGGTACCCAAGGGGAGGGGAGCAGGGAAGGTTGTTATAATTTTAGGTGCATTTATAGAGGCATCACATCATGTAGCAGGACGATGATGTTACATTTACCTCTGGACACCTGATGACCAGAAAGATACGAACGAATTGTAAGGAGTTCAGAGAAGAGCAGCAAAAAATGATCAGGAGGCTGGAAGGATTGGTTCTTGAGGGAAGGAGAACAGAGCTTAAGGCTAATAGTTTCTCAAGTGATTCTGAGTGCCTCAGTTGTTGGGTGTCCATCTTCAGACATCTTAAGGCATCCAAAATCCATGGCTACTTTAGAAAATGTTGGCCTCAATATGCATAGCTTGGCTAAACTGTGAATAAAGGAAGGACATAACAATCTACGAATATTTGGAGTGCAAACTCCAACGAAGCAGAAATCTTACACAGGGTTGTATGAGAGAGTGTAACTTGGAGTAATGGGAAGACATTCACAAAGGGAAACTTTAGGAAGAACATCCTGCCAGGGAGATGTATTTATTGGGCAGTGGAATCATCGACTAAAGCATGAAGCGGAAAGTCCATCACTTGGGAAATACGGGAAACCCTATCACCTGGAACATTTAAAACTAGGTTGGACAAAACACTAGAAGATTCCCTGTAGGGAAAAATCCAACTTTGACTTCTGTGGTGACACCTGTAAACCTCTTTCCTTTAGTTTCACTTATCTCAGCATTTTCAAAAGTTGTTGGAAGAGGAAAAGGTTGACAGAGCCCTACATGAGTTCTGGGAAACATGTCAGTTCCTCCAGTCCCACTACCTGCACGGAGCAGGTTCCTCCTCTGTTCTGAATCCCAATACGAGGAGCTGATCCTCACCATCAGTAGAGGTCACTCAGTTCCTCCATTTGGAAATTCATTCTCTACTGTCCAAGTCATTTCAGAGATGGTTTATTTGTACCTAACTTAATATTTCCCATTTCTACTTTGAGACCCTCTCACCTCATCTCACTCCTCTCACCTACTAAGTAAGCTCTAATCCTTCTTCATATCAATACCTTTCTAATATCTTAGTGTCATAGGGCCAAAAGTATAACGGGGTTCAAAAAATCACCCAATGATTGCCCTGTTCGGCTCATTCCTTCTGAAGTATCTGGCATTGGCCGCTTTTGGAAGCCAGAATACTGGGCTAGATGGAACATTGGTCTGACCCAGTATGGCAATTCTTACAGGTAGAACAGATTATTTTAAACCTACATTAAACAGTAGCAGAAGGGAAAGGTTACTGTAGGACTGATGAAAGACTTGGGAGGAGATAAATAAAGTTATAAATAAATAAATAAATAAATAAAACGGAGACCCAAAGGTCTTCACATTAGAGGAAGTTGACTATAACCAAATGTGCCCATGGGTAGAGAAATACAATGATTCTATTGTAATCATTAACACTTTACTTACAAAACCAAGCACTCAATTTTGAACTTATAAAAATCCCCAGGCCCAGATGAGTTGTATCCCGACATACTGAAGGAACTCTGTGAAGAGTATGGTAACCCATCAGGGGTACAAATTAAATATATCCTTGCAGTCGGGCATGGTAGCAGAGGACTGGATAAGGGCTCATATTCGCCACAACTTGAGAAAGATCTGATCAAAGTGATCATAGGCCATTTAGTCTAACTTCAGCAAACAGAATCAGTCCATTGCCCGGTGGAATCAGTGTGAACCAGAATGGGTCCAAATACATTATCTTAGAAGAATGTGTTTTATTTCTGGAGATTTATTTTATATAAAATGCAATCAAGCTTTTAAATGAGATTTTAAATGACTGGGATGAAATCCTGGCCCCAGTGAAGTCAATGAAAGTTTCAGCTCTGACTTCAGTGGGGTGAGATTTCACCCCTGGAATCTATTACGGTATAAAAGATAGCTTGGTGGAATGGGCGCTATCTAGCTAGATATTTATCATGCAACCGTCAGCATGGGATCTGAGCATTAGAGCCTGGTGTTTAGGGCTGAAGAGAATGGGAACCAATGTAGTCTTACAAAAATTGGATAATTCTTGATCAACAAGAGGACAGTAAGGCACCTGATAAGGGAATGGTTAAAATATGATCTATCCAGAGTTTATTATAACTTTGGATGAAACACTGCACCAATGTTTGATTCTTATACTAGTCAACAATAGTCAAACTATTTCCCCATGCTTATCCCCCCCCGCCCCAGTTCCTATCCCCTTGTCAATTGCTGGAAATGGGCCATTTTCATTACCACTACAAACAGTTCTTTTTCTCTCCTGCTGATAAAAGCTCACCTTAACTGATCACTCTCCTTATAGTGTGTATAGTAACACCCATTGTTTCATGTTCTCTGTGTATATATATATCTTCCTACTGTATTTTCCACTCCATGCATCCAATGAAGTGGGCTGTAGCCCACGAAAGCTTATGCTCAAATACATTTGTTAGTCTCTAAGGTGCCACAAGTCCTCCTGTTCTTTTTGCAATATGTTTCTGAAACTCAGGTATCTAGATTGGATAAATATCTATTGAATGGACAGAAGCCAAAGCTGGTTATTGCAAACGGCACTGGATTGCAGTGATGTCTCTAGAGGGGGATCTCAGTTACCTTCAGATAACAAACCTTTGCTTTTCTAGTGTTTTCTATTTGCAGACTTCAAAGTGCTTTACACAGAAGGGTAAGTATCCTTCTGATGCAAAAACGTGCATCATGGTCATGCGGTGAGTCACTGACAGAGCCAGGGACAGAACACAAGATTCCTGACTCCCGCTTCAGTGCTATGATACTAGACTCTGCTCTCTCCCTTTTCAGTGTTCTCATAAGTGGCTTACTGTGGACCTGTGCATGTGGCATGCATGTGGTGTAATTTGCCAGCTAGCAATAAAATCAGAAATACCATTAACACCGTCAGTGACTGAAAACATCTTCAGGGTTATTTAAATACATAAGGGGAGAGGTTTAGGGAACAGTTGATGAAATGGACATGAGTAGTTATATTTTTGGATCTAAAAATCCTAAGATGACCTATTCACTGATGGATGAAGAATTGGCATGCACTGACAATGGAAGGGACTTATGGATTCCCATTGGGAATGATGTGAAGTTGAGAATATAATGATCACTTGCAGCAAAGAAAGCCAAGAAGGTTCTAGGCAGCACCACAGGACTATTTGAAACAAGGCAATGGGAAGTTATTACCTGATTGTTCAAGGCTATCATGTGGTTCCACCTGGAGAACTGCCTCTTGGTTTGGGCACCCCGCTTCTGTAGAGATGTACCAATTATGGAGACAGTCCAGAGAAAAGTTGCTAAACTATTCAAAGGTGGATCTTAGCTATGATGATAAGATGAATTACTCAAGCCTGGACAGTTTGGAAAAGAAAATGGGGATCTCCTTTCAGAGCAAGTCCCTAAGAAAGTAAGAAGGGCTATGGGGAATCTTCTCTTGCAGCTTAAGAGTAATTTCCCGGGGCATTGTTACATCTGGGGCTTGAACCCAAAACCTCTGGATCTAGAAGCATGAGTCTCTATCCCTTGAGCAAAAGGACCAAATCCATTGTATCAGAAGTAGTAGCAGACTCAACAACAAAGAGCCACACAATGTTAGAGCAGCTTGCCTAAGGTAAAGGGTGATCCCAGTTATGTGCATATGGATTTATGGTAACTATTCAGACATGGACACACTGCCCTGGAGACGGAATAAACCCAGGACAAGAGATTCAAAAGTGACTAGAGATTTTGACACTCGACTTGAGATACCTGAAATCACCGTCCTTCTGAAAATCAAAACTCCTTTCTTTAAGGTGTTTCAGGTTAAGCCATCCACAATCACTAGTCACTTCTGAAAATCTTGCCCCAAGATTAGTTAAATGCATACAAATGGTTCCCCACACCAAAGGGTCAATTAATGTGTGTACGCCCCTGCCCAGGAAGCATTCTCAGAATACAGAACAAAGATAATGGGCCTGACTCTCCTCTCACGCTGGTTTTACATCAATCCCATTGACTGAGGCAGAGTTACATTTACACTGGTGTAAGTGAGAGGAGAATCAGTTGTATCTCAGGATAAAAATGGGATTCACTGATAGATAGCAGAGGTTCTTGATCACATGCATAGATCTGAACAGACTCATAAATTTAGGATTGGGATGGAATTTCCCCTACGGAATAGTAGCAGAATTCCCCCCTCTATTTGTAGACCCCTGTATCCGCATCTGCTCCGTGATCCGCAAACATAGTCCGCGGATATAAAATGGATATCTGCAAATTTTCAGGGCTCTATTCATCTGAAGCTCCGAGCACAGATCTTATTAAGCTATTCATCACCAAATAACGGGACAGATCCTGGAGAGATGCTAGTTTATACCAACTGAGGATCTGCCCCATCAACTTCAGTGGAGCTACATTGATTTACACCAGCTGCAGATCTGGCCCAGTATCTGTTATGAATTTATTTCCCCTTTTGGTTCGTGAATTGCTCATGAACTACTCCTGATTTCCTTCACACACATTCCCTGTCTGTAAGGGGTCACTGAATAGCTTTTTCAGCGTATGAGTTGTTCCTGAAGTATTCTTTTTGACTTTTGGTTATTTGTGCTGTGTGGTTGGTTACCTAAGTCACATGGTACTTTTTGTGCTCTTTGATTGGATGGCTAAAACATTTTAAACAGAGGAGTAACAAATAAGTAAGGTGAGTGGTTCTCAAACTGTGGCTTGCCAGAGAGCTGGCTGGTCACATGGGGCTGGCTCCTCCTCCTCCTTTCCAGCTGCTAGATTGCATTAAAAGAAGCTAAACAGACATTAAACACTCCCCGATGTTATTTTCCCCCCAAAACAATGTCCATGTAAAATACCACATGGGTGGAGTGGGAGGGGAGTTGTCCATGGGACAATCTCTTTGTTAAGACGTGGTGCAACTATGAAAAAGTCTGAGATCCCCTGAGTTAGGCAAACAGGTTAGGCACTTTATCCACAAAATGATTAATTATGAATTTAATTATTTCCAGGTTCTGACTGGGAGACAGCTGTCTGGAGAACAGTCTTGCTCATGGCATTTCAGCACTCACAGGGGCACCTGGGATGCAAAAGCAGAGAGGAACAACGAGGAAAAGCAAGAATCCCCAAACATTTCAGAATCTTCAAAAGGGTTTAGTTTGGGTTTGGCTTTAGAGCTGTGCAAAGATTTGGGGATCACCCTGTTCTTATTTTCTGCACCTGTTTGTCCATCCTGGGCTGAGCTCTGAAATGTTGGCGGGAGAAGGGGCTGGAAAGAAAGGGGTTGGCAAGAGATTTACAATACCAAGAAACAGAAAAGGATGCCCGCTAAATCTGTTGCGGTGCATCGGCCTGATGCGAATAATGGCTGGACGTGGAGCTCAAACAGAATAGCTAAGTCCCAGCAAATTAAACCTGTTTCAGAAACTTCTTCTGTCATTCAACCCCTGAGAACTCTCTCCTATCACCAGCTCCATACCAGAGATTAACAAAACCAAACCCACATTCACAGAGGTGTCTCCTCTCTTCTCCCTTCCTTGCCATTTTTTCCTCTCTCTCCCTATTTTTTTTTCCCCAATCCTCAGCTAAACTGATATGTGCTCACTCACTATCACAACCCCCCGCGGACACTGGTAATAGAGTGTGGGTGCTGACTTACTGCTTCCAAACAAGATTTCCTGAGATCCTTTGAGTCCTCCCCACACCTCCCCTCTCTGCTTCTCTCTCTCTTTTTTTAGGAGTGTGGAGGGAAGCATCTATAAATGTGAAAGGAAGCTGCACTACAAAGAGTCCCCCGAGTGGCATATCCTAGCCTCAGGCAAAGCTGCCTGGTGCACTGATAGCCCTGCGTATCTGCTCTAGAACGCCTCTCTCCCCCCTCTGATCAATCAAGGGCTGTAATCAGTTAAGGCCCGGCTTAACTGCACTGTAAGATACACTAGTTAAGTCAAGCCAATGCCTTCAGGGTCCCCATCGTAAATACGGAGAGGTCATGGGGAGATGAAATAACCCTGATCAATTCAGCCACTGCAATGCTAGCTAGACTCAAACCAAACATTTAATAACTCGGGCTGGCAAAAGAATGAAAGAAAAGGAAAATTAGCAGCATCTCATACTGTTCATTTGCTCTCTTGCTTCCCAGCTTTCTCGGGGCTTTTTGCGTTTGAAAGGTAGGCCGGCTCCTTTTCAGCTCATTCACCCTAACAGAGTTGGAGCAACTTTTATAGTCAAGTGTCTTCCCTCCACTCCTGCAGGACAAGCCATGAATTCAGTGGAAGTGGCTTTTCGCAGCCCCACAATTGGTGTCGATGGGCCTTTCTGCTGCGTGAGGCCGAAACAAAGATTTCAGGGAGAGATGTTCAAAGGCATTCTGGTGAGCTCCCTGTCCACCTCTACATTAAAAAACACGCTCAGAGCTCAAATGTTCTCAGAATATTCAAGACAATGGGACTATGTCGCTTTGCACCAGCTCCGGATCTGACCCTAGAGTTTCACTGGGATAAGGATACCACTGTAGGTAAATGCGAGAGTGATGATCTTAACTGAGATTTTAGTCTTGTATGTCTAGGGGTTTTTTTTAATCTCATAGTCCCTCTCCCCATCCAGTTCCAGTTAGAAAGTGGAGTTTTTTCCCTTCTCTCTGGCTGGGTGTATAGTTACTAGAATGGGCCGGAGAAAAGAACCTTGAAATAGAGCTTCTGTGCATTTATTCATTATCTATTGCGCTCAGCATTGTACAAGGCAAAAAATACAGTCTCAGATCTGAAGAGCTTAAGATCTAATGATGCTTTAAATATTAGGAGGGTTTGGATTCCGCTTTGGATTTTCAGTCCACCCTGACGTTTTTGGTTCTAGGCTGGAAATGGGGGAAGAACTGTTTTCCAGTTACAGTTCTGATACAACTAAAACCTCGTGGGATTTCAGCCCAAGATGGCAGAAATCTAGTGAGAACAGCTGATTTCCACTCTTCAAGATATCAGAAATCTGGCAAGATTTGGACACACTGGAAACCTGACCCAAACTCTATATCTGACTGGATCTTAAATTCCAAATCACAGACTAAACCTAATACAGATCTGGATCAAAACACCACTGCCTTGGCCTGTCTCTAAGATTTCTATTGCAGATAGGAATGAATGACTACAATATACTAAAATTCCCATAGACTCCCAGACAACCCTACAAAGTCCAAAAACTCAAAAAAGTTTCAGGGCTTCAGCATCCACTGTTTCTCTGAGCCATCCAAACCTACATTAAAGTGTAGTTGGGCTGGAAATCTCATGAGAACAGTCTTTTTTTTTTAAATAAGATTACTAGCTCTTCTTGCCTCAGATGGAGGTGAGAATACCACAGGAAGCCCCTTCCCTTGATATTTTGGCATTTTCACTCCCTGCTGGGAGAAGGAAGCACAAAATGAAAAGGGGAAGAAATAAAAAAAATAAAATAAAAGTTGAACAAAGTTTTACAAACTGAAATTCAAACCCAGTTCAGTCCATGTTTTAGGAGAAGCTGCAGCTCAGTTGGCTTTTTATCTGAATTAGTCATATTTCCCTAATTAGCGCTAAAAATATCACCATAGAATAACAATGCCGTCAATGGAAAAAATCCTGGAGTCTTTACGTAAGTCTTTGGTTATAAAACTTCAGACCCGTTCAGCAGTTCATCCCTCTTCAGGAAAGCACTACGCACGTGCTTAACTTTTAGGCACGTGCTTAACTGACGTCAATGGGCTTACACACGTACTTAAATGCTTTTTTGCAGGAGAGGGATGGACGTAAGCATGTCCTGAAATGTTTGGCTGAATTGGGGATTTGGTTCTATGCTATGAAAAGGTCACCATCGGTGCCAGATTCTCTGTTGGTGTAAGTGTGCTTTAATGGGGCTGAGCCAGGTGACACCAGCAGAGAATATAATCCACACACAGTAAAACCTCACTAACTTGCAATAGCCTCCGAATTTTGTGAATTAGCAAGTAAAAGAACAAGCACAATTAAAAAAGCCAGGGTAAGACATCACAGGGTACTTTTCTCATTTGTGTTATTTCTGATGATATTCCATAGTATATTAGTATTTTAAACAATAATACTGAGAGTTTTCCAGAGTATGCTGCATTATTTTAAATCTTGAGATCACAGAAATACGAGATCTCACAACTGGGGCTGTTATTAAATCTTTGCAGAGGGATAGACAGAGACCATCGATTTTTGCGTGTGGATTATAAAGTGTACCTTTGAGAGAATTTCAAATTAGTGAAGCACCGTATATATTTTTTAAATTCCCTCCCTCTCTTACTAACATCTCAGATTGTTAAAAATGGAATAATGTGAAGAATTTAATTTGTTATTTGCCTTTTCGGTTGTTTGCTTACTTTACGTGTTTCACTCCATTTAGACAATGAATATCACCTCATCAGTTTAATTACCTAGGTAGTTTCACCTTCATGCACTTAAATCTAGTCTATCTTGGAGAATGTTACAAAAACATCCCCGTTGGTGCTACCATTCAATCAGTAATAGTGCTGGTGGGAACCCTAATTTGAAAACACGGAAAGCCCCTGAAGGATACCAGGACTCCCAGAGGGGAGTTTTTGTTCGTGAAGGCACAGCCTAAAACTGTTGGGTTGTAAACAATGCAAGGAATTGTTCAAATCAAACCAAAACCAAGCAAACGAAAAACCCCATTTTCATTACCATTTCTAGTCATTTCCGTGAGCCCTTTTTTGTTCCTACTGCTATTACTGCAGCATGTAGAAGTTCCAACCGATACCGCAGCCCAACTAACGAGAGTGCTGAAGTTAAACAGTACAAGGCCCCTAGGGTAGATGCAGATAGACCTGTAGAAAGGTGCTCATACCGTGATAGCTATCCCATTATGGGAGGGGGAATTACCTGGATGGCACAAGCCCAGGACCCTCATGCAATAAACTCAGCATCAACTTCTGCCAGAGCTACAGCATGTCTTGTACAAAGACATCTTGATGTAAAGACCTCAAGTGACGGCGAATCCACCATGTCCCTGCGTAAGCTCGGGCCCGCTCCCTTCCATCCTAACTGTACTGCAAAGTGATCTGCCTGATCGGTCACGCCCTGCGTTACTCCAGCAAAGTTTAAGGCTCCTCGCGCGTGCAGAAGTTTGAAAGCACACAAGCTTCTGCTGATCCAGAGATAAACGGAGGAAAGGGGATTAGCAGCGACTTAGCGGAGGAGAGGGAAGACTCAGGAAGGGCTGATTATTTTAAAGATAAGAATATTTAAAGATAATGATTGCATAAATTTAATTAATGCATTTTCATGCCGCAAATGGCCGTTTTGTAATTAATGTATCTGGCCTCGCTAAGCATGGGAGATCACATCTTCCAATCCCCCCCTCCCTTCCGATTCCCCCCCTCCGCCTCCCGTTTAATGAAAGACAGAAAGCAGATGACAGAAACAATTTGTCAGCCAGTGCGGGTGTCAGATGCCTAATTGGCCGCGCTGAGTTAGTGGAAAGTAAGGGGGGCGGTTGTTTCTTCTTGGGGCCTCCTATGCTTCGGGGTGGGTGCATGTGTTGGCGGGGGAGAGGGGAGAGAGTGTTCCTCATTAATTGATGGAGATTAGGACACAGATTGGCTGTGGCAGGGACTGGGCAGTGACAAGGAGGGGACAGGAAAGGCTGATTAACACCCGTGCAAACAAGCTGCCATATCTCACAATACGTTAAATCCCAGCAACATTGACAACATCGATGCTGGTCACTCGTTCTCTTTCTGCTTCCCTCTCTCGCCCACCTGATCCCTGGTCCCCCTCACCGCTACTGCTGGTGCTGGGCCTCACGAGGTGGAGTTTGGTGAATGGATACATGTTGTGTTGTAGTTCATGGCCAGTGGACGGTGAGCCACATTCTGACATCTGACTCAGGGCCAGACTGCACCCTCTGGGTCTGCCCGGGGAGGCTACCCCGGGATGTGTGGCCTCTACCGACCACCCCACCCTGCTCTGGAGCCCATGGAGGGGGACTTGATAGTGGGGAAGGAAGTGGCTGAGGACACACCAATGGGGAGAGGCACTGGCCACGTGCTACGGAATCCGAGGGGAAATCACGACGACAGCTGTCCGCGCTAGCTTACGGGTCACCCCAATTTCTGAGCAGCCCCCAGTGCACAAGTCCTGGTATGTGTCATTCTCAAATATTCTTCAAGACTCTTGTAGGGAGGCTCATCAGGGTCCTCTTACTCACCTTTGAAACACATTGTATTGCCAACCCCAAGTATTCTACAACCATGTCAGCTCCCCCCTCTCCCAAAATCATGAGATTGTTGTTAAAAATCATGAGATTTTTTTAAAAAAGACCCTTGGAATTCATTTTATTTGCATACTGGTTTCTGAGCTTCTAGAACGTGTTCTGGACACTAGTCATAAAGCCTTCAGCCAACCATATTCACCCTCACTCTGCCATTACATGATGACGAAAGCCTCTTCTAATCTGACACATTCAAACCAACTGGTTTGGGTGCTTGAAATCTTTCCGAATTATGGCAGAGATTTTCAAAAGACTCTTCAGGAGTCAGATGAGTAAGTCCCATGGGAATTCAATGGGATCAGAATCCCATAGACACTGAAAACCCCACTCCCTTCCTTCCAGTCCAAGAAATGCCCTTGTGGAACCAGAGCCGGCTCCAGGGTTTTGGCCATCCCAAGTAGCCAAAAAAAAAAAAAAAGCCGCGATTGCGATCTCCGGGGACAATTCAGCGGAAGGTCCTTCACTCCCAGTGGGAGTGAGGAACCGTCTGCCGAATTGCTGCCGAATAGCTGGACGTGCCGCCCCTCTCCCGAGCAGCCGCCCCGAGCGCCTGCTTGCCAAGCTGGTGCCTGGAGCCGGCCCTGTGTGTAACCAACTGCAGCCCATACCCACAGACACCACTGCTCTCAGCCTGGACAGAACTCAGAGCTGCAGCACCAAATACAACTGCCCCCCACCACTTGAGCTAAAGATGAACTCTTCCGGCTGTAAACGGCGGGCTGTTTTCCTCACTGAGGGCTAGTCTCTGATATCGCTTTACTGCCACAAAAGAGTTTTACTCTCACCAATCCACGGGGCGCTGCAGCATTTAGGGGACTGATCGCCTAACCCACCCAGAACGCTCAACCCAAATCTCACAGCTGAGCCGGCATTACAACAAGAACAGGTTACAATTCTGCAATGCTTTTTTTGGCGGCCCCCATCCCTATGGGATCTGAGCATGTCACAAACGTTAATGAAATTTAAATTTATCCTCATGGCACCCTGGGAAGTAGGGAAGGACTAACAGGCCCATTTTACAGAAGAGGCACAGAGAAGCTAAGTAACGAAATTTGTGGTGGAGCAGCAAGGATTTGAGCCCAAATCCTAGGTTAGTGCTCTAACCACCGGATCATCCTGCCATTCACATCTAATGAGCATTAAAAGAGTAATGAGGTGAGCCTCACAACACTGCTGCCATATAATATAATAATAACAACAATAATAATAAAAAATCTACTCTTATATAGAACTCTTATCCAAAGAGCTAAGAGTTCTTTATAAAGGTTGAGACAGTTTTATTAACTCCATTTGATAGATAGATGGACAAACTGAAGAACAGAACGTGGATGGGCATGAAGAAGAAGAAGAAGCCAGGAATAGACATGTCCAAGTTTCTGGCTCCCATTCCCTTCCTCTTATCATACTTAGACATGCAATCTGTGAAAACTCACATGTTACTAAGGTTCAGGTTTATATTAAGGCTCCATTTATAAGTGGTGTAAGAGGTTAATATGTGAGGAATAGATGTTACAAACAGAGATGGTCAACGGTTTCTTCTAGATGAAAACAGGACTTTAAAATAAATGATTTTTTGTGATATATTTTAACTTCCTTTGAAAGGTTCCATCTTTTTTAATGAAACAAAATGAAATGATTGTCCAATTAATTGGTAGGGTTTTCTAGAAAAGGGAAAAGAGGAGAGAACGGTAGAAAAAAAAAAATGAAAATCAAAAATCAAGAAGGGAAACATTTTTGGTTTCCAGATGCTGAAAGAAAAATAAATTTTCAATTTGAAATGAAACAAAAACTTTTGGTTTGAAACAAACTGAAAAAAATTGTTTCACGCAATAAAAAAATTGGGAAAGTCCTGAAAAACTTGAAAGGAAATGAAACTTTTTTTCAAAATTTGTAATGGAAAAGAGTTACCTTTTTGAAACCCAGAACAAAAAGAGTTTACTATCGAAGCTCATCAGCAGAAGGTGCTATACGGTTAATCAGTCCTGGTTATAAACAACCTACTGACCTAAAACATCTGCTCAATGTTTATTAATAGAGCAGGGGTAGAAAATGGAATTTTTCACCGCAAAAAAATTCAGTTTTTGAACAAGAAAGTCAAAATGTTCCACAGAAAGCAGACAATTTCAGTGAAAAATTGCATTTCATTGAAAACCCCATTATCCATTGAAAAAGTTTAGATCTGCATGTGCAGAGGGGTGAGCCTAAGGGGGCGAGTACTTTCGATGCATCACCCCTTTATCAAACCCAGAGGGGTCCCTACCTAGGTTAATATTGACAGAGCCCTTCACTGATCTCCCTCCTTCCATCAAAGGAAGGCCCAGGCAGCACATCTCCAAGAGAACCCAGGAGAGAAGGGGGCACCATTAGAATCTTTGCACTGCTCTCTCTCGGTGTCTGCAGGGGGACCAGCAGCACAGGAACCAGCAGGCTTATAGCCCGTTACTGTTCCCAAACTGAATGGCCAAGTAAGAATAGGGTGATCAGACAGCAAGTGTGAAAAATCGGGACGGGGGTGGGGGGGGTAATAGGCGCCTATATAAAACAAAGCCCCAAATATTGGGACTGTCCCTATAAAATCGGGACATCTGGTCACCCTAAGTAAGAATCAGTTGGAAATGTATATCTGGAATTTCCAATCTGGGAGGGATCGCTTTGGCCTGTCATGCATCCCTGAGATTTGGGGGATTTGCCTGTTCCAGTGAAAACCCTCCTCCCCTATCCTCAGAGCTCAAACCCAGAGGAAACAGAACCAAGAAAACCCCATCAGGTTCCTATGTCCACCCCTCTGCAAGGGCAAAGCAGTCGGAGACCGGTTATCAAATGGATGCTACACTCAGGGCCTGATCCTGCCTTCCTTGAGCACCGCCGAGTTCAGTGCGGGTCAGCCAGTAAGGCAGGAGAAACCCTCAAGGCCAAGAGTTAAGATGGGCACAAATTTTCAAAAGTGGCCTCTGATTTGGAGAGGCTCCATGTGTAGATTCCCAGCCCTGAGACACGGGGAGCTGCGGGTGCTCCCAGCCGCTGAAAATCAGGCCTGAGGTCAAAAATGGTTGCGCCCAGAATTTGGGCCCAATTATAAAGCTATATAATAGACACCAATCAAATGCTTCGGACGTAGACTAAATAAGTATGAAGCAGATCTCTTCCAACACCGATGCTTCAACGCTGGGATACGCATAAAATGCTTCCTTTCCATCCAGCTTACAAACCATCACAAGGAGCTAGTGGGTCATGCCAGGGAGGGATGTGGCTTTCTGTATATAAAATAAATAGCAGTCGATGACAAGCACCACATTGGCTGAGGATTAAGAAGCCTGTATCTGTCACATCACGGCTAAGTGAGTAAATTTTAGTGCACAATTGATAGTTATTAGATGATATACAATAACTGTCTCATTAAATCAGAGTTTGAGTGCGGGTTGGGAGTCTCAATTTAAAGTGCCACTGGTTGCAAGTTATTGAAATCAGATGGCTTGGGCAGGGAGGAGGGGAAGGAAATTGGGCCTAAGGAGGTGTAAGATAGCTACAGGTTATAACCCACACATCCAAGGGTTTTCTTATTTCCATGCTGCCATGGGGCCTGGCGAAAATACTCGTTCTCCAACTGCAATCGCTTTCTGTGTCTTTCCTACCCCTCTTCGCCCGCACTTTAAATCGCTACCTAATAAACGGTTGGGCACCTTTCTCTGTGTTTTAAATGCAGCGTCAAAAGCAAAGGTTAATGCCTGAGATTGCATTCCAATTGAAAACGCGGCCACCGGTAAATTTGGTTTGTTTAGAGTGGAAATGCTTGAACTGCTGTGGACGGGTGGCGGGGTGCAAGAGCACGCGAGAAGGGGGGGGAACTCCCCCACCCCAGTGCCTCTCCTGGACAAAATTTAATTCCAAAGTTTAATGAGTTGCGAAGGGCGCTGGATTAGAAAGGCCGGCTTGCGCACTGCCAAAGCCGAAGCACCGTGTTAGCGGCTGCTGCAGCGAGGGAAAAAAAAAAAAAAGGGGCCGGGGGGGGGGGGAGAGAGAGAAACCAACAACTCTGAAAACGTCAGGGAACAGAGCAAGTGAAAAATGTCAGGGCAAATTGCTCTTGACAGTGTTAATATCTGCACCTCATAGCAATAATTACATGTAAATAAATAGTGAAATAGCTCTCAGCTGGAGTCTGCACTCCGAGTGCAGATGCCGCTAACAGCCAGCTGGGGACCTTTCGCTCTTCGGCTGCTTATTTCCCCCCCTCCTTCTTCCCTCCCGCAAGCTCATCCAGGCTGGAGCTGAGGGCACAATCGCCTTCATCTGAAGAATTCTCTTTGCTGCCTCTTTCTCTCCTGCACTGAATGTACCCCATCTTTATGCTGTCCTTTGCCAGGCTAGAGAGGCCTGTTGGTCACAGGGTTGTGTGTGTGTGTGTTACGGTGTTGTTTTCAGTGTCACAGCATCATAGAGTCCAAGGCCAGAAGGGACCAGCAGATTGTCAGGTCTGGCCTCCTGTATATCACAGGCCACCAACCCCACCCGGCACCCATACACTAAACCCAACAACTGAAACGAGACCAGAGAATAGGAGAGACCGAGATGCACCAGTGCCCGAGGCCCCCGCTATCCCGGCAAGTGACCCGCACCCACCCGCTGCACAGGAAGGCAAAAACACCCCAAGGTCACTGCCAATCTGACTTGGGGGAAATTCCTTCCTGACCCTGCAGATGACGATCAGCCAGGACCAGCCAGTTAAGCACCTGAATACTCAGTGCCACCTCAGAACCCTGGCCCTCTCTGTCCAGTGTCCCACGTCCAGCCACCCTTTCCTTCAATGCAAGTGAAGGGAAGGAGGCCTGGCGGCTCCCCGGTGGGCCCGCCTGCAAATGGACCCGAAGGGTAGTTAACTCACTGCCTGGATCTCCTATTCAGCATTACGGCCCTCTGCAAATTCTAAAGATGCTCCTGCTCTCTTCCCATTGCTGGACAGAGACGGGAGGTATCTTCTCCAAGCATTGAGATTATATCTTTCCTACTACTGAAGCGGTCCACCTTTTAAAAGGGTCTAGGAAAGTGTCTGTCTGTGAGCTGGCATCAAGGGAGAGCAGATGCCTGGTTCAACAAGGGACTATTTGGGTACGCAGTTTAAGCCAACAAGGAAGGTTTTTTCCCCTGGCTTCCATTATTCTCAGTAGCATCCACCTTGCCCGAGAAACCACATCGCCCATTGTTTCTCGGAATCAGACTGAATTTAGGACTATACACATACATGCAAAATGCATCTCTGTGGCGCTGCGCTATTCCCTCCACCGGCGCCACTCATTCCAATGCCACGTTGGGAGGCAGAGATGCCCGCGAGAGGGGGAAATGTACATCATTCCAGCAGCCTCACCATTGGCGAGGCGACTGGAATCTTTCAGCACCCCTCCTTCCTCCAGCTCTGCGGGTTTGGGGGAACCACCTCTCTTTTCAAGCCAGTTACCATGGCACCCCTCAGCCCTGCAGCCTCCGCAGGGCATGGGACAAACAGCATCCTTCCCTCCCAGACACGGGAATTCCAAAGCTACAGCTGTGAGTGCTCTCCACCAGCCTGAACAAGGAGATTTCAGCTTGTCCGTGGGAGGAATTTCACCTCCGCCTTTTGGCAAGTGGAAGCGGTGGGTGTGATCCTTTCATTTTTCCACTGTATGCCCAACCACCTTCACCGTGAAACTCGTCATTTCGACTGCAGATGGCTGGACCTGACTGCCCTCCGTGTGTCCCATCAGTGCTGCGTTCTAGAGGCAGAGGGGTCGTTGCAGAAAGATACAAAGGTCTCCATGCCCAGGAAGCCCCCATCCCGCCAGCTCCAATAAAGCCATCATCATCGAGTCACTGAGTTTCCCATGTGAACTGCCAGAGATCACATTAGGGTTCCCGATCAAGAGAGGCAATATGATCTTGTGATTAGAGCATTAGCCTAGGCCACAGAAAACCTGGGTTCAAATCCCTGAGTTCGAGACTTCCTAGGTTAGGCAAGTCTCTCTGTGTTTCTCTTTGGTAAAACACAGATATCTGGACTGTTCTTCTTCACCAGGGTGAGGAGAAATACATTAAGGATTGTGAAGGGCTCAGATAGCACAGTAATGGGGCCATATAAGTGCCTTAGACAGAGATGAGTGCTACATTTTAGCCTCAGCCTACTCCCACTTAGCCAGTTCATCAACATACCCCCTTGGTCAGTGGAGCCAAATAGGGTAACGCTACAGAGCTCGCCTGCCAGCTCTCCAGGAGCCCAAGGGCTGCATGTAACATGCATGCAGAAATAAATAAAGATATCCTATCTTCTAGAACTGGAAGGGCATCAAGTCTAGCCCCCTGCCTTCACTAGCAGGACCAAGTACTGATTTTGTTGCAGATCCCTAAGTGGCCCCCTTAAGGGATTGAACTCACAACCCAGGGTTTAGCAAGCCAATGCTCAAAGCACTGAGCTATCCCTCCCCCCTATAATAAACAGGCTTGGCCATAATACTTGCTTGCATTTGAATTGGCCTTGCTGGGTGAATAGAAATTGCGTGTGGATGGGCACAACCGGCAATCAGGCCTGCCACTGATATTACTAGCCTGAACAAGGAGAGGGCTGCCACAAGCTGAGATTTAGAATGTAGATCCTCTATTTAAATTAAGAGGATCTTTCTGAACTATATCACCTCCTTCAAAGCCAGGAAATGATCCATGCAGCAAAGCATGGCTCCACATGCAGAGATACCTCACCTCTCAGTCTCGCTAGCACCCTGGTCCATGAGTAACTCCAGTAGGTGCTGAGTGAAGAGCTTATCCTTGCTGGGCTGAGCCACCCGAAGAAGGCATGATCTCACCTGCTAGGCCAGTGCCTGACACAGACACAGCTGATTAGCCACTTCCTAATCACCTTCGCCTCTGGGCTAAACCAGATCTAGAGCCCGACCAGAGCCACACCAGGGGGACTTAAAAACCCCAAACCTCTGCCGCAGACAGGAGAGGTTCCTATCGAACTACTGCCTTATGCAAGGGAAAAAGCTGAGAGGCCTTTCCTTTTGGCTAATGAAATTCACAACATCATCCCACACTGCACTGAGCGGCAAACACAGCTCCATTATTTGGAAAACAAATATGTTCTTTAGAGCTTCCTGGTTGTCAAACACCTTTTTGTTTAGCTCAACAACTAATCCACTTATCGGAGGATAAAGCTGCCAGTGAATCACCAGTATGATAAAAGCATGCACAAAATTAGCAAAAATTTGCCTATGGCTCCTGCACATTTAACAAACACCAGCTCAGAGAAAAATTATTCCTATTTTTTTTTTATATAACTGAGATCCCCAGGAGAGATTCTGTCAGATAGCAGCTTTTTATTTTGCTTGCAGTTTTTTTTTCTCTCTCTCTCCGTATAACCCAAACGCTGAAGCTGGAAGATGATGGGAGATAATATCGGATTCACAGTGAAACTGACAGCATTTGAATAAGCAAGGAATGCAACCGGGGCAAGATTTTAATAAGTTTTTTTTTTTTAAAAAAAATGAACTCGCACAAACCAGAAAGAACTGAGTGCATCGGGTGCTTTCTTAGGCGCTCAGGATTGCTGGATGAGGTCATGAAACATGCAGGGCTCAGGACATGTCCTTGTCTATTACCTTTCATCTGAGGAGCTCAGAATGTTATATAAACAGTCATGATTTCAGCCTTGCAACGCTCTTGTGAGATGAAGCAGTGCTATTATCCCCATTTTACAGATGGGGAAACTGAGGCACTGAAGTGGTTTTTTTTTTAGTGACTTGCACAAGGTCATGCAGCCAAGTTGGTGGCAGAGGAGACAGCTCTCATGGCTCTCAGTTCTATACTACAACCACTAGACCATATTTCCTCTTTAACTCATCTTGAGCCCAACTACTTAAACCCCAAAAGGGATCTTGCTTCCTTCTAGCGGATAAATTGGTGTGGGATGCTCTCTGATGCTTATCTAGCTCTGCAAACCTTGTGAGTCTCTACAGCTTGGCTGGAAGTCCTCTGAGAAAAGACTTTTTCATGAGATTTCCAGCATTTCTGGTCCCAGCTAGAAACCCATAGAGGGAAAACTCCTTAGAGATGGGCCCAAGCTACCATGGAGTCCAGATCCAGATCTGGACATCCCCAAATGTTGGGAGTGTTAAGAACGTAAGAGCTGCCAGGGGGTCAGACCAATGGGCCATCTAGCCCATATCCTGTCTTTGACAGTGGTCCACGCCAGAGCTTCAGGGTTGTGTACAGAACAGGGTGATTATGGAGTGATACCCGCCCCGTCTTCCACTCCCAGCTTCTGGTAGTCAGAGGTTTAGGGCTGTCCTGAGCATGGGGTAGTCTCCCTGGCCATCTTGGTTAATAGCCCTTTGATGGACTTATCCTCCATTAACATATCCAGTTCTTTTTTGAATCGAGAGTGTTCAGAGTTGTGGTTCTGGTTTATTTGCAGAGTTAGCATCTGACCCTGCAACTGGCTCCACTGAAGTCAATGGGGCCCCGTGCTGGGATTGGTATCCACCTGCATCCACAATCCATTCGCAGGATCGGGGCCATGGGCCTGCGTCTGGAGACTGGATCTGGTTTTCCTGTCTAACTTTCTCCACAGTCATGGGGACTCAGAGCCGGCAGTATAGATCCGAACCCATCACCAAAAGAACCTCTCAGAACATTTCAGCATTTGAAAAAAAGTTCGGTCCCAGTCTCCTTGTAGAAATGGGAGAAGGTTTGAGTTGGGGGTGGTGTGTGGTGGGGGTGGGGGAAGGCATAGCGTAGTCAGCAATCCATTCTGTGACTGTTTAGTCCGGGCCAGGGCTTAGGAAGGTCCAGGCAAACACCAGGCAGTACAGGTTGGGTCAAGCTGAGAGCCAGAGAACACCAAGGAGTCTGTCTGTACCCTGCAGCCTCAATAAAGAATCCCCATCATATTTGTTACCTTGCAGTCCAGTCTCTTCTCGATCACGAGAGACACCACACGAGGACTGATACTCTTTCCGGGCTGGTTTTTGCCCATCGTTAACTGGCAACCAAGACAATCGCTCTTCAAACTCAAGGACCGGAGGCCAGAAGAAAGGACTCACCATCAAAGTACTATCCTGCCTTAAAGATCACTGAATTCCTCACAACCTTTTTGAATCCCTGTATGTGTCCCATTATTGCGAAGTGATGGTGATTTACAATGATTCTTTATTGAGTGCCAACAGGGTGCCCAGAGGGCCATGCACACATAGGAGAAGACACGGTCCCTGCCTTAAGGAGCTTACAAACCCCTGCAGAGTCCCATCTCAGAATAGCTCAGGACAAGCTCCTACCAGCCCAAGTGGACAGGATCCTGTCTTGATAAAACTGCTGCCCACGGATGATAAGGATCTTGGTTTAAGCCTCAATGGGATGCTTGCACAGCCAGTGGATGGGGAGACTAGATAAAGCCACTCCAGTGTCTGGGCACCATTGATTCATAGATTCATAGATTCTAGGACTGGAAGGGACCTCGAGAGGTCATTGAGTCCAGTCCCCTGCCCGCATGGCAGGACCAAATACTGTCTAGACCATCCCCGATAGACATTTTTCTAACCTACTCTTAATGGCTAACAAGATATCGCTGTGGAAGCCCTCTCCTTTGTCATCACAGATGGGGACTGGTGGGAGAGGCAGATGGCTCAGAGTGGAGAAGTCGTCACAGGGATGACCTTCGGGGGTTTAAAATCCCAGTTTGGACCATCTCTTTATTTAAATGTAGCCTGAATGGAAGGAGCTCTGTAGGGGAGAATCTGAAATGATGCCATTAGTCCAATGCATTAAGTAGGTGCCATTCCAGGAAGCTGGCTGGATACAGCCCAGTGCATTCAAATATCACTTCTTTGCTTTCTTTCTTTGCCGTGGCGAGGGCAAGGCAGGAGCACATGACGATGGGAACATTTAGGGGAGCTGGGAATTAATCAAGAGGCACACACCTGTCAGGCTGGAATCTGGAACTAAACGGAAACACTTGCTAGTGGGTGACCTTTCACCCCCCCAGACAAGCCTGCAGCTCTCGAGCTGTTTGAGAAGCCATCTCACTGTGGTTGTGGTTCTGAGACCCTGGATGAAATACAGCAAGAAGGGAAAGCAAGAAAACAGCAGGGAGAGGGACTGAAACCACTTTCTAAGCAGCAGGGTGGGGGGAAAGAGGCCAGGGGCTGGGTGGGGGGCACAGGGGCAGTCCTCAGAGAGGGCTGGGAGAACATAGTCTGGCAGTTGACCTAATGACATAGAGATGTTGGGAAAAACCACAGCAGATATTTGGTTGGCCAACAAGGGAAAAAGAAAGATGGAGCTGAAGACCGATGTTGAGGTAACCAAGGTGAGATTTTCAAAAGCACCCATGTGATTTAGGGTCCCGTTGATTTTCTCTAGTTCTCCTATGTTGCTTAGGCCAAAACTCTGCAGCAACTGAGGTTCAAATGGCAACTGGCAAGCTAATGTTAACCCTTCCAGCCAGCCAGGCCGAATCATGGAGAGGTGGCTAGAGGAGCCGGAGGCATTCTCAGCTCTAAATGCTAAGACTAGATGTGGCGTGTTGGCCCTTTAAAAAGTACGGGATCTGTTCTCATCTGGTGTAAACTGGCATGGCCACGCTGTGGTGCCGATCTTGACGCCAGGCACCCTGGGTTCTAGGATGTCAGAATACCCAGAATCCTCAGGTTTTCCAGCTTGGGATTCTTTGAGGTAGGGAAGGACAAACAAATCAGGAGACGCTTAGCAGCCAAGTCTCCCATCGACATCGCTGGGAGTTGGAGTGGGCTCAGTGACGTGCTGAAGACCACAGAGACCAGATTACAGATCTTCTCGCTCCCAGGCCCAGATCCTGAGCTGGTGTAAATCGGTGTAGCTCCATTAATATCAATGGAGCCATGCCGATTGACATAAGCTGAGGATCTGGCCCTGCAGTGCCCAGTGCTTTGTCCATGGGAACAGCCTTTGCTATGAACCTGGACTGAATATTTTTTTGGAGGCTGGATGAATATATGTTCCCATTATTATGTTGCTTCTGGGTCCCACCAGATGTGACAACATCCCATAATAGAAGCTGAGCTGTCCAGCCCAGTTTTGCTAATCCAAGAGCTAAAGCAAGTGTTTCAAATAAGCATCTGAACTCCTGGGTACTCATCCAAAATGAATCGCTCCATTTTTTGAGGTTCACTCTGACTTGGAATGAAGTTGAGCGCATCAAGCACCTAAATTACTTAGGAGCCTGGGTCCCATCTACAAAAGAGTCTGACGTGTTTAGGAGCCTAAATTCCACTGACTTCCAACGAGACTTAGGCTTCTAAAGTGCTTATGTCATTTTTGAAACAGGCTAGATTTTTAAACATATTTAAAAGTTAGTGGGATTTTCAAAAGCATCTAGGCCCAGATTTTTAAAAGGATTTAGGTGTTGCTGCGCTCAGCGTTGCAATGCCTACCTGATTTAGGAGCCTAAATCTAATTTTCAAATTTAGGATTTAGGCACTTAGTAGTCTAAATGCCATTGACAGTCAATGGTTGCCTGTGTCCCTCTGTGCCTAGAAATCGGACTTAGGAAATGCTCGCGGAAAGTGGCTACAAAAGAAACATGAACTGGGATGGAGCAAATTCCTTAAAAAACACGATTATTTGCAGCATTTTGGGGTTTTTTGGCCATAATCACCCAGGCGTCCTGGCTCCTGACCCTGTGTGCTTGACCACAGTTACCCATTGTTGTATTCATGGTAATCTCCTCTACTTGTGAGAGTGTTACAGACGCCATGTGCTGGCTAGCTAGATTTCATTAGTTCCCACTTTTTGCCTACGGCAGTTACAGGTAAACTGAGGAGTGGATTTTTGTGCCCACCTAGAACAGATCCCAGCCACTTCCCCTGGCAAAGGCACCAGTTTCGATCGAGGTGTTAAGTTACCCAGTCAAAGACGCTGTCTAATCCTCCTCGGCACAAGCAGCGGCGTGACGGCGCTATTATCGGCACGCAATGCCGAGAGATTCATTATATCCAATGGAACTGCGCTCCCGACTGAGCCGCAGAATCCGTCATTGGCTTTTGGGGTCAGGGAGACCCCATGTGGCTCCTAATTCGAGCCTGGATTTGTGCTCAGCTGAACACTTTAATCACTAATTAAAGGTTTGCCATCATCCTAAAGCAGCTGTGAGTGTCCTCCAGGTCGATCCCCAAGCAACACTCTGCTGATCCGTGGTAGCATATTGGAAAGTTCATTGGATGGGCTGCCTCAAATATGAGCCCCTTCTTGTCCCCCCAACACACAAGCTAACAATTTCCCATCAGAAAGAGTTCGTAACCTCAGGTATTGCTGGTTGACCCCTCTCCACTCTCACTTCTTCTTCCCCCTTCCTGCAATTTAGCCAAAGAAATATTTTTCCTTTCTTTTTTCTCATTCTTTCCTCTTTTTTTTTTTGAATGAAAAATGTTATTTGGCGCCTCCTGAGCCTCTCTAGCCGGGCTCGGCGTCTGTATCAGCTGGAGGAGCTTAGAGCCTCATCTCCTCGGATTTAGACTGAAATTTTGATTTTCTGCCGCGCTCAGATAATGTGGAAATCCCGTTCCCCGATATTTACTGTTTATCAGCGAAGTGCAGTGCGGTTCTGGGGAGGGGGGAAGGGACTCTCGCTCTCTCTTTCTTTCGCGCTACCTCTGTGCCTCCTCTTGTCCCCCCTCGCTTCCCTTTCTCTCCCAGCCATCCCTACTATTCCCGCATATTAATGGCATTTGACTTTGGAGCAGCCGGCACAACAATAGCCTCATTATTTCAAGCAGAGAAAAGAAGGAGAAACTCTTTCCAGAGGCTCCACGCTGCCCCACAATGAGCTCCGATTTCCAGTGCCCGCTGTCCCCTTTCACTTGCAGCAGCGAACCAGAAGACCACAATCCCCAGCTGCCTGGGCTATCTTCCCATGGCCATGGATTCATAGATTCATAGACTTTAGGACTGGAAGGGACCTTAAGAAGTCATCGAGTCCAGTCCCCTGCCCTCATGGCAGGACCAAATACTGTCTAGACCAGGGGTCGGATGATGATGCTCAAAGGAGCACGACCTCTCCAGGCCCATGGGCTGTGAGATCTCCTCCTTGTCTCGTGGGGTTTACTGCTTGGCTAGCGCAGATCCAACTCCTTTGCGGTGTGTTTAGACTTGGGAATGGGGCAGCGTGATCTGCCCTTGCCAGCTAAACAAGGGCTTGCCTCTTCTCTCTCCACCCCCTAATTTCCTCTTGCCGCTTTGTAGCCACAATAAATTTATCCTCTTTCATCTGCCCAAATCAGCACTGCCTGGCCACGTCCCACTGCAAAGGTCCAGCTAAGTTCCACCACACATGGGCTGTCCCCTCTCCTAAATCCCATTGCTCCGAGTTGAGGGATTGTCTTGACTGACAGGGAGATCAGATCTGCTCCCATCTGTGGTCCTGATCCTGAGAGGAACCAAGCACCTTTGGTCAGGGTTGCCCATTTTGGTTGGACGCATTCCTGGAGGTTTCATCACGTGACATAATCTTTCATTAAAGATTAAGCTTTAATACCTGGAGATGCCAGGACAATCCTGGAGGGTTGGCGACCCTAGCTTTGTCCGCCTGGCGCTTCGCAGGGCCAGGCCCGGCCTTTGCATTGGTGCTTGCTTGTGGCCTGAATCTGATCCAATCCCCTCCCCCGGCGCCTTCCTGCTTCCTCAACCACGCGTAAAAGATGGCGGCGTTTCCTCAAAATGCAGATTAGCGTCGGCGATGCACTGAGCTGAGCCCTGCCAAACTCATTCCACTGAGCAGCCCGGAGGGGCAAGGGGAGAAAAAAAGGCTTCCTGAGTAAGAAGCGTCAACTGTGCGTACAAACCCGGGACTCCTCACCAGCGGGGGAACAGCTTTCAGGGCCACTTAGCGCCTGGCAGGCCATAATGCCCTGCTAATAATGAGCAGGCCTGCTGCCGATCCCTGAAAGGATTGGTTATTGTCAGAGAATGTAAAGGTTTTCCCCCTCCTACCCTTTGAATGCAGGCATTTCCCTGTGGTTAGGATAGAACAGAATAACCCACTGATGTTATTGCCACCTGCAAATTCGCTGGGCTTTCTCTGCAGCACGTAATTAAACTCAGCGCCGGGGTAACCAACAGCATCCATCGCAGCGTATTAGAAAGGAGGGGAAGAAAATGGGGACGGGGGGGGGGCTGGAAAGAGGGGAAGACGGGAAACACGATAAACCCCAGCCAGGCTCTCTCTGTATCGCTGTTCTCTCTGCAGCTTGGCTGCTGCCTGGCTCTTCTGGTTTAAAGTGACTGCTTCTTATGGAAACGGAGAGGAGGTATTAAAAAAAAAAAACCCACAAGACACAGAGAGCTTCCTTATCTCAGGGAGACAGTTGTCAGGAATCACTTTGACTGAGTCGTTTTGTCTCCATGCTTTTTTTGCTGTCAAGCAGGCCTCAGGACATGGATCAAAGGAGAGGCGCCGAGCGCTCACTGAAACTTCTCATCCCTTCTCGGTACAGACGCTGGAGTGGCAGACAGCTCTCCTCGACATCAAATGGAAGGAGAGGAGAGGGAGGAAAGAGAGAAGGGAGAGGGAGAGAGAAGGGGCAGAAGAGAGGAAGGAGCAGAGGAAGAAGAGAAGAAGAGCGGTGTGGGGTTTTCTCAGTGCCACATCGGATCCCCTGGGCACCTGGCCCCACTCTCTCCCTCTCCCCTACATGGCCTCCCTGGTGGCTGGGGCACCTCTGAGGGGTTTCTCCAGGTCGCTCTATGTAAAGCCACTGGAGGGTTAAAGAGGCGGTAGGGGCTGTTTTAAGAGAACTGCATCAAGCCGGGCTGTTGGCAGAGTGGGCAAACAGAGAGCCTGGCACCTTTGTGGGGGTGGATTTCCAGCCGGCGTGGAGGAGGAGCTGTCCGCTCTCGGGCAGACACCTGCTGCTTGAGGAGGACTGACCGTGGGAGATATGGGGTTGGGTTTTCTCCCCTCATGCCCTTTTCCCTGCTCTGAGCTGCACCAAGGAGCTGGAACCCTGCCTGGATGGGGGTGTATGGTCCATAAAGAGCATCCTTTTGCTGTGTGTGTGCAGCACCTAGCACAATGGGGCCCTGGTCCGTGCCTGGGCGCTACGGTAACACAAAGAATACATAATAATAGTGATAGCAAGAAAGGCATTTTCCTGAGCCTCGCTTGGGAATCTGGAGGTGAGACTCGACCAGACAAGACCTGAACCATTCTGCACTTTGTTTCCATTGCTGCATTGCACCAGATTTCACAGCGCTCCCCGGGCGTTATCCCAGGGGGGGTCCTAGAAACACCAGATGCAGGGGGAGCAGGGAGGAGGGTCACGGACACAGCTCTGCCCAGGCCCACCCCTTGCCATTCAAATGGACTCTGTGGGAGAGACCCCTTCCATCATCCCACCAGGTGAGCCCTACTCCGGGCGTGCGAGGAAGGAGAGCCAGCCGTCCTCAACCGCTGCCACTATGGCTCAGAGAGGGAGTACCTCCCAGGGCCGAATGGGGACCAGCGTCTTTACCGCAAAACATCTAGTCTCTTTGGGCTCCAAGCTGTTCACTGGCTCGGTCGCTCCAGGGCAAACTCTGGTGATGGCCATTCCCTGCCAGCAACAACCCCCTTGCGTAAACCTTGTATATTTCCTTGCAAATTCCCAGGAGTATCCTGTGGATTTTCCTCTTGCGGCTGAGCAAGATTAGATCCTTCCTCCACCACCCCTTTGCTGTGTGGCTTCTGATCTCCTTTCAGGTGCTTATTCCCTGCAATAAGATCCCCCTCATCTCCCAACTGAATAGGCTTAAGGACTGGCTCCAGCTTATCACGGGAGCTAAGACCATCCACACCTTTGATCACCTTACTAGTTGCCCACCCCAAGCCCTGCTAGAATTTCGGATCTTCAGCCCCTGCTGTAAATTGATCTCTTGCATGCCTGTCTGATGGGGGGCAGAAAGCATCTTTCAGGAAGAGGCCCAGTTGCATGCACACTGCTTCCCTTAGGGCCATCTCTGTGCCAATGTCTATGCAAGGTGGCGAGGTCCTGCACAGCCCACCCCCCAGCTATGCAATTTGGGGCCAGAAAGGCTGGCCAAACTGGCCCCATAGTGGGCAAAGGCTGAGCAGTGCAGCGCTACCTTGCATAGCTCCTGTCTTGTGTGTGTTACAGAGGGGAGGGCACAACACGACACAGCCTCCCTCTAAATCGCCCCTCCCATAACGCTCCAACGGCTCACGCAACCCTGCCCTTTTATACCCCCCAGGGGATGAAGGCAACCCTCATGCCCCTCTGCAACACTCCAAAGGCTGATGTCCCATGCAACCTCCCCGCCCCATAGCACACCCACCCACCCACCCTACCTGTGCGACTCGCTAAACCAGTGTTTCTCAAACTGGGGTCGCCACTTGTGTAGGAAAAGCCCCTGGCGGGCCGGGCCGGTTTGTTTACCTGCCCTGTCTGCAGGTGCGGCCAATCATGGCTCCCACTGGCCGCGGTTCGCTGCTCCAGGCCAATGGGAGCTGCTGGAAGCAGCGTGGGCTGAGGGACTTACTGGCCGCCGCTTCCAGCAGCCCCCATTGGCCTGCAGCGGCGAACCACAGCCAGTGGGAGCCATGATCGGCCGGACCTGCGGACAGGGCAGGTAAACAAACTGGCCTGGCCCGCCAAGGGCTTTCCCTACACAAGTGGCGACCCCAGTTTGAGAAACACTGCGCTAAAGCATTGTTGCAGGAGGAGGCGCTCAACAAGTAAATGGGGAGGAAGCTTGAATGCAATGGCGGGAGCGGGGGTGGGGGGAAGCTTTCTTGTAAGCTGTTTGCAACCTCTGGTCAAAGGCCTTGCATCCCTGAGGCTGGTCCTTCCCAGGAGTACCCAGCAGCAGGCTGGCATGGGCTGGGAGGGAGGTGAAGTTGGGATTCACGTCAATGACAAACATGCTTCCCTATGATGGGCAGTTGCAAGGTTCTGTCTGATGCAGTGGGGAGGGCTGGCGCTGCAGCAAAGGAAAGTGCTTCTTCCGATCCCCTTCCATTACCACCAAGCACCTGTATTAACCTCGCCAATGCTGGGCCTCGGCTCTGGGGAAAGCGAGGCTCCGAACTCATTGCACAGCGCGGCTTATCGCCTGCACGGGGACGGTAAAGGGGCAAAGCTGACGCTTTACGAGGTGGGAGGGAAAACTCCTGACTCACTAACAGTTGCAATGTACAGTCTGGGCTGGCTCTGTGCCTGGTCCCTGGCCAACGCAAGAAAGCTGCACTGTAGCATTTAGGGCCTGATCCGAAGGGGTGCTGAGTATCTGCAGCACCCAAGGAAATGAATGCGCCGTGCAGACCCTTCTGTGTGTAACCCCTGTGCATCAGGCCCTGCTCATGCAAAGATAAGGAGCAGAGCTGGGCTTAAAACGGAATCCACTGGAAGCAAGCTGCCAGCATGATCCTCTCGTTTTTTCCAAGGACTATTGAAACTGGAACACGCATGTACATGCGCATGTGGCCCCTCCCCTCCATGCACGCTCGGATACACACGCGTGCACCCAGGAACGCACGCACACATACATGAACTCACCCACGCACTACAGCCTTTATAGTCAAATTATTTATCTTCTTGCATTCTTTCTGTTTAAGGGCCTCCATCTAGGAGTCCTCCTTCCTGGACAACCTTTCTCCACACTGTGGCCTTTCTGATTCCCTTTCACAGCTCAGCACCAGCTCCCAACTCCCTGGGTTATTGAAGCCCTGCGGTAAAACGCTCGCCTCTGAATTCCAAAGGTCGCTTGGCAATGCCTGTCACCCGTATGGAGTCTGTATTAATTGCTAATCTCTCATTTTCTCTCCCTCTATCTGCCCTGCCTGCCTTGTCTCAAGTTCCCTTAATAATCATAAAGAAGGGCAAATCCGGCATTTGAATTCTCCACGTCCATGTCTACCAGCCAAGTCAGGGGCTCAATCACTCTTAACCACCCCCGTCCAGAGAAGAGACAAAACCCAGAGGACCTGGTGAAGAGCTCTGCGTAAGCTCGAAAGCTTGTCTCTCTCACCAACAGAAGTTGGTCCAATAAAAGCTATTTCCCTCACCCGCCCTCTCTCTCTATAACCCAGAGGAGACAGATTTCGAACAAGCCAACCTACAGGGGAAAAAAACACAGCTCGTGCTTAGATTCAGCTACTACCGACCATATAAATGCAATTCTAGCTGTACAGATGTAACTTTCACTCTATGCATCTGAAAAAGTGAGGTTTTTACCCACGAAAGCTTATGCCCAAATAAATCTGTTAGTCTTTAAGGTGCCACCAGATTCCTTGTGGTAGATGTGATCAGCACTACCTTGGCCTGGCTTCACATCATAAACCCAAGATCTGCTACAATACGAGGCAGAGGAAGTATTGTTTAAATGTGTTGGGCAATTCATAGCTCTGCGTGAGTCAGACCTTTGGATACAGGTTCAGGATTCCTAGAGGAATCTGATTAAAATTATCTACGGGAACTACTGTATATATAACTAGGAGTAATCATAGGTCATATGAGGACTGTACGTGGGACCTTTTTCTCTTCTCCCCTTCATCCCTTCTGTCCTCTTTCATTGCTCTTCCCCTTCCCCTTCCTTTACTTCCTCTCTCTTTCTCTTCTCCTCTTTCCCCCTTTTTCTTGTTACTTAGTTTAATACGTAACATGGGAATTATGGGGCTGATCCTGTATCGACCGAAGTCAATGGCAAAGCTTCCATTGCATTCAATGGCTCGGGATCAGGCCCTATTTTCTCAGAAACGGTTCAGTGTTCATCATGCTTGTATGTCTTAATAGTCCTTCAAAACTCTCTCTCTCACTCTACGGGCACACGCGGGGTGTGTATACCTGCTTCTCATTTACAGAAGGCACGAATGCATCTTTACTCTGCCGGTGTAACATAAAGGAGGATCAGGACATATATATGTATGTACATATATAGGATAGATCTATATAATGCCTAGAATGTAAGTCACACTATTCTGAATGTATTTAAAGTAATATTTTAGGGTGAGATGATCAACGCTGCCTAGGGGATTGGGGCACTCCGTTTCAATGAGAATTGGGCACCTAAATCCTTTAGGCCGGTTTTGACATCTTGGCTGTAGTTTCACACCTAATAATTCTTGGGTGGGATATGAGACGCAGGGCCAGACTCCGCAGATGCTTTTACTCACTTTTGTGTGGAAGCTTTTCCAGAATCGGGGCCAGCGTTTGTACGGGTCACCTAGGTAATATATAGTGAGGCAATAACACTGAATGGGCCTATGGGAAATTGTTATGGTTTGACCATATGGGAAACATTGAAAGGAAACATGTAAGGGCTGCAACGGTGTCTCGGACCCCCCACATCTGAATCCCCCCCACTCCTTTCGCCCCTATAAACAAAGTAATTAGAAAGCAGTCAAATAAATACGTGTCTATTTTCACATGAGAAAAATACTCTGTTCTCCCTTTTCCTCGTAGCCTGTAGCTGAGGCGTCTAATTGACAAGAGCAGATGGCTTTGTTTGGTAAAAACTTTAGCGGAGGGGGTGGAGGGGAAAAGCTTTGCAGGGCCACGTAGGTTGAAAGTTTACAGAGACAGAGTTATATTTGATACTGAGCGATAGAGAATGCCAAAGGGATCAGTAAAGCCAGCCTCTCCGAGGGGGAAAAAGTGAGTTTCAATTTCCCCCCACTTTCCTAAAATACAGTGATTTGATCACAGGCACACACTCCACAAAATGCAGTGTCTCGATGGGACTTGCGTATGCTCTCGTCTCTGGGAAAAAGCAGCCCAACCTCGCAAATCAAAAAAACATAGGAGCGGTAGCAGCTTTCCAAGGGGTCTGGTGACTGGGGCCAGGTGTGTGGTGGCCTGTGCATCAGAGAGTCCTCAGCTAAGTCCAGGAGAATAATGTTCCCCCAGAGACACAGGAGATAAATACCGGACATAACAGCAGGGTAGGAGGGCTGCAGAGTGAATTCAAAGGCGGATAATGGACAGGAGGGAGGGAAGGGAGGAGAGGTGGATGCGTGTGGGAAGAGGAGAGAAAAGGAGAGAGGAGAAAGGTAAATGGACAGACAGAATGGGAAGGGGAGAGAAAAAAACGGAATGGAAGGAGGCCAGAATGGGAAAGGGAGAGAGGAGAAAATGGGGGTGAGGGGGGAGGGAAGAATGGGAAAGAGGGTTAAAAGAAAGCAAAAGTGAAAGGAAAGACAGAAAAGGGATGGAGAGGAAACCAGGAGAAAAGCGGGAAAGGAAAAAAAAATAAAAAGCCCGTGTGGGATGGCACCGAAGAGCGTCAGAGTTAAAGACTATTAAAAGAACATGTTTCTACACTAAGATAAGCCGGAGAAATGAATCCTTATCCTTCCAAAACCAACCCTTTAAAATTCGAGCGAGAGAAGGGTCTCCTTTCAGGGAAACGGGAAATCCTTAATGCGTCCTCCCTCAGCAACTGTAATGCCAGGATGTTCCCAATCTGCTTTGAGGGATGGAAAGATTAAGAATAATAAAAAAATGGCAATAAAATATGTGTGAACGAGGGGGTAATTGTGGACAAATGCAGCATTCAAATTCATTTTTCAGCTCTTTTACGCACCATTTCAATCTTATTTTCTGCTTGTTAATGGGATCTTGTTGGTTGGGGTGGGCCAGGCTGCCCAGTAGCGCTTGGGTAATTGCACATAATTTTCTCTCTACTAGTGATTTGCATCAGATTTTTTTTTCTAATTCTTTGCTATTTAACCCCCCCCTCCAAATCTTGCCCCCTCCCCCCATCCCAGCAAGACTCATTTTAAATGCTTATTATAGGCGCAGTGTCTCCGACAAAAAAAAAAAAAAGAAAGAAAAGGAACCAGACGGAGAGGTTTCGTGTCACTGAATGAGCGAGCGCTGTCTCTCTGGAGCCAGGCGCTGTGCACTAACCCCTCTCACCACCCGGCGCCATGTCCCTCCCAATTGCCAGGCTTCCCGAAAAGGACTTAGATGGCTAAACCCATCCTTCCACCGGCATCAGCATGGTTACAGCCTCCGGTCCATGACTGAGCGAGGTTCTGAACTACTGCGATCAACAGAAACTGTATGGCGGATTGCTGCGGGAGCAGGATTGGGCCCTAGATGGGAGAAGCTGAAGCGTAGACAGAGATCATGCTGCAAAACTGGTGTCCAGACTTCAAAGATGATGGAGGGCAGGTGGTCAGAGCTGGGTTAATCTTTAGGATGGAGGATCTCAGTCATCTGTCTACTGCCCCCTTCCCTCTCCACCCACTCACTCCTTGTGCTGGCTGGAGGGACTGCAGGAGATGGTTCCTCTTAGCAAACCAGGAGCCTCTCTGAAAATGGCAGAGAATGTCCTTCCTTTCCAGCTTCTGCTCCTCTTCTCGCTTCCAGGACAGAATGCTGACTCCATCCTTTACAGACAGTGCAAGGAAGCGGGTGGTGGAGCGGGGCTTGAGGATGTCTCTCCAGCCCCACCCATTGTTCTATTTCTTTAAAACGACGGTGCATTTGGGGGGGAGGGGGGGGGGAAAGGTCAAAAAAAGGAGGCAGCCTACAGCGGGAGGTGACCGCAGGTAGGGGGCAAAGTAGGCAACCCGTAGGGGGATGGGTCAGGAGGACAGAAGCACTAGGTCAGGGGTGGGCAAACTTTTTGGGTATGGAAATTGTATGGCGGCCATGAATGCTCACAAAATTGGGGGCTGGGGTGCGGGGTGCGGGCTCTGGCTGGGGGTACAGGCTCTGGGGCGGGACTGGCGATGAGGGGTTGGGGGTGCAGGAGGATGCTCCAGGCTAGGACCGAGGGGTTCAGAGGGTGGGAGGAGGATCAGGGCTGGGGCAGGAGGTTGGGGTGCAGGAGGGGGTCAAGGGTGCAGGCTCCGGGCAACGCTTACTTCAAGCAGCTCCCAGAAGCAGTGGCATGTCCCCCCTCCGGCTCCTACACAGAGGCGCAGCCAGGCGGCTCTGCACAGTGCCTGAGCGGCCAATGGGGGCTGCAGGGGCGGCACTTGGGGTGGGGGCAGCGTGCGGAGCCCCCTGGCTGCCCCTATGCATAGGAGCCAGAGCGGGGACATGCTGCTGCTTCCGGGAGCCGCACAGGGTGGGGCAAGCCTCAGACCCCGCTCCCTGGCGGGAGCTCAAGGACCAGATTAAAACATCTGGGGAGAGAGATGCGGCCCCCTGGGGCCACAGTTTGCCCACCCCTGCATTAGATAATGATATGACACGTTGCATAGGTGGACAGATTCAGGCAGGGACCAGGAGGGATGTGGGTTTGGGGATGAGGACAGCACCATGGCCTCAACTCATTGTGCGGCTCTCCAGTCAGAATCCTGTGCTGCTAGGAAAGGACGCCCCCGGAAAGTTGGCAGCCTTGCTGAGGTTCATAGAATCATAGAATATCAGGGTTGGAAGGGACCTCAAGAGGTCATCTAGTCCAACCCCCTGCTCAAAGCAGGACCAATTCCCAACTAAATCATCCCAGCCAGGGCTTTGTCAAGCCGGTTCCCTCACAGCCCTTGCTACGTAGCTTCCCGTGTAGCTCTTAGTTTGTGGGCTGTCATGAGAGAAGCCTCACACAGCTTTACAGACAGGAACACAATGTGAAGGAGATACAAATGGCCGGGCTGAATTAGCCACATGGCCCGGTGTGATCAGCAAAGGTCACCTTGAGGCACCGCCCAGGCCCATCCACTCAAACGGAGCCTGGAAAGCCGGACACTTGGGAGAGAAATAAGGAGCAGAAGCAGCCCATTCATGAGGGTGAGCCTGCCCGCAAGGCTCTGCCGCTCACCCCTCAGAAAGATAAAGGTGCATGAGCATCAAAATCACTGACAAATGCCAACTTTCAGATCCAGGCCTCAAACCTCTCTCCGGAAACACCATTAAGGCAACACTGCACATCCACTACTACAGCCACGCACAGATCGCAAAGCACGTCAGAGATATTAAACACCCTCAAAGGTTGCTCAGTGGTGTTATCCTCATTTTACTAATGGGGAAACCGAGGCACGGAGCGGTGATGTCACTTTCCCAAGAAATGGTGGCAAAGCCAGACATGGTGGAACCCAAGTCTCGCAACATTCAGTCTCATGGCTTAGCCACATGACCACTCAGTGGTGGAGTCGCACTAGGGATGAATGTGACATGTGGAGTGAAAGCCACCCATAGCCCTGAAAAAACAAAAGCAACAAACACAAGGAGAGGGTGTCTGAGCTTCCTACTAATCCTGATATTGTCTTGATTTCTCAGGTTGACTTTGTGGGCCTGCAGAACACTTTAGAGGACTCAGAAAGAAACAGAATATCAGGGTTAGAAGGGACCTCAGGAGGTCATCTAGTCCAACCCCCTGCTCAAAGTAGGACTAATCCCCAGAGAGATTTTTGCCCCCAATCCCTAAATGGCCTCCTCAAGGATTGAGCTCACAACCCTGGGTTTAGCAGGCCAATGCTCAAACCACTGAGCTATCCCTCCCTCCATAGCAGGGCAATGTGAGTTTGGCCATCCAAAGGCTCAAAGGCAGTCAATCTAAAGTAGCGCCCAGCTTTGATACTACAGTGGTGAGCACCAGTACAAAGAGCTAGATACATCAATTGCCTTGTAAAGGAACCTTAGAGGAGAAGCGTTTTGCAGGTGAAACAGTACAAACATTTTGGTATTTTCATATTTCTGTTGATTCTATGAAACAACTAAACATGTCAATGTAGCTGAATGTAAAATATGTCATATAGCCTTATTCCCTAGATAACCGAGAGATGTTGGCTAAGACAGTCACCAAGCTATGCTGGTCATCTCCCGTTTCCCCAGCCTGGCCCCTTTATATAGACCAATATAATGACAGATCATTTTCTACCTAAACCATCTAGAACTAGTTGCATTGTATCAAAGACAGATGGATGGGAAGGGCAAATGCCCCACTGTCCTTACAGACACGACACCCTGTTAGCTAGCAAGCCATCTCGATGAGCATTCTTGTTGTCCATTCATTGCAGACATAGCAAAGAGATATACAGTGATCAGAAACGTTTGCAATAAATCCAGAATCCCTTATATTTTAATAGCCTTTTCCATCCCAAAAGATCCCAACATGCTACACAGGGATGTCTACACCCATCACAGAATGGTACCTACATCTGGGGTGGAAGTCCAGCCATGACAGGGTAGCAGAGACACCCAGCCAGGAAGTGAAGAACAACATCTAATTAAAACTACCAGGGCATTTAAGCAGACAGAATGTGATTACTCAAGTTGAAATTCAGCCAGCAAGCAACACGGCCAGAGCTTTTTACTCTCATGGAAAGCACCATGGGACTCTTCCATGGTCATGAGTGGTGGATACTCAGTTTTATGTCTTGTCAAGAAGACAGCAACACTGTGCTCCGTCGCTCAGTGGGAAGACAGTAACTTACTTAGTCCCCTATACCAGTTCCTGCAGTGCCATGCACTTCTCTAGGAGTCTGTCAACCAAGCACTGATCAGGCCCCAATTATAATACACTAGCTAGTGTATTTGTGCACTGCTTCTCCTTAATGGATAGACGCGGTGCTGTGTGTCATAGGCCCTGTATTGATGACCACAAATGGAGATTCTCAAGTGGCAGGGGTCTGGGTTTCTGAGCAGAAGGATCTGAGTTCTATCCTTGCTGTCAGTGTGAAGCTTGACATAGCTGTGGTGTGATGCATGAGGAAGGTCAAGGTGCTTAGTTTGGTTATTATTGTAGATTATTGACATTTTTGGAATGAATTTTGATTTCATTGAAAAATGACTTTTTTTCAAAATACTTTTTTTTTTCAAAAATGTTCCTTTTTGGATGAAATCAGAAAGCGAAAAAACGTCGCCTTATTTATGGTTTGAGTCTGGTTTGGTTTTGTTGTTTATTTTGGTTTATTGTTTTCCCTTTTCTTCCTTCTTTCTCCCACTTCTTCAGTGGCAAAAAGGAAAAGCGGAAAGGGGATGGGGAGAAGAAAAAAGGGGGGAAAAGAAAGAAGGAAAAATTTCAAAAATGATCATTTTTCATATTAAAATTGTGGGAAATTTCAAGCCAACACAGTTTTGTTCCTTTCTGGAATCTGTGGAACAAAAATGATTTGGAATGTTTGGAAATTTATTAATGAAATTCCCACCCACCATTTTTCAACCTCCCCTAGTTCTGAGGCTTCAAGGACTGGTGAGATCACAGCTCCAGCTGCTGGGGGCTGCAGCCCATTTCTTTTAGAGCATTAACATGTCACCTGATCTTATTTTTTAATCTCTTTCTGGGTTTGTCTCTCTTCCTCTTCTCTGCCTTGCTGAGCTCTGCTCAAAATCTGCCTGGTGGAAGGATGTCACCAGTTCAGCCCGACAGACTCTCTGACTTCTGGGGTTAGAGATGCAACCTTTAGAAACTGATGGGTACATAGCCCTTGAAGATCCAAGTTCTGGGTCTGCTGTGAGCTTCTCCTAACTAGTGTTGTAGCCTCTAAATCCAGTCTGACAGATGCATGATGACTCATCTGGTCGCAGCTGGCTGGCCTATGATGTTAGGTTTGTTGAACAGGCAGCCTTCGGAGCATGGTCGTTAGCTGCCTCTCTCTTATCAAGGCCGCCCCAGCATAAAACCATCACAGATGAGTTCTCAAGTTACCATAAGCTCTATCATTAAGGATCGGGATGGGGTACGAAATGGGAGCTGGGTTGACGTCGGACTATCCTTCATCTCATTGTGATTAGTTCTCTTATGTGGATTGTCATATGTAAAATGAGTTTTTTTGGGGGGGTCTTAATCCAGCCTCTGTCTAGTGGTGGGAGGAGAAAAAGGGCTCCCCTATAGATTCACTAGGAGGGTGGTGAAGCACTGGAATGGGTTCCCTAGGGAGGTGGTGGAATCTCCTTCCTTAGAGATTTTAAGGTCAGGCTTGACAAAGCCCTGGCTGGGATGATTTAGTTGTGAATTGGTCCTGCTTTGAGCAGGGGGTTGGACTAGATACCTCCTGAGGTCCCTTCCAACCCTGAGATTCTATGATTCTATGATTTGGTGTCTGCCCAGGAAAAGCTCAGGACAGAAATAGCAGGGGGTGCTGCAGGTCAAGACAGAGGTGCTTTGACACAGCTGTGATGAGGACCTTGAACCCGAACATGAAGGGTTGCCGTGGGTCAAGATTGAGGTGCAACAGCTGAGCAATCGCCCTCTGGAGGTCCCAGGACTGGAATACAGGGAAAGCTGCAGGACAAGACTGGGGGCTGTGTAGTGACCTAGGGCCAGAGCTGGACTAGCACAGTGCGTGGCAGGCTAGGACTGCAGAGCCCCGGGTGGGGGGGAGGAGGATCAGACTAACAGGGGACGCGGTGACTGAGTATGGAGGTGCTTTGGCAGTGCTGCGTGGAGGCTGATTACACAGCACATCACTGGTCAGCGCTATCATTAGCACGGACACGCACCAGGTATAGAAAAAACAAACACAAAGCGCCGCCATTTTCCACAGGCTCTAGGCAAAACTTTCAGCAGCTTCTGCTCCCTCTGTCGGGGGTGTGGGGTGTGTGTGTCAAGCCTGCAGAGGCCAAATCTAATCCCCCTTCTCTCTCGTGAAAATGGAAAAACCGTGCCCGGCCTATAGAATTTCAGTTACCAGCACCAACCCCGTCTGGTGGATTCTGGCTGCGATACCCAATCCAGGGGTAATCGGATAGCGTTCCCTGTGGCAGCAAATGCAGAGGGCTCTGGCTGTAACTCAGGGTCCAGTCTCCCCCACCCCCGTCAGTTTCTCCTTGTCTCAACTGCAAAGAAAGCTCCCCCCTGCTGCTATTGAGGGATGAAACCAGAGAACTGTCTGTTTGCAGCTCATACAAGTCACCCGCCGTAGCTTGAGTTTCTAACTTTTTTCAGTCTCCTAAAACCCCTTTCATTTGGATATTTACTCCTACCGACAGCGGCCAGATGCCACAATGAATAGATAGATAGAGAGATAGATAGATAGAGGGGGTGTATGGGAATAGATAGATAGATAGATAGATAGATAGAGGAGGTGTATGGGAATAGATAGATAGATAAAGAGATAGAGAGATAGAGGGGGTGTATGGGAATAGATAGATAGATAGAAAGATAGGTAGACAGATAGATAGAGGGGGTGTATGGGGATAGATAGATAGATAGATAGATAGATAGATAGATAGATAGATAGATAGAGGGGGTGTATGGGAATAGATAGATAGATAGAGAGATAGAGGGGGTGTATGGGGATAGATAGATAGATAGATAGATAGATAGATAGATAGATAGATCAGCATAAAAGGTTTATCTGTAGGGCTGTGGATGGTCGCATTACTCACAAGTGAGTTAGGTAGGTCATCCCCAGATGAGTACCAATAAAACCTTTACCCTACCCCACCCCATCATGTATTCTGCATGTGCCAAATATGTTAGGGAAAAGGCATTCCCGTTACTGGGACTCTTTCTTGTATCCTTCTGCCTGTAAGACCCGGGGTCTTGGTTGCCACAAGTCCAACTGTGCAGGGCTCAGAAGGGCAGAGACAAAGTAAAACTAACGCATGTAAAACACCCAGAAAATAACCCAAGACAAGTTTTTTAGACACAAAAATCTGCATGTATTTATATGCAGATACCTTGGGCCTTTCTAGGGTTAGAAGTGAGTGCTTGGAATCTCCCCTTCTCAACAGCATAAAGCTCTTATTTCTTCAAAGCTGCAAGATCTTTGACTCTACATTTTTAAGTATTGAAAGGCTTTTATTGGCCCAGGACTCACCTCCAAGGCCCGAGGGCAGGGTAATGGAGTTGGGGTAAGCATAGAAAGAACCATTTCTCGGGTAGGGTTGAATGAACCTATTCAATCAGTTGGACTATCCCAGGGAGATGGACCAGCAAGCAGATCATGCAGTCACAGGCCTGGGATAAATTGCACGAGCATTGCACAACAGACATATTTACCACACGCTTGTGCAATTTATCACATGGATATTGTCCCCGTGTATGTCCATGTAATAAATTACAAAAGCACCTGATAAACTTGTGCCTGGGATCATCTAACCTGTGCTCTGCCCATTAATCCCAGAATATATACTTGCATCTCCAAGCTGTGTCTAGCTTTACTCCGCTGATGTTTTTAAAAAATTCCAACTGCCAGAGAAATGTTTCCTTATTTCCCCCACAAAATCACACCAGAGGTAATATTCAGCCCTGCCCCAGCGGAAGGTTTAACCTTACATAACTTATCATTTTGACAGCGTACACATACCAGTATTGACTGGAACAGGACCCATGACCTTCTACGCCACACACCAGCACCCATTGTGCTGTACCACCACGAGAGTTATAACCACCTAGAAATGGGAGTTTTATGCCATTTGGAAGGACTGCATTAGTGCAAGCTAGGTACCTTATAGTTTGCACCTGCAGGGCCTACATAGGACAGTTACAGCGCAGAATGCTAGTGCATGCAGGGGAACTGGAACAATTTGTACGGGGTGGGGTGGGGTGAGAGCCATTGAACCAAACTGTAAACCCTGCCCATAATGGAAACTACTTCAAGCCAGGGGGTCCAGCAGTACCCCTACTTCCAGCACCTACGCATGCATGCTGCAATTTACATGCCCATAATCCAAACTCCGTATGACCCTTTTCAGTGGCAAAATGGAAAATGGAAAACAAGGGCAGCAAAAGGGGTGGGGGGAAAGAAAAAATGGGGGGGAGGAGGGGAAAGAGGAGGAAGAGACAACTTTCTAAACCAAAAATATTCACGACAAATCTTTGCAAAGAAAGTTCAAATCAATGAAAAATCATTCCTTTTTGAAACCTGTGCAATGAAAATCACTTTGAAATGTTTGACATGTTCCATGATTCCCCCCCCAACACACACACATTTTTGGACCCACTCTAATTTTCAAAGGATTCTAAAATATAGCAGTTATACCTTTTCCACTCTGTCAGGTCTGTACAGCATGGCTTAAAGGCAGAAAGCTATGAAGAATGACAGGGAGACAAGGGGCTGAGCACCATACAGAAACTCAGGAGACCTGGGTTCTGTTCCTGGCTCTACCACTAGCCTGCTGGTTGACTTTGGTCAAGTCGTGCCCCTGCTCTGTGCCTCAGTTTCCCCATATATAAAGGTGACAATAATACTGACCTCCTTTGTATGGTGCTCTGAGATCTATGCATGAAAAGTGCTGTATAAAAGCTAAGTATTATTAATACCAGCGATCCTTTAAAAAACATTTCTAAAAGAAGTTTTTCCATAACAAATGGTGGAGAATCAAGATATACTGTGGTGTAGTGTAAATGTTGTATTGGAATGCATTTGAGATGACCTGGGCAGCTCACACGTGAGGCTTCTTCATTTCCGAGTAATGTAGTTATTCCCAAATCAGGCAAATATATTTAGATACATTATACCATCACCTATTCTCTATATGCAGAGTCATAAAGGGGTCCCTACCCAGACTCCTTTTTTTGTTAGTGCATTTCTTGAGCAGTCCATACTCTGGGACAGCTTTTGTAAGTTGTCACATCTCCAAGGAGATCAATGATCTCTTGTGGCAATGGGTTCCACAGGCTAATTATTGGAGATGGGTGGAGAACAGAAATTTCATTTCCTGAAGAATCTTGACATTTCAAAATGTGGCTTTGTTCAGAATCAGACTCAAACCCAAACATTTCAAAATTCTCCATGCTGGAAAATTCAGAAAAAAATATTGTTTTGGATCAATTGTAATATTTCATTTAGATGTTGACTTTTTAAAAATATATTACAATATATAATATAATACAAAACAATTGAAAGGAAAGATCATTTCAAAACAAAATATCAAAACCAAAAAATTCTACACATTTAGTTCCACAAATGTTGAAACGGGAATTGTTTCGGGGGAGTTCTCTGATCTGTGTAATATAGGAGGTCAGACGAGGGGGTTTGAGCAGCTGATGGAGGATGGGCAAGGCGGGGCTGAAGAGGAAGGCTCTAGGGTGCAGGAGGAGGCAGTAGTAGATGACAGCGAGAGGGGAATGGAAGGAGGAGATCCAGGGAAGTGGAGGCATGTGACTGTGAGAAGTAGGCCAAGGAAAAGGAGGGCCAGTGAGGGGGGAATAGAACTCAGGAATAGGTTTGAGTGTTTGGAGAACGAGGTAGAGGGGCAGCAGGTGATGACTGAAGGTGGGAGGGTGAGGAAGAAGAGAAGAGCGGCTAGTCCGAGAGAGAGGGGGGAGGAGTTGATGGAGACAGCACCAATTATGGGCCACCAGAGGATACAGGAAGGCATAAGGGGGAGCATAAGGGAAGATAGGAGCAGACACAGGTCAGGACTAGAGGGATCGGAGACTAGATTACTAGATCGCACTGTTGCCAGGCGACGGCAGGTGTATGTAATTGGAGACTCTTTACTGAGGAGATTGGACAGGCCTGTGACCAGGGCGGACCCGGAGAACAGAAGGGTGTGCTGTCTACCGGGTGCAAAGATACGCGATGTGGACCTGCGGTTGAAAAGGATCCTGAAAGGAGCAGGTAAGAACCCCTTGATAATCCTTCATGTGGGAACGAATGACACGGCTAGGTTCTCGTTAGAGAGAATCAAGGGAGATTATGCCAGGCTGGGGAAGACTCTCAAGGAGATAGAGGCTCAGGTTATCTTTAGTGGGATTCTGCCTGTTCCGAGGGAAGGGCACCAAAGGGCTGATAGGATTGCGAGGATAAATAGTTGGCTAAGGGAGTGGTGCTATAAGGAGGGCTTTGGGATGTATGGCCACTGGGAGGCTTTCGGGGACAGACACCTGTTCTCGCGGGATGGGCTTCACCTGAGTAGGGAAGGAAATAGACTTCTGGGAGGGAGGCTGGCTCATCTTATCAAAAGAGCTTTAAACTAGGAAGTTTGGGGAGATGGTTGGGAGATGCACAGTTAATCTCCACGCCAGTTTCCGGTATTGAAAAGCTGAGTGTAATAAGAGGAGACATAGCCGGGGAAATGAGATTGGACATAGGAGGGACAGGGGGGACGAACACAAAGAGGAGCGCAACATACAGTGCTAGTAATGGGAGACAGGCTAAACGACATATATTAGGCTGTTTGTACACCAATGCGAGAAGCCTAGGTAATAAAATGGAGGAATTGGAGCTCTTGGTCCGAGAATTGAAACCGGATATCGTAGGAATAACTGAAACATGGTGGAATGGCAGTCACGACTGGAACACAGGTATGGAGGGGTATGCGCTGTTTAGGAAAGACCGGGATAAAGGTAAAGGGGGGGGGGTGGCATTGTATGTCAATAGTGAAATAAGCTGTAAAGAAATAATAGTGGATGGAATAGATAATACAGAGTCCGTCTGGGCAATACTCAAGCTGGGTAAAAGTACTACTAGAGCCTCTCCGGGGATAGTGCTTGGGGTGTGCTATAGACCGCCGGGATCGACCCAGGATATGGATAAGGAATTGTTTAATGTATTAAGGGAGGTAAATACTAATAGAAACTGTGTAATTATGGGGGACTTTAACTTCCCGGATATAGATTGGGGAACAAACGCTAGTAGCAATAATAGGGCTCAGATCTTCCTAGATGTGCTTGCGGATCAATTCCTTTATCAAGTGGTAGCTGAGCCGACGAGGGGGGAGGCCATTTTAGATTTGATTCTGGTAAGTAGTGAGGACCTTGTTGAGGAAGTGGTAGTGGGGGACAACTTGGGCTCCAGTGATCATGAGCTAATTCGCTTTAAACTAAATGGAAAGAGTACCAGAATTAAGTTAAAGACTAGGGTTTATAATTTTAAAAAGGCCAATTTTAACAAATTAAGGGGACTGGTAAGGGAAGTGGATTGGGCAAACGTATTAAGGGACCTAAAGGCAGAAGAAGCCTGGGATTACTTTAAGTTAAAGATGCAAGAGCTGTCAGAGGCCTGTATCCCCAAAAAGGGAAAAAGATTACTTAACAAGAGACTTAGACCGAGCTGGATGAGCGACCGGCTGAAAGGGGCGATTAGGAAAAAACAGAAAGCGTACAAAGAGTGGAAGAGGGGAGGGATCAGTAAGGAAACTTACCTTAGCGAAGTCAGAGAATGTAGAGATAGAGTGAGAAAGGCCAAAGGCCGGGAAGAGTTGGACTTAGCGAGGGGAATTAAAAGTAATAGTAAGAGGTTTTACAGCCATATAAATAGGAAGAAAGCAAAGAAAGAAGAAGTGGGACCGCTGAAGACTATAGCCGGAGAGGAGATTAAAGATAATCTAGGCATGGCGCAATATCTCAATGAATATTTTGCATCGGTGTTTAATGAGGCCAATGAAGGTATTAGGGATACTAGCACCGTTACAGAGGGGCATACGGGATGGGGGATTACCGCATCCGAGGTAGAAACAAAACTAGAACGCCTTAATGGGACTAAGTCGGGTGGACCAGACGATCTTCATCCGAGAATATTGAAGGAATTGGTGCGGGAAATAGCAGGCCCATTAGCGACTATATTTAATGAATCTGTAAACTCGGGGGTAGTCCCGTTAGACTGGAGAATAGCCAATGTGGTTCCTATTTTCAAGAAAGGGAAAAAAAAGTGACCCGGGTAACTATAGGCCTGTTAGTTTAACATCAGTAGTGTGCAAGGTGCTGGAGAAGATTCTGAAAGAGAAACTAGTTGAGGACCTTGAGGTTAATGGCAAATGCGATAAATTACAGCATGGTTTTACGAAGGGCAGATCGTGCCAAACGAATCTGATCTCCTTCTTTGAGAAAGTAACGGACTTATTAGATAAGGGAAATGCGGTGGACCTAATTTACCTGGATTTCAGTAAAGCGTTTGATACAGTACCCCATGAGGAACTATTGGTTAAAATGAAAAACATGGGGATCGATATGAAAATCCAGAGGTGGATAGGGAATTGGTTAATGGGGAGAATGCAGCGGGTCGTATTAAAGGGTGAATTGTCGGGTTGGAGGGAGGTTACTAGTGGAGTGCCTCAAGGTTCGGTTTTGGGACCCATCTTATTTAATCTATTTATAACTGACCTCGGGACAGATTGCAAGAGTGGGCTGATAAAGTTTGCGGATGATACGAAGGTGGGAGGAGTTGCAAACTCGGAGGAGGATAGGGATACTCTGCAGGGAGACTTGAATGAGCTTGTGAATTGGAGTATTAGAAATAGGATGAAATTTAATAGTAAAAAGTGTAAGGTTATGCACTTGGGGACGAATAATAACAATTTTAGTTACAAGATGGGGACGCATTGGTTAGAAGTAACGGAAGAGGAGAAGGACCTAGGGGTCCTTGTGGACCGCAGGATGACTATGAGTCGGCAATGTGACGTGGCGGTGAAAAAAGCCAATGCGGTCTTGGGATGTATTAGGCGAGGTATATCTAGTAGAGATAGGGAGGTCCTGCTTCCGTTGTATAAGGCACTGGTGAGACCTCATTTGGAGTACTGTGTGCAGTTCTGGTCTCCAATGTTTAAAAAAGATGAACTCAAACTGGAACGGGTGCAGAGAAGGGCGACTAAGATGATCAGAGGAATGGAAAACCTGTCGTATGAAAAGAGATTAGAGGAGCTTGGGTTGTTTAGTCTGACAAAGCGAAGGCTGAGGGGGGATATGATTGCTATCTTTAAATATATCAGAGGGGTTAATACAAGGGAGGGAGAGGAATTATTCCAGTTTAGTACTAATGTGGACACGAGAACGAATGGATACAAACTGGCCGGGGGGAAGTTTAGGCTAGAAATTAGACGAAGGTTTCTGACCATCAGAGGGGTGAAATATTGGAACGGCCTTCCGAGGGAAACGGTGGGGGCGACGGACCTGTCTGGTTTTAAGATTAAGTTGGATAAGTTTATGGAGGGAATGGTTTAATGATAAAACATAGTAGTCAAGGAAAACCAAGCAATGGTACATGAACAACATAATGGCCAACAAGGGTCAGGCTAGAGACTCTTGCCTATATGCTCGGGGTATTACTGATCGCCATATTTGGGGTCGGGAAGGAATTTTCCTCCAGGGTAGATTGGCCGAGCCTCTGGAGGTTTTTCGCCTTCCTCCGCAGCATGGGGCAGGGATCACTAGCAGGAGGGTCTCAGCCGATTGAAGTCACTAAAACACAGGACTGGGGACTTCAACGGTAGAGTACAGGGAAGGGTCTTGCGGCCTGCAGCATGCAGGGGGTCAGACCAGATGATCATAATGGTCCCTTCTGACCTTAATGTCTATGAGTCTATGAGTCTATGAGTCTATGAGATAATCAAATTGGTCTGTTCTGATTTTGGAACCTAGGAATCTATGAACTGGGACATTTCAGCATTGTTGGAACTTTGTTGTTGTTGCTGTTTTCCTCCTAAATAAAATTTCAGCAAAATCAACACGATTTTGACAGAACTGCATTATCCAATGGGAAAGGGTTCAGTGAAAGTTTTTCCAACCAGCCCTATTAATTATGCATTGTGTTAAAAGTTTGTCCTTGTATGAGTTTTGAATGTGTTGTATTGTTTCATTGACTATCCACACATTCTTGTATTATATTTGCTTTCTCTAGACAAGTAACTGTTTTATATACCTCTATTCTACCTTCTTATTTGCCTCCTCTCTAAACTAAACAGTTTCAACCTTTTCATTTCAAACACCTGCTGAAAATCTCCCTGTAGTTGCAGTTAAATAAACGATCTTGCACTTCCTGTCTTAAACAGTGCTGCTGAGCACGCTTTTACTGTGTGACCCGGTACTATGTTAAAGCACACTAACAAGCTTTCCGTGCACACCAGCAGGGTCCACATGGACCAGTTAATGCGCAATACATTAGTGCACTTTAGAAATCAAAACCCTGTAGTGCACCTTACTCCACCGTGTAGACAAGTCCTTAAATAACAGCCATATATCACCTCCCAGATAGTTGTATTTCAGTGATAGGAAAGAGCAAGAATGCAACGCACTTTGGTATCCTTCAGGATAATAGAAGCTATGTGAGTACAAGTCATTATTGTCACCCATTAACATATGATAGGTGTCTTACTACCGCTAAAAGTAAACATGCATATGGCAGCCAAAGTATGACATGTCAGAGAAGAAGAGAATTGGAACACATGACTTATGAGGAGAAGCTGAGGGAACTGGGATTGTTTAGTCTGCAGAAGAAAAGAATGAGGGGGGATTTGATAGCAGCCTTCAACTACCTGAAGGGGGGTTCCAAAGAGGATGGATCTAGACTGTTCTCAGTGGTAGCAGATGACAGAACAAGGAGCAATGGTCTCAAGTTTCAGTGGGGGAGGTTTAGGTTGGATATTAGGAAAAACTTTTTCACTCGGAGGGTGGTGAAGCACTGGAATGCGTTACCTAGGAAGGTGGTGGAATCTCCTTCCTTAGAGGTTTTTAAGGTCAGGCTTGACAAAGCTCTGGCTGGGATGATTTAGTTGGGGATCGGTCCTGCTTTGAGCAGGGGGTTGGACTAGATGACCTCCAGAGGTCCCTTCCAACCCTGATAGTCTATGATTCTAAGAGAATTAAATGCTCTGTCTGACAAGGCTGAGGGTATGTTGGATTGACAGAAAATTAGCGTTAATATTCCAGATGAGCTAGTGTAAGAGACGGGTGGGCCAAATTCTCAGCTTGTGGAAATCCTTATAACTCCATTGACTTCAATGGCGCTCACCAACTGTGGATCTAGCCCTGTGAATATTTGAGCCCCCAGTACTTAGTCTAGTGGCAGGTTAGTCTAGTGGTTGGGGCAGGGGATGGTTGTCAGGAGTCCCACATTCTATACGGAGCTCAAGGAAGGGAGTTGGAGATCAGTGGTGTTGCACCAGGTATGAGTTTGGCCTGGTAAGTTCAATACAGATGTGCTCTATTGTTATTTGAACAAATATATGGGGAATATGTGTTTTCTCTCTCACAGTTCATGTAGCTCTTCTTATGTATGATGGGGTCATAAAGAAAATCGATTACATCACAATTAGTTCCTGGTAGAGACTGGGAACCAAAATCCCAGGCCCAGACATCCCTGACCTTTGAGGAAGTTCAGACCCTGGTGGGCATGGGAACTTCAAAGCCCGGCCCACCTCTGTAATGGGCTGGAATAACCCCCCTAACCCTGTTCCAGCCAACCCTCAACTTGATGACTCAAGCGAGTCTCTAGATACTTGGGAGCAGAGTGTGACATCTCAAACACAGGATCTGAGCTTTGTTACAGGTTGCAGATGCTCAGATGCTGTGGCAATAAACTCAGGATGGATGGATGGATGGATGGATGGACAGACGGACAGACAGATCTGGGCTCCCTGAGAGCATGCAACAACAACTCGTTCAGTAATAGTGTTGGACAGCGATCGCATAGAGCCTGCCCTCTCCCATAGGGTCTGGGCTCACCAAAGGCTCCTGGCTTGGAGAAGAAGAATGGAAGAGCATTGTGTACCTGTGGAGAGAGGCCGTTGCTGACAGGGTTCATGTGATTGGCAGGAGCTGCAGGGTTCATGAAACTGTCCGAGTAGCTGGAGAAGCTGTGTCGGGCCCCGTAGGCAGAACTGGTATCAGCGGCGGCAGCGGCTGCCAGCCCTCCCTGGTGCATGGTGGATGGTGGCAGGGGCTGGGGTCTGTGCACGGTGCTGCTCCCATCTGTGAAGAAATCATTCATAGGGAAACATTCATGAGACATGACCCGGGGCCGCGCCTGCATCATCAGGCAGTGGGGAAGAGCCCAAGGGCTGCTGAGGATAACAGCAGGGAGAGGAGGGAGTTGGCACAGACCAGAGCGGGATTTCAATATAGTTCCCTCTGTTCTTTAATTTTCCCAAAATTGTGATTGAACGTAATGTTCTCCAAACAATAAGGAACTGACCCTGGCCAACACCCAGCATTCCCTCACCAGCTCTGCCAATGCACCTCAGTCCTGACCTGCAGCCAACCTGGCTATCCTGGGCCTGGGTCTCACATGAGCACAAATGGAAAAATTGTGCGGCAGTTTTCTGAGCTCCTTGGAATATTATGTGGGAGTCTGAGATGCAGCCAGCAAACACTCACTCCCTGCAGTTATGGAGAGCAGGAACTGAGCTCTGTTCTCCACCAGGTCCCCTTGCTCCTGATCTCAGGACCTCTCTCTTTTTTACAATACCAGCCTCCCTTTTGCAGGTAGGTCTAGACCAGAGGGTTACAGATTTTTTCCATTCGGCGTTCTCTATTCCCCTAGGTCTGGAGATCGAGTCGCCTGAAAAAGCTCCAGTAGCGTTTCCCCAAATTTTCCCCAATATTTCTAAATCTTCCTTCTCCAACGACACCTTGCTCCCCACAGTTTGCTGGGGAGGAGCAGATGAGGGAGAAAGGGATGTTATGGACAATTCAGTCTATAAAGAAATATGCAGGAAACACAGGGCAGGAAGAGATGTTGGTCTGAGGTCCCTAAGGTTGTAAGATCCTTTGTAAGGACCCAATCCAAAGCCCATCAGAGTCAACAGGGGACTTACCACTGACTTGGACGGCCTTTGAATAAAACCCCAGCATCCCCCTGGCCCAGGGCCGCCCAGAGGATTCAGGGGGCCTGGGGTCTTCGGCGGCAGGGGGCCCCCGCCGCCAAATTGCCGCCGAAGACCCGGCACTTCGGTGGCAGGTCCCAGGGCGGAAGGACCCCCCGCCACGGGTCTTCAGGGCAGTTTGGTGGTGGCTCCCGGGGTGAAAGGACCCCCTTGCCGCGGGTCTTCAGGGCAGTTCGGCGGTGGGTCCTGGAGCGTAAGGACCCCACGCCGCGGGTCTTCAGGGCACTTTGGCGGCGGGTCCCAGGGCGGAAGGACCCCCTGCCACTGAACTGCTGCCAAAAACCCGGAGCGGAAGAAGCTCCGGGGGCCTGGGCCCCGCAAGAGTTTTCCGGGGCCCCCGGAGCGAGTGAAGGACCCTGCTCCAGGGACCCCAAAAAACTCTCGTGGGGGCCTGGGGCAAATTGCCCCACTTGCCCCCCCCCCGGTACAAGGGACTCCAGTGTTGGAGGTTACCTGCCGCTGCCCAGTGTCTAAAGCCTTGTGTGTGTGGTTGCTGGTGTCCAACTCACTACAGTGCAAAACGCTTTGGTTGCCCTGTTAAACGGGCTCTGATACTATTCTTGTGTGACCTTCCGTGGCTGCTGCTGCAGAACTCGACAGAGCTGGGCCCGGCTTTTCAAATTTAGACGGTAGTTTGAAGCTTTTTTTTAAAAAGGGGAAAAATACAGAGGAAATGTGGCACATTTCTCCCACCTGCCCGGTTTCACGGTCAAAGCAGCTGCACATGTCGGTTTGCCCTTGGCTGGGAGGCCAGAGTTTCACTCAGCTAAGGCATGTCACCGGTCCCACATAGAATTCACTTTGGATTCATTAGTCTCCACTCTCAGTGACATGGTAAGTGGAGCAGCCATAGTCATGGGAGACCTTGATGCAGGAATAGGGACCAATGGACCTTAAGCAGACCAGCTGTGCTTAGTATCAAGAATGGAACCTATTGGGCCTCCATCAGCCTGAATCAAACGTTGGCCTCCCAGTCAAGGCCAACCTGCATAGAGCAGCTGCTTCAAAGGAAGGTAGTGATGGGAATCCAGAATGGAAGGGCGGTCTGGCTGGCAGAGTGGCATAACAGATGAGAACAGACCCAGAAATAACCAACCACTGCACTCTGGTAGTTGGTGCTCACCTTGGGAAATAGTGGTGGTGGGGTAGGTGGAATCTGGCAGCTGGTAGGGCGGTAGAGTCGGCATTCCAGTTGGCGGAAAGCCCCCTGGCAACAGGTGATTAAAAGCTGCCAGCTGATTGGCTCCTGCTTGCTTGCGCCACCTGGCTCTTCGGTTACTGAACCACACCTACGATGGAGGACAGGAAAGAGAGGGTGAATCGCACCGAGTTCCATCCATTGCGGAGACTGTCCTGTTTCACCGTGATCTTTGATGCATTTAGGGTGACCAGATAGCAAATGTGAAAAATCAGGATAGGGGTGGGGGGTAATAGGAGCCCATATATAAAAAAATCCCCAAATATCAGGACTGTCCCTATACAATCGGGACATCTGGTCACCCTAGATGCATTTCCTGATCAATAGCGATCATGGCACCAGAGGAATCATAGTGAGAGAGAGGAAGGGTGAGCGAGAGAGCGGGAGAATGGTTCGGTGGTTAATGTGCTAGCCTGGAACTGGGGTGACCTGAGTCACAAGCTTCCTGTGTGACCCTGTACCTCAGTTCCCCATCTCTAAAATGGGGATAATACCAGTGCCCAGTGTCAGAACGGTGCAGAGAGAGTAAGTACCTTAAACACTGGTTTGTGCTCAGACCCTCTGGTAGTGGGAGCCATGTAAGTATCAGCGTGAGAAAAAGAATAATTACTAAGCCGGTGCGTTCCAAGAGGGCCCCTAGGAAGTAGAGGTACTGCTGTCATCTGGTCAATCTGCCTCATTATCTGGCAACTATGTGAATCCGGCTGTTGGATTAGGTTACCGTAATGGCTGCACTGGTAGAGAGGATAAATAGATAGATGAGCAGCACGGCTCCTATGTCCGACAAGCTAAAAAGACACAACCAGACCAGGAGGAATACAGAGTTCTCCTAGCTTCTCTGCACTGCAACAAATCAGCACTGTCCAGGGCCCAGCATGTAGCCTCCCTGCAATAGGTGCTGCAGTCCATCTAAATTACTGTGCATTAAAATAAGCCCTGTATTTATGCATGTGCAAAGCTGGGCGTACTTTGCCCTGTTTTACCTAGGAGACTCAAGAGAGCTTTTCTAAATGCATGCATCTGCCCTGATGTGTTTTATCACAAGCCATCTCCCTCCTGGATAGCATGAAGGGCTGCACGAGCCCTTTCTAGGGTCTGGTTTATTGTGTTTCATCAGCAAGGCTCTGAGGACCGATCCCTGTTTGGGGTTGAGAAGTATGCGGGTAAGCTTTCAAGCCAGATGAGAATGCAGCTGCTGGACTCTGTGAGGCCTAAAGGGCTAGAAAACATGATTAAATTTCACAGGGACAAGAAAAAATGGAGCAAAAATCAAGAGTGAAAAGCATTCGGGGTTGGGGGGGGGGAAGTCCTCCATCAGGATTTCAGGCTGCTCAGTGACAGATTAGGAGCTGGGGTGACAAGGGTGGGGGGTGTAGTTCCCAAGAGCACCCTCTGAACCAAAGCAAACCTCTCTTTTGTGCATGTAGTGAAGATTCTGGATCTAATTCTCCTTTCACTGAGTCAAAGCCCTTTGAAATCAACAGGGGTCGTTCCACACACTTTGGATCAAGCCCCTAATGAGTACGGTTCCTTATGGGCGACTTTGTGTCACATTGGGTACGTTTAATTCCCCAGGGTGTGTGTGTGTGGAGGTGGGGAACAGGTTTTCTTTACGCTCGTCCTGTTTCATGCATTGCTAGATCTCTCTCTGTGTATGCGTTCTGCTAGTGACTGGGTCGTACGCTGGGGTACAATGACTTGGGGAGATTACGGCAACAAGTGAGGTTCAGTGTAGGCAAATGTATGGATGCACATATGTTGGGACTAGGCCAAACGGCAGGGGAGAGTTGCAGGCTGCAAGAGGAAGGATATGGGTTTGTTGCAGGAATCCCTGTGGAGATTCTCTGGCCTATGTTATGCCAAAGGTCAGTCTAGATCAGGGGTCCCCAACGTGGTGCCCACGGGTGCTATGGCGCCTGCTGGGGCATCCATGTGCGCCCGCCTACTGGCCTCCGGACAAGCAGCTGCCGAAATGCCACCGAGAAGCGGTAATGTCAAGAAGTGCTACTGTCAAAATGCCGCCGTATTTCGGATCCATCTAGTGCAGTATGCTGTTTCCAACAGTGGCCAGCATTGGCTTCAGAGGAAGGAGCCTTGCAATTGTAGTTATGGGCTAGTCTTCCCCCAGTGCAAATTTCCTCCTATATTTAGAGGTTGACTTATGCCCTGGAGCTTGACGTTTTATAGCTCTTCTAAAGATCTTGGTTTTTGCAATATTTGCTGTTCTAAATCAGGTTATTCTTTTTATTCATACAAATGTCTAATTCTTTTCTGAATCCTGCTAAGCTCTTGGCCTGAGTGATATCTTGTGGCAATGAGTTCCACAGTCAATTGTGCACTCTGTGTTTAATTCATGGGCAAATTTCTGCATTACTCACAACTCCACTATGATATTGTTATTATATCAATAGGCAAACTGAGGCACGGAGCGCTTAGATGATTTATCCAGCGCCACACAGTAAATCAATAATTGAGCTGAACACAGAACCTAGGAATCCTGACTTCCAATTCCTTGCTTTAATTACTATAACCCACCCTACTCAGATTCCCCATGTACAATTTTTGGCACCCATCCTCAAGCATTACCAGCTAAATCAGGGACAGAGTGGAGGGTCAAGAGGATGAATTTACATCAAGATTCATAACACTTTGTAAACTCTTTGGGGCAGGGACTGTCTTTTTTCCCCTGTGTTTGTACAGCGCCTAGCACGGTGGGGGTCCTGGCCCGTGACTAGGGCTCTTTCATGCTAAGGTAACACAAATAATAAATAATACTAATAATTTAATGTTTTGTTTTTCATTGGTCATACAAAGTAAATGATCCTGTCCTTTCCCTCATTTGTACTCCAAACACTCCACTCCACATACACACAATCCCTCTTCATTCATGCTAACAGGGTATCTTTCCTCCGCTTATGACATCACCTGCTCCCACTGCAACAGTTGACAATGACCCAAGAAAATTCAGAACATTCTGATCAATGGGTGTGCAGGGGCAGGGGGCAGACAAAGAAAAAGACAAGGTCCCTGGCTTGAAGAGCTTCCATTCAAACCCAGAGCTGGAGATGGCGAAGAGATGAAGACAACACAGGAGAGAAATTGTCTTGGTAAAAAATATAATCCATCAGTCAAGAGCTCTGAGTCAGAAGAGAAAGAGAGCTTGCACTCCAAGGGAGTAAAAGCCACTTCATTGAATTCTGACACTTTTCTGAAGTTGGATAGGGTGGGAAAGTTCCCTTTTATAACTGAGAGCCAGATGCCGGCAAATCCACTGTGGATTAGGAGTTTTAGAAGAAACACATGGAGTGGGATGGGCAAGCAATCTACCCACAATGACTCCTGTTCCCCCTCGGGTGATTTTGTCTGTTGGATTGGCTAACGTATGATCAAAATGCAATTTCGGAGAGATTTGCATTATATTATGTTACCTCACGTACGGGTATTGTCTTCACTCTCACACACACACGCGTGCGCGCACACACATACAAGTTCAAAATCGAAACACAAGGCTCCTCGCTGCAGCAGCGTCAGCGAGTGAACCAGAGCGAGCTTACAACTGCGCAAATATTGTGAGGGCCTGGGAATCCCATTCAAGGTCCCCCACTCAACCGTTCACAGCTCCATAGGCCTAATACTGTACTATCATTGGAAATGTGACCACTGGCTTCAATGCTAGCAGGATCCGGCCCTATCTAAGTGCTCACCTGCTTATGTTTCTACTCTCATAGCATCCTGCAGCCTTTACTGCTCTTTCCCCGCTCTCATCTTTGCACATTTCATTCATCCCACCCACCCACCCATGGAAGGATCTCCAATCTCCAAAGACCCTCCCTTGTCTCCTGAAGATCCCTAAAAGCCTTTTCTTCCTCCAGTCCATCCCACACCCATCTGCTCCTCAGTGTTGTCTTGCAACACCCTCTTGAGCCCAGAGTTTTGTTTCTGTTTGTGTTGGAACTAGGGTGACCAGATGTCCCAATTTTATAGGGACAGTCCCGATTTTTTGTTGTTTTTCTTATACAGGCTCCTATTACCCCCCACCCCATCCCGATTTTTCACACTTGTTGTCTGGTCACCCTAGTTGGAACAGACCTTGGCTTCTTCTTGATACGGAGACCCGCCACCTCCATTCGCAGTGCCATGCCATGATCAGAATGGCCAACGGTTATTTTTTTGTGGTTACTCCTGTCTTCCTGCCGGCTGCATTGTGTAGATGTGTTCCAGGTTTCCAACTAACAAGTGCATGTCCTTGGAGAGGAAGGATAGTCTTGTAGTTAAGGTACTAGATGAGCATTCAAGAGATCAGTTCCCTCCTCGGCTCCCTGTGTGACCTGGGAGAAGTCACTTAGCATCTGATCTGCAGTCTGTGGAAGCCTTTAAATGAGGGCAATACGACTTCCTGTCCTCTGCCCTTTGTTTTGTTTCTTTAGCCTGTAAGCTCTTTGGCGCAGGGGCTGTCTCTTACTGTGTGCATGTGCAGCACCTCGCACAATGAGATCCCAGTAGCTGGGGTCTCTAGGCCCTGTTGTAAACCAAATAATAAATAGTGATTATAACGAGAAAACCCAGGCGAGCCCAAGGAGCTTCATAACTGCCCGCTAGTGATTCCGAGCCGAGGCTGGCTAGTGGATGATATTAGAGCCTTTAAAACAAAACCAGCAGACAAACCCGCTGAAACCATCCACAAAGGAATTTATAGGATTTATCTCCCTTTGCAGAGGAAAGGACATTTCATGGCTGAAACAGGTTGATTCTGCCTCTTATTTATAACCCACCGGGAAAAAAAGAAGAAGAAGATACATTCCAGCTAATGACGTTAGCAATTCTTTCCTCCCCCCGCCCCCCATTAAAGGTGGCTCAAGGGTTTATGCATAAAAATCATTTTATTGGTAGTTAAAATACACAAGCTAGAGCATCTAACTGCAATGCGAGGCTCACTTCAAAGGGAACCTGCTTTCGCTTCACAACAGTTAAGGTTTTATCAGCCACTAAAGATTCTCCTGCCTGAAGATCCTGTTACCAGCATGTTAAGCCCAGGGTGAAGGCCATGGCTGCTAAAACCAGACCATGGGGGATGGAGGGGAAGAGGAGGAAGAGGAAGCAACTTTGAAGCTGGGGGTCTGCCTGCTGCAGTATTGTTCCCATCCATAGGCCATTGGGATGGGCTGGGGCAGAACTGCATAGTTAGTATCTTTCTTTAGGACAAGCTGTCTGGCACTTGGAAAAGAGGCTGCACAAGGTACCTGGAGGCAGATGGACATGCATGTCTGTAGTCTGCCTCTTTTATAAAGAGGTAAAAGGTACCTCGGGTTCTATGTCCATTCACTGCAGGAGGACCCCCTGTAAATTCACTGAAGATGCATAGGACATGGGAGCAAAATTTAGTTCATTGCAGGCAGCATTTTGCATCTGATAAAGACATTTGGGGTCTTTATCCGAGCACAGTGTCATCAGTGCAATATACAGAAGTGAAAGAGACGATTACTGTTCCAATATCGCCGTATGACGTTTCTTATTCCAAAAATGTATTTAATTTTGGGCAGAGCCTGAACAGGGTGCGGTGGCTCTTCATTTGACACATGATGCTAATAGGGACGTAACCTCTTGTATTATCCCACATTGCCTCTCTTGGATTTATAGTCAGAAAAGTGATTGCAAATACTCAAACTGACACTATTGGAAGGCGGCGGGGAGATTCTTCTAGCTGTCTGCATTACAGGCACCACAAGGGATCTGAGAATCAACCCGACTTGTTTCTTCATCCGGTATCTCTAACGATAATATAGATTCCACAGCTGGAATTTAGTTGGGCAATTTCACTGAATGTGCCTGGTGCAGATTAGAACCTGGCTTGCTCTCCCAAAGCTGCACTGACTCTTCGGGGATCACCGGTAAGGAAAACAGGCTCGTTTCGGTAAAGGTAGGTAGTGTGACTTGCCGACTTGCAGGGAACAGCTATGTGGAATGGGGAGGTGCTATTTTTACACAGTCGCTTTTTGGGCGAGCGAACACAAAGCAAAATCCACTTCCCGTTTCTAGTCTCACTCTCTCTTTCCCATTTGCCCTCACTTCACGGCCTGTCGGGAAGAACAAAGGAGACAGCCTCCCAGCGACACTACGTAAATCACACCATGGGGTATGTGCTTGCAAAGGAGCAGCTGGCATGGCATTCTACCCCGGAACGCCCAGCCAGTCACGGTGGGGGCAACTCGCCCCCGGGCAAAAAGCCCATGAACAAGGCCTGTGCACCAAGAAGCCTATACACCAAAGTCCACCACCTATGGGCGTAAGTGGTGCATAAGCCTCACATAGACCTTCTGCATATGGGTGAACTTCCCCCACTGTGATAACCAACACCATGGTCATGTAGGAACCCAAGCTTGCTCATGACATAGAAAAAAGTTATCTGAACTTATTATTAGCATTCCCCTAGTGGGGAGGGATAGCTCAGTGGTTTGCACATTGGCCTGCTAAACCCAGGGTTGTAAGTTCAATCCTTGAGGGGGCCATTTGGGGATTGGTCCTGTTTTGAGCAGGGGGTTGGACTAGATGATCTCCTGAGGTCCCTTCCAATCCTGATATTCTATGATTTGAGCGTCTAGAGGCTGCAGTTGCTGTTATACTGGGCGACGTACATACACGTAGTCAGAGACAGTCCCTGGCCTCAGGATCTTTTGTTCTAATTAAACAAAGCGCAGGAGAAACAAAGCATTCTCCTTCTCCTCCCCATGTTACAGATGGGGCAATGAGGTGCAGAGCATCTAAGAAGCCTCCCCAAGTCATTCAGGGAGGATGTCGCAGAACCAGGAATTGAATCCAGATTTCCTGCATACCAGGCCGACGCCTTACCCACAAAACCACCCACCTTCTGTCTCAGCAGCTCAGACAGATTTGGTTTGAACTTGGGACAAAGGTTAGAGCTGGTTCTTATTTAAAGTGAACCCGCGCACCCCATCCTGCCAATACTTCCACTCAATGTACTAGCCACTTGTTTGTGCACCCAGTACGGCCACACGGCCGAGACAGCTGCCTGCCAGGGGAGGCTGGACTGAATTATCCCAGCAGACATCGAGATCTGGGTCAGCTCCCACAATTTGTCAGACAAGGAGAAGGAAGGGAGGTCAGGAAGAGCCTCTCGTGGGAAAGAAAGGCCGCTGTGTTCCTCCTCAGCCTAATGAGGACTCGATGTTGGAGGAAGATGGATGGGACGAATGAGCTGGTAAATGAAAACAGGGATGGAACAATCAAGTCTTGCCCTCAACCTAAAACAGCAGGAAAAAGGCACAACATGCGTTTGCTTCCACATGTTCAGAGAGCTGCAGAAATCAGGGATGGAAAAGACCGATTTAGTCAGATACGGCCCAATCACACAGAGTCTACTGAAGTCAACATGGTGACTTGTCGGCATAACTAGGGATGCCAACCTTCCAGGATTGTCCTGGCGTCTCCAGATTCATCTTGTGGGCATACATACAGTAAAGCTAGTGAGATGCACAGATAACAGTGCTGGGGCCATATAACTACCTAAGACAGCTAAACAGAGCTACCCATATGCTTCCTCTGTCAGAAGATGGGAAACGCAGGAAAGACAACAGAGAGGTACATGCACCGCTCAAATTATCATCAACGGTTATTTAGATTTTGACAACTCTCTACAGATTTAGAAAGCGGCTTATAAATATGTCTAGATCTTAAGCATGTACATTTTAAGCAAGGCATTGTATCTACCTGTACAGGTATTGCTACAGAGCAAAAGCTGGGCACGGGCTATGCTATGCGAGCTAGCTTGAATCCAGCTAGCGGGGTAACAATACCAGTGAATTCAGCACAGTCCAAGCTTGCCATGGACCCTGGGTACATACTTGTCTCACTAGCCTACCCTGAAGCGTATGGTCACTGCTGTTGTTACCTGCGCTAGCTGGATTCACGTTAGCTCAGGTAGGCCAGCCTGTGCACAGCTTTGGTTGTGTAGACAGACCCGATGTCTGTACAGCACCTTGCACAATAGGGCCCTGCCACTTCTGGGTGCTACCACAATATAAATATTAAATAATATTATTAGAGCTGATCGAACTATTTTTTACAAACAAAATTATCCAATTAAGGTAGCCAATTTTTCTCTTTGAAAGTCCTAGTACCCATGAATGTATTAGTTATTTGTAAGTATCTACTGAATGGGTTGGACTGAATACTATGGCCTGTTTGCCAACTGTTTAGTTCAGTTATTCACTATTTACCATTAGTTATTTAAGATGTGTGACTGGTCATCTAAGTCTCATGACATTGTTTCTGATCCTTGATTGGATGCCTGAAATTGTTTTTAAACAAGAGGATAGGGAATAATGAATAGCAGAGAATGAGTGACAAATAACAAATACTATTGTCCATTCACGAATACAGTCATTCACATATAAGTACAAGTGTTAACACAAGTTTCAGAGTAGCAGCCGTGTTAGTCTGTATCTGCAAAAAGAACAGGAGTCCTTGTGGCACCTTAGAGACTAACAAATTTATTAGAGCATAAGCTTTCGTGGACTACAGCCCACTTCTTTGGATGCATATGCATATGAAGAAGTGGGCTGTAGTCCACGGAAGTTTATGCTCTAATAAATTGGTTAGTCTCTAAGGTGCCACAAGGACTCCTGTTCTTTTAGTGTTAACACAAGTAACCCAGTCCTCAAGCACTTATGCAACCAACGATTCTGCTTATATGGTCCTACTCACCATAGTATCTGAGCATCTCACAATCACTTAGGAATTTTATCATCAACGTTCCTGTGTGGCAGAAAACTATTATTTCCATTTTAACAGATGGGAAACTGAGGCACGGGATAAATTAAGTAACTTGCCCAACATCAGACAAGAGATCTTCTGTTTGAATCAAGAATCGAACCCTTGGGCTCTGGAGTCCCAGTCTAGAGCACTGCAGACTGGTGCATCCTTTCTACTCATCTTATTAAGGATGTTACTAATATTTGCATCTAGCAAATAAAAAGGACTAAATTATGACTGGACCGAACCGCTGTTTGTAATAGGAATGAACGTTTGCGAACATTGTTTTTTCAGCATCTTCCAGCTCTACAGTGTATATACAGAATTTCTCAATGATCATTTCAGTGGTCAAAAGAAATGCTGTTAAGTAACTAAAATGAAGAATAAAATCACCATTTCCAGTGATCTATTTATCTCCCCTACAAACTGTATGTCCTGGGGATAAACGGGGAAGCTGAAAGACACTACAATAAATTCACTGATGGCATAAAGCACTTGCATAGCAGTGTGGGGTTTTTTTTTTTTAAAGTGCCTGATCTCCGCTTGAATACCTGCTTCTTAGATGGCCCAATCTTAACAGTGTTACAGTTGCATTTAAGCCTTCCAAAACAGGCTTTGATGCACACACCTCACTGAGGTGAATAAGATGTTGGGAAGTAGATTTCCCACTGCTATTGTTTGGCTGGCGATAGGCTTTAACAACAGAACAGCAGCACATTGATTTATATTGTGGAGATTTTCTTTGCAAGAGAAAAAGCTATGCATCGGCTACAAAAATAGCTTCAATGCTGAGGGAAATAGATAAAAGATTAAAATATCTTGGCAAACACCAGGCTTGAGTCTAAGAAACCTTTTCCATTGTTAACCCCAATGAAATCGACTAAATTGGTGCCCTAATAAATAGTAGACCTGCTTAATTGGGGTAATCGCCAGGAGAACAGATTGAGTGCCGTGAATTTCACTGGCTCTAAGCAATGGATAAGTGGCACACTTATCTGCTTTAGATGGCACCTGGGATGGTGGCTGAGGTGGAACTAAAGGTTCAGTTTAGAGAAGGGTGTAGCTTATCTGCACCTTTTTGGTCTGATAGTTAAAGTAAAGTGAGTAAAACCGTGTTCCAGCGCTTGTTCCATCTGAACTGGTTCCTCCGTATCTACACCGCAAGCGTACGCTCAGTACTAAACCCGTGTGAAATGGATCACTATTTGCTGCTGTAAATTACCTCCCGTGTTCATATGGATCTCTTGCACTAGGAAAGCAAAACCAGTTGATCTTGCCTAACTATAGGTCCAGTCCTGAAGTTCTTATTCAGTCCTGGCTCTCACTGACTTCAGTAGGGGTTTTGCCTGGACTAGGACTGTAGGATTGGGCCTGTGACGGAGTGTATAAAGTCTTCACTGACAGGAAGGGGCTGGGGAGACTCCATGTGCGAAAGTAGCCCCGCCCCTCCAGCGCTGCCAGTCATGCATGGGAGGGAAGAGGGCTTTTAAAGGAGAAAGCTGCAATACACAAGGGGGAGGCACTACAAAGGGAGTGACTAGCTCCTGGACCAGTAGGATGAGCCCTCACACCAGAAACCACCCAGGTCTGCGAGGAGTCCTGCAAACCCCAGGGGTAACCCCGCTAGGGTGGGGCTGACTCGGCTACCCAGCCATAAGGACTCCAACAAAGCTGCCCTCTGAAGTTAGGTGACGCCTTGGACTTTTTTTGCCTTGTGACTGACCTCAGGAGGGGCTTGGTTTGTGTAGAGCTGGACTTTTGCTTTTCCCCCACCCAGAAGCAAAGTCAACCAGCCCACAAGGGCGGGGCGACTACCAGGAGTAAGAGGCGGTGGCCTGTTCTAGGCCAACGCCATGCTGGAAACTGGGCATGGCAAGGGGCCCCAGCCCAGCTGGGACGACACCCCTGGGAGGCTCTTTTTACCGGGCCCGCTATGATTTTTGTAATGTTCAATACACTTAATGACGTAGGAGAGACTCTATCCAGTAAAATAGCCCCCCCTTGGCCTCAGTCCCTTAACTGGCACCTTTCTATTTCCATTTGGGGCTGCGCCAGTTACTGTATTACATATATGTCTGTATTACATATTATGTATATGTAATTACGTATTAGTCAGAAAGCAAGCATGCAATTCTAAGCTCATCCATGGATACATGTACAGCTGGGAGATGAGGGACATCCTTGCAGTTCTTATAGATGATCTTTAACTTTGCCAACTCCAGGTGGAGAAGAACTGCCACTGTGGTTTGAGTAACCCTGGAGAGCAGAAGATTTGAGATACAGCCTAGTGGCTAATGGACAGACGTGGGGCTTATTTGGAGAGTGTGTCTTGGGGCAAGGGAGTTGGGGGCTTTCCTTTTATTGGATCCATCTCCATTTCTATTTTTAACTCAGTCTGGGGAGGTGGAGAATGAGTAATTCAGAACAGTCCTTACTGGCTTTGCAGAGTGGAATGCTCCTCTCAACTTGGCTGGGCGAGTGTTCTAGCCTACACCCCCCACCCCCCGCGACCTTTTCCCGGGAGCTGAATGTCGACTGGCATGCCTGTGTATTTATTTCATTGTCAGCCTCTCGCAGTGCATGGGCACATACAGGAAATGCCACTGACATGGCTCCTAGAGAGCCAGGGGCTGCTCCATGTGGGTGCCCCCTCCCGTGTGTGTGAGAGCCATTTAGCTGGCCGCGTGCCACAGAGAATGAACACGCCAACCTGGCCTCTGCCAGGAAGAGTCCCTGATCCTAAGCATAGCCTCTCACACAGTTCCTGTGCACAGTCTCTCCTGGCTGCTGCCAAAGACACGGGGCAGCTGTTGTGTCATAACCTCATAGCGGCCCCCCCCGTGCAAGAAATGCAAACGAGTCAAACCCCGTGGAAGAAAGAAAACATTCTCCACTGACCTTTGAGAACGAAGGGATTGCATTAACAGAGCCCGTTTGGAAAAGTCTCAACGAGCTTTGGAATCAACTAGTCAGGCACGCTGAATTAGACTCACACAGCCTCACATGTCTCAGATTAACGCTCAGCTCTGGGGAAGACATTGACCATCTCCGTACGACGCCTCCAAGCGCAGAAGGTCCTCATAATGACTCCTGATAGACTCGGCAAGACAAGTGGGTGTGGTCATATCTTTTATTGGACCAACTTCTGTTGGTGAGATGAGCTTTTGAACTTACACAGAGCTCTTCTTCGGGTCTGGGAAACTAACTCCACCTTGTATTGTATTAGCTGTGACACTCTGAGTGTGCAGGGCCGCCCAGAGGATTCAGGGGGCCTGGGGTCTTCGGCGGCAGGGGGCCCCCGCCACTGAATTGCCGCCGAAGACCCGGCGCTTTGGCGGTGGGTTCCAGGGCGGGAGGACCCCCTGCCGCGGGTCTTCAGGGCACTTTGGCGGCGGGTCCCGGAGTGGAAGGACCCCCCCCGCTGCCAAATTGCCACCGAAGACCTGGAGTGGAAGAAGCTCTGGGGGCCCGGGCCCCACGAGAGTTTTCCAGGGCCCTCGGAGCGAGTGAAGGACCCTGCTCCAGGGGCTCCGAAAAACTCTTGTGGGGGGCCCCTGTGGGGCCCGGGGCCTGGGGCAAATTGCCCCACTTGCCCCCCCTCTGGGCGGCCCTGTGAGTGTGTTTCCCAGACCTGAAGAGCGCTGCGTAAGCTCGAAAGCTGATCTCTCTCACCAACAGAAGTTGGTCCAATAAAAGATATGACCTCACGCACCTTGTCTCTCTAATATCCTGGGACCAACAACCAGACTGCCACATAGAGACATACAATCCACTGACCACAGAGATTTCTGACTAGTAGAGCACTGAGCATCCCAGTGCCTTGACACACTGCAGGCTGCTGGGATCCTGTTTTACCAGCTGGGAACTGGACTCCAGACTAGAAGTCTGGAACAGGAAGGGGACTGGATTCTATGGGCCAGACCCTCGGCTGCTGGAAATTGGTATAGCTCCGCTGAAGTCAATGAACGCCATTTCAATCAATGGAGCTATTCCGATTTGAACTACCTGAGTCTCTTGCCCTGCGTGCCCGCATTAGTGAATTATGCAGAACATCATTCATGGACTCATTTTAATGGCAGGAGAAATGGAGCCCAGTTGTTTGCGCTGGCCCCTGTGTAGCACTGCCCACTTTTGAAAATGTTTTCATTGCTCAAAGCTCCAAATCAGCTGAGAGGCCGGTGCTCACTGATTCCCCACTTGCCGGTGGGATTTTGGTGCTTTCTGGTGAATTTAAGCTTTTTTTCTCTGTCTTTTCCTCCAGTTGGTCAACTAAGAAACCCAGAGCAGCACTTAGATACCACAGTGATGTGCTCTTTAGAAATACTACTAGATAGATCAGCAGACAGCATTAGATCAGGGAAGAACCATGACACAGGAGACTGGGGACAGGACTGAGAAATAAGACTTCTGGGCTCTGCCATTCACTTCCTGTGTCACCTGGGGCAAGTCACTTCAAGAGCTGGTGGGGAAGTTTTCATTTTGAAATGTAAGTTCAATTGAGGTCAATAAAATGAATTAAAAAGGTCGAAATTGAAAGGAATCATTTTGAAACGATCAAAATGCAATGTTGCAATCCACCTGCTCCAATTTTTATTTTTATTTTTTTCAGATTTTTTGGCTCATGAAAATTTCTGAGTTGTCGACATTTTGTCCTGATTTGGGGTGAGAAAAAAATTCAAAATCTCAAACAATTTTACAGGATGGGAAAAGCATTTCCCACCCAGCTCCAGTCACGTCTCCTCTCCAGGGCTCAGTCTCTTCATCTGTGCTATTGAGCTCCTAATACTTATCCACCTTCCTGAAGCACTTGGAAAGGAAAGACACTACATAAGCTCAGTACAGGAGGAGACATTCAGCAGCTTGCAAGTGAGTCTCGTGTGACCCGGGACTTGCCTACCTGAGAGATCTCCCCTTCCGCTATGGTACATGTCTATAGTTGAGATCAGTAGAGGTATCTGACCTAAATGAGAGATTGGGCACAGGACTTCTGTGAGGAGGCCCTTGAATCTTGATTTGCAATTCCCCGCCCCCACTCGGTAGCTTGATTTTGCGGATTTTCAGGGCACAATCCAAAGCCCCTCTTGTTTTCCTGGGCAGTGGGAGTGAGACGTGGAGGCAGAATGAGGAACCTATTTACTCTGTTGATTTACACCAGCTAAGGATCTGGCCCTGGAAGCCTGGCCACCTGATGGTGGTTACTAACCAGGAAGTTAGACGCCTGTAATTAACTGCGCCCATAGAACTAGATATTGAGTTTAACCTTGGGCCCAGGAAGCCTACTGAAAACAAGGCAACATAACAAAGCAAAGAGTTCACCATCATTAATCTAGGTTTTATAAAACCAAGACCTCCCTGGCTCTAATCCAGCGTCAGCTCAGGCCCTCCTGCTACCATTGGGATCAGCAGCGCAGAAGCCCCAGCCCGGCCTCTACGCCATGAGGCTAAGGGTATGTCTACACTTCAAGCTGATGGCGTATTTCCATCTCAAGGGGTACGTCTACACTCCCCATCGAATCGGTGGGTAGCGATCGATCTATCGGGGATCGATTTATCGCGTGTAGTGTAGACGCGATAAATCAATCCCCGATCGCTCTCCCGTCGACTGCTGAACTCCAGCTTGGCGAGAGGCGGAAGCAAAGTCGATGGGGGAGCGGCGCGAAGTAAGTGATTCTAAGTCGATCTAAGATACGTCGACTTCAGCTACGCTATTCTCGTAGCTGAAGTTGCGTATCTTAGATCAATCTCCCGCCCAGTGTAGACCAGGCCATAGATACTAACTCTGATTGGGCTAGCGTGCTACAAATAGAGCATAAGCAGCAGGAGGGTTAGCTGTGCTGAGCACGGGCCTGGCATCTCAGACAGGTACGTACTCAGGGTGGCTAGCCCCTCCCACCGTCGCAGCTACACTCTGTTGGTCGTGCACGAGGCGGGATCAGAGCTATGTCTCCTGGAACTGGGAATGACATACCCTGCAACCAGCACTGCAGTGACCTCACCTGACACGTGGGTACGGGGAGCTTGACTGGATTGGGGACTAAATGCAAACACTTGGCAGGCGTGGTCCCACTTGACTCCCAGTGGTTCAGTTGGTTGGGGTGGCAGTGGGGGCAAAGGAGGCGAGAGTGACCCAGAAAAAGGAACCGCCCAAGTGTACAATTGGAGTAGTACACACGGGCATTGTCTTGTTCCCATTCAAGTCAATGGGGATTTTGCTGTTGCTTTCACAGGCAATAGGTTCAGGCCCTAAGAATCTGATGCAAGGCCCACTGAAGTCAGTGGCAGCCTGTCCACTGACTTAACACGCCTCTAAATGACATGTATCTTGGACACGGTCAGTGCCTGCATTCTGGACCCATGCACCTTGACTGCGCAGAGGTTGCTATGGCCCTATTGAAAATATCACTCATTCGTCCATGATTTTCTTAGCAGATGAGAAATAGGAGCCCACAACTGGTCCTGCCTCCCCCTCCCCTTGTTCTTCAGCTTGCAAATTTTTATTAGCTGTCAACGTGTCAAACTTCCACTTAGCTGGACAGCTGCACGACCGGCCAAGTTCCAAAGCCTTGCCAGTGAGTTTAACAGATCTAGGGGCTTCTCAGGTGGAGGGGAGTGTGTGGGTAAGGGCTCAGGGATTGCAGACACGAAATGGGACAGGGCAGGGTTCATTCCACAGCCTCTCTCATGCAGGAAGTCAGACTAGCTGCTCTGGGAGGCAGTGGGACCCAATGGATAAGGCACTAGATGGGGCTCAGGAGATCTTGGGTCAGCTGTGTGACCTGGGGCACTTCATTTCTCTGTACCTCTGTTTTTCCTCCCACCCTTTGTCTGTTTTGCCTTGTAAGCTCCTTGGGGCACGGAGAGAGAGAGTGAGTGTGTGTGTGTGTGTGTGTGCGCGCGCGCAACATCTAGCACAATGAGGTCCCGATCTTGGCTGGCATCTCAAGCCATTACTGTAATATTACTATAACTACTGCTAATAAACATCCGTTCTGGCCGCAGAATCTGCAAAGAGAGGGGAACAGGGCTGCAGGACTCTTCCTGTTGTGTGTGTGTTTTCCACAAGAACTTGATTGACTGATGTTTGTGGCTCCTGAGAGCCAGTGAAAGATCCGCTCTGATATCCAGAAAATTTTACAAGGGGCGGCAGGCTTAAAAGCGGTGGGAAGAAGCCGAGCCTGCCAGGATGTTGGAATGAAAAAGCCATCAGGAATGTGCCTCGGAGAACAGCTGCTACTAGAACTCTGGCAGGAGCTTTCCCCACAAGCTGCCTGGGAGCCAGGAGCGGGATTCGGAGATCACAGCTTGAGCCGAGGGAAGGGGGTTCTTTATTTATTTGGTTGGCTTTGCTTTCCTCCACCCCCTTGTCGCTCTGAGGTCGGAGCTCCTCAGAAGGAAGGAACCTGCCACGGGTTCACAGTGCAGCTCTTCCAGCTGCGTGGGTGCCTGGATTAGAAGACTTGGCAGGGGCTGTGGGGAGGAATCTGACTCTCTGGCACTCCTCGGGCTTTCCCTCGGCTCCCGCGACTGGCACCACAATACACTGAACACAGATATATTTTTCACCGTCAAAATGTGCGTAGGGGTCTTTGCCCAAGTAGAATTCCCCCTCCGAGCACCATTCTCTGGGTGGGTTTGGCCAACCGGCACCTTCTTACTTCTCCTTGTTTCTCTACTAGGGTCTTTCCATGTCTGCGTCAGCCAAAGTAAATCAGGACAGGAGCATGCAACCCCCCTCGGTATTTTGTCTCCAGCACAAGCCCCTGCCATCCAGGGTGGGTGGAGCAGGGCTTGCTTCAGGAGCAGGTAGGAGAATTTTCAAGAGGTCAGAAGGTCTCGTGGTGCAAAGATGACCCCTTCTCTGCTCCTGTTTAGTGAAGATGCCTTCTTGCTGGCTAGCGGCTATCATGAGACTTGAGGACAGGAAGCCCTGTGCTTCCTGTCCTCGAGAAGAGCACTCAGACCTCGCACAAACTGGGATCCCAGCAGGGTGATTTTACTGGCGTTGCCCAGAAGGAAATAAAGCAACATTTCAGTGACGCAGCTGCTGCGTTTCTGCTCTAGACCAGTTACCGTAGACTGGCTTTCACCACCAAGGTGCTGTAAACCGAGAGGATGAGCAACCCAGTGTAATGCAGAGAGAAGGATAAACTCTTGGAACAGCACAGGGCCTGTTCCAATGCTCGCTGCAGGCAATGGGGGTTTTCCTTGGGTTTCAGTGGGAGGTGGGCTGGGCTCATCCTGCACAAATCGCATTATTGTTGCTAAAATCTCAGGAAGACCCTTTGGCTAAAGTCAAGTCTAGTATCAGAGAATCACAGAAGATCAGGGTTGGAAGAGACCTCAGGAGGTCATTTCGTCCCACCCCTGCTCAAAGCAGGACCAACCCCAACTAAATCATCCCAGCCAGGGCTTTGTCAAGCCTGACCTTAAAAACCTCTAAGGATGGAGATTCCACCACCTCCCTAGGGAACCCATTCCAGGGCTTCACCACCCTCCTAGTGAAATAGTTTTTCCTAATATCAAACCTTGACCTCCTTCAGTGCAACTTGAGACCATTGCTCCTTGTTCTGTCATCTGCCACCACTGAGAACAGCCGAGCTCCATCCTCTTTGGAACCCCCCTTCAGGTAGTTGAAGGCTGCTATCAAATCCTCCCTCACTCTTCTCGTCTGCAGACTAAACAACCCCAATTCCCTCAGCTTCTCCTCATAGGTCATGTGCCCCAGGCTGCTATCGGTCTAACTACATCTCCTCTGCTGGGGCAATACAGCCTATATTCATGGGGAGAAGGATTTACTCTGACACAGGGCATCTTTTGTATCTCAAGGGATGATGGGTCAGATCTTCCCTCCCCAGGAAAATAATAACCATTCCTCGCTCTTAGATAGAGCTTTTCATCAGTAGATCTCAAAGCATTTTACAAAGGAGGCCAATATCATCCTCTCTACTATACAGATGGAGAAACTGAGGCACAGAGAGATGCTGGGTGGTCCAAGGAGACACGCTGCAGTCGTTGAGCCTTTGCCACACCCACGTGCTGTGAGTCTGAGCCTGAGCCGTGGCAGCTTTCAGAGAACATGCGTCGGGCAGGAAAAGCCAGCGGGAGGCGAAAAGACACACAGGAAACGCTGTGAGCTGTAGCATTGCGGCTCTCCGTCTCTTTTGACGGCCGGGGCAAGACCATGAACCGGGTGGATGTCCGAGAGGTGTGAGGCCCGGTTTTGGGAGGATGCAACCGTATGGCGGGGCTGGCCTCGGAGGGATGAACACAGGTCTGTTTTTATTCTGAGGGGAATCTCAGACAGAAAAATGCCTGTTTTGCTTCCAAAAGGTCATTTAACTGAAGAACGATTTCCCTGTCACGAGACGGGGTTGCTCTTTCCCTCCCTCCTGCGGCTGCAATTCCACTCCGGGCTCGACACACAGAGCCCCCGATGCTGAGGCTGAAATCTAATAGCGCTGCCCACACTGGCTGTTGGTGTCTCCATTTCACTTCTTTAACCCAGCACAATCCTCAGCCCCCCCCCCTTCCCTTTCCCCGGGGGGCTCTATTATACCCACCGATCTGTTCACACTCCTTATCCCTCTGCATGTTTGCACACACTGCTGACCCAGCCTTTATCTGGAAGACACAAGGGTCTGTGTGTGGAGTTCCCACAAGGGCTATTAATTGTGTCGATGTCATAGCTTTCTCCCTTCCTCCTCCTCTCCCCTTCCCTCCCCCACCCCTCCCCGCAAACGCTCAGGAGATTTGCAAAAAGAAAAAAAAGATTCACACGCAGAATTTGCAACCTTTGCAAAATATGATCCAAACCCTTGGACGGGGAGAGGGGAGGCCGGGGTATGGGAAATGGTAGAAACAGCCCAGGCACTCTGAGGTAAATGGTAAACAGGCCCTTCCCCATTCCAGGCACTAAACACAGAACTGAACGCCCCGTCAGCTTTGGGAAGGTTTGGATCGTGATCCCAATCTGGACTGAAATTTTGCAGCTGTAATGGGCCAAACCAAAATCCCAGATGGGAACAGCCTTGGGCTATGGGGAAACTTTGGATCTGGATCCAAACTATGCATCTCAGGCCCAGGTCACCTGACCCTACAGAAATGGTACATCCGCCGTGTCATCCTCCAACTCTCAGCCCCTCCTTCTCCTAGGTCAATGGACCTAGAGAGTCCCCTGGCTGCTGTGTTATGAGGGGACTCAGACATGTCCTGACTTTCGTCCTTACCTGTACTCGGGCCTCTGTGAGTTTGGTCCTCTGGGCTAGCTCCTCTCGTGTGTAGATATCTGGGTAGTGGGTTCTCTCAAAGGCCTTCTCCAGCTCCTCCAGCTGCTCGGCCGTGAAGGTGGTCCGGCTACGGCGTTGCTTGCGTTTCAAGGGTAGGTCCGGTTCAGACTCAACATCTGAGCCTTCATCCAGCCTGTTACCTGGCGAGGAAAGAGAAGGAGGATTGAGGCTTAAATGGCAGAAAAGCCAAAGGGGAAGCAGGTGCAGAAGCAAGAATTAAACAGCTACAGGGAAGGAGAGAATCCAATACAGTCATAGAGTTTAAGGCCTGAATAGACCAGCAGATCATCTAGTCTGACCGCCTGTAGTTAATAGCCTACTAACACCTCCCAGCCACCCCCACAACCAGAATTAGAGCCATTCTACAGTGATGGTGTCCACCAAGCCAACTTCTACTTCTAGGTAGAGCTGGTCGGGGACGTTCTGACAAAACATTTTTGTCAGAAAAATGCTGATTGATCAAAACTGAAATGGTTTGTGGGAAAGGATCGATTTTGATGAATCTCCTGATTCGAAAATTGTTTGGAAAAAAAGAAAAGTTTCCAAATGGTAGAAATGTCCCGTTTTGATATTTTTGAAACAAAACGTTTTGTTTTTCAGTTGGGAACTATTTTTCATTTTGAAACGTTAATTTCTATTTTTTATAAAAAGGTTCAAAATAAAAAAGGGTCAGAATTGAAAGGAAACACCTACAAATGATCCAAACATGTCAATCGACCCAGTTTGATGAGTATTATAGTTTTTGGATGATCAGTTTGTGAATATTTGTGAACGCTTTGTCCTGATTTGGGACATGGAAACACATGTGAACCCTCAAAAACTCTCATGGGGCATGAAAAGAGTTTCTACTTCTGGCCTGTCCAGAGGACACAGGGCTGCTGGCTTGATGCTGATGGAAACAGCACCGCTCCTCAGTGGCTGAGAGAAAGTACATCCTCTATAGATGCCCTGAGCTGGGTAGGGGCTTTAAGTGGAGGACAGAGGACCTAACACCAATAGTTTGGGCTCTAGGACCCTGCAAGGTGGAGGGTCCCAGAGCTCAGGTTGCAGCCTGAATCCAAACAGTCTACATTGTAGTTAAACGGCCCCTTAGCCTGAGTCAGCTGGTGGCTGTTTGATGCCCCTTTGTGACACGAGTTTAGGGGCCTCGGTTTAGTTCTTTGTGAACAAGCCTCCATTTCCCCCAAAACCCACCACAGCCGATGCTCATTGTTGGCCATCTCTGCAGAAAGACAATGAGCTGAGTGAATTCCCCCGTCAACCCTAGAGGTGGTCTCGTCTGGTTGGCATGATGCCCCTTTTCAGCGCTCAGTGCACAGGAAGATTTCACGACTGCCCAGGCTCCACCTGTCCCAAGCGAGACAGCGAAACTTCCCCAACACCCATCCTCAAAAGTAGCATTTGACCCCCTGACTTCAGTGAATAGGGCACCCCTGGGCCCCACTTTGAGGGAATGATGACGGATTCATAAATAGCATTTTTAATGGGCTAAGAGCATCTTAAGGGAGACGCTAGGAGTTTAAAGAACTCCCACTAGTTTCAAAACAGCTCACAGGGAAAGGTCTCCTGTTAAGTCAGTAACTGCATCTCCTGTCAGCATCGTACAAGGTTAAAGGGAGTCACAACTCATAGAAAAGGTCCTCGGCTCTTGGAGGGGGAAAGCAAACAAGTTTCTGTTGTTTGCACATGTTTTGGCTACAATCCTGGCTCTCACTCTAACTACTCTGTCTTCATGGTTAGCTCTGATACCCCACCTGCTACAGTCTTTTATCTGGGAGGGAGGGTAAAAGAAAGAAAGAAAGAAAGAAATGCTTCAGCATTTGTTTGAGTTGTATTAACCTGGACCTGCTGCCAGTATCAAGTCTTTGCTGTGTATGGAACGTACCATTAAACAACAAAACCAAATAGATCATACCTAGCCTAAAAGAGTTTGCCCCAGAGCTAGTGGGCCTGATTCTGGTCTCATGTACACAAGTGCAAATCCTCAACTGATGTCCACAGAGTTACACCAGTGTAAAAACGCGGCCCAGTGAACCTTACTGGGAGGGGGTGGGAGAAAGGTGCTAGACTGCATCACGCTTTAGTGCTCCCTCGAGGCCACTCACATTGCAAAACTGTTGTCTCAACAGATGCTGTGCGACCCTGCCACAGGTTAAGTGCCACCTGCGGTGCAGATACCGATGCACAGAATGTACCCCGTGTCGCTGTGTGGGAAAGTGAGCGACAACGTCAATTCTCGTGGGATAGATGCCCTTGGTCAGTATGGAGGCAGACTGGAGAACATGATGTATAAAGCCTGAAGTCTCCTCAGCGAAATCTGCTCTCTGTCTCTTTCTCTTTCTCTGTCTCTCATTAATACAATAGATTGTACTTAAATGCACATTGGTTAACTACAGGGGACCTGATTCTGATCTCCCTTACACCAGAATAACTCCACTGACTTCAATGGTGTTACTCCCGATTTACACGGACGTAGCTGAGAGCAGAATCAGGACCATAATCTGTTTCAGTGCATGGTTCACAGTCCCAATCCGCTCCTATTAGGCCAAACCTGTATCAGCTATGATTAAATGCATGAGTTACATACGCAGGGCCAAATCCATCCTTGGAATAATCCATATAAAGTCAATGGAGCTGCCCCAGGGCTGAATCTGTCCCCTTCTCTGCACTGTGCTTTTATGTGATGATCGGAACTTTCCACCAAAACCTCCTTTTTTCCCTTCCAGGACTGGGAATCCCAGCTGTGGCGTTCTCAACAGCTGCTGAACAATGCGGACGGCCTGTGGCACATGAGGCAAATGTCCCAATGGGGGCCAATTATTTATAACGAGCAGGTCAAACATGCCATTGGATCCAGCGTGCTGCAGGGCAGGATGCTTTCATTTCTTGGGTCTATGTGAGGAGGATGCACCGTGTCTGAATTGAGCTGTTAGATGCAGGCGTGATGGGCCACCTCTGTTTGAGTTAACCTTGGGTTCTGCTGTAGCCGCATGAGCTACATGGCTTCCTATCTGTCAGGGTAGTTATACTGGTGTAAGGGAGATCAGAATCAGGTCCCCTGTAGTTAACCAATATGCATTTAAGTACAATTAGTGACCGCATGTTCTCAGAGCTGTGGGAATCACTGCACCAGGTGATTGTAACCCAACCTCTATTTCCACCTGTGGGATACCAATAGAATCAGCATCGTAGGACTGGAAGGGACCTCGAGAGGTCATCTAGTCCAGTCCCCTCCACCTAGGCAGGACTAAGTATTATCTAGACCATCCGTGACAGGTGTTTGTCCAACCTGCTCTTAAAAATCCCCAATGATGGAGATTCCACCACCTCCCTAGGCAATTTATTCCAGTGCTTAACCACCCTGACAGCTAGGAAGCTTTTCCTAATGTCCAACCTAAACTGCCCTTGCTGCAATTTAAGCCCATTGCTTCTTGTCCTATCCTCAGAGGTTAAGGAGAACAATTTTTCTCCCTCCTCTTTGTAACAACCTTTTATGTGCTTGAAAACGGTTATCATGTCCCCTCCCAGTCTTCTCTTCTCCAAACTAAACAAACCCAATTTTTTCAATCTTTCCTCATAGGTCATGTTTTCTAGACCTTTAATTATTTTTGTTGCTCTCCTCGACTTTCTCCAAGTTGTCCACCTCTTTCCTGAAATGTGGCACCCAGAACAGGACACAATACTTCAGTTGAGGCAGTATCAGCGTGGAGTAGAGCGGAAGAATTACTTCTCATGTTTTGATTGCAACACTCCTGCTTATACATCCCAAAATGATGTTTGCTTTTCTTGCAACAGTGTTACACTGTTGACTCATATTTAGATTGTGATCCACAGATCCCTTTCTGCAATACAATATATAGTGTCCTCATATTTTCGATATCTCACATCTGTTATTCCCAGTGGGCCAAATCATGGTTCCAATGAAATCAATAACAGTTCTGCTGTTGACCTCAGTGAGACCAGCATCGGGCCAATATTTGTAGGAGGCCTTTAGAATCCTGACTGTAGCACAAATCTGGTACATGATCAGCTTCATTGGTTCTTGCATTTTCAGGAAAATCTCTAGATTCTTAAATGGTGCAACATGCACATCTGGGCCCCGGACAATTCCGGACACATCTGGACTCTGGAGAACCAGACTGTGCACAAGCACATCTGGAATCCAATTAACATATTATTAGGTTCATTAGCATACATGTAATTGTATATTTCACAAGCAACTGTCAGTTTCATTAGTTGGCATTCTTGATGGAAATAATTTGCAATAATAAAAGTTAGGACAGAGGTAAGTTTGGGTCTAAAATGAAGGCTGTCCCTGGTAATGAGAGGACACTTGAGAGTGTTTTGTCCGCAGCATATAAACAGAGAAGTTAGATAAAAGATATAAAACACTCTTGCTGGAAGGCTGTGGAAGAACACTATTTTTGTTCCTAGATTCCAGAACAATGCACAGTAACCCAAAACAGAGAGAGAGAAAGCAGGCTGCTCACCAAGGCATCAAGGCACAATTCACCCCACTTTGCTTTAAACTGGCTCCTTCCAGACTTACTCTGCTCACATACTTTCCTAGGAGCCTGCAAGCAGGACGAGAAAGCTCCCCCACACCCCGCTCTTAAAGTGATAGCTTGCAATACAACAGAGTCCTCAATACACCACAGACAGTTGTGAAGGCAAATTAATCAGATTGAACATTATTTCAATATAGACAAATACACACACACATAGCAGCCATACTCAGGCTGTTGCATAAGGAACAGCTCCGTGCTGCTCTTTTCATTGTGCAGTAGTTACACGGAGTTTCAGATTTACAGTGTTGTAGGGGTGGGATGGACTTGTTGGCCAGTAGAAAACATGCAGGCAACCTAACCACCTGAGAGGACTTCCAGAGTCCCTATCGGCTTTGGGATTACTGTGATCACTGATCCTGACCTTAAGAATTGCACATATCCGATTATTTCTGTTACCCTGTCTCCCCCACCTCTTAAACTTGACCCCCGTGTTTGTCTCATCCACATGTTACTTCTTGTCTTTCAGACTCTAAGTGCTTCGGCCCAAGGACTGTAATTTACTATATTATTGTACAGTGCCTAGTGCAGTGAACCCCCGGATCTGGACGTATCACAATATAAAAGTGATGTTAATAATAAATAATAATATTCTCCTCCAGTTCACCTGTCTACCTGGGAGTGGTGCTAGAATATCTATAGTGGTGCTCACCTGGTTACCTGGTGGTTGTGCTTGACTATCTATGAACAAAACATCCACCATCCAGGTGTTTTATATACCTAGGGTTAGTGCTACACTATCTATGGACAATGAATCCAACTTTTCTGGCTATCTGGTGTTACTGCCAGAATACCTGCCATTAATTCATACAGCCCTGCTGCAACCCCACTGGTGTAGGAGTAGGGGAAGTAGAACGAGAGAGCCTCCCAAAACTCAGATAAGCTTCATTCCCCGCCCCGGTTTGCCTCCCCACCTAGCCTCTTGTGCATATTTTCCATGGTGGTCTGTAATGGGAAGGAGCCAAACGTCTTTAAACATCCGCAAATTGGCAGGTGAAAAATCCCTCACAAGGAGCCTGGCAGGGAATAGCCAGTTGTCATGACACCCAACTCATCAGCCTCACACTGTCCCTTGGGACTTGCTGGCCATCTACCTGGCTGCAGTGCCAGATGGGAGAGCGCCAAAGCCATCGTTATAAAGTGACGGCAGTGATACACTGGCCTTCCCGAACGCTCCCTGTCTGATCATTTCCAGAAAGCTTTAGATGACAAACGGGGCATGGAGAGTGGAAGGGACTTGCCTGTGGTCACGCAGCAGAGCTGGGAATACAACTCAAAACTCCTGATGCCAAGTCCTGTGCTTTAACCACAAGACCATACGGAACAGGCCAGGGAGCAAGACAAATCCCAGGGCACGTCTGGAACCAGCTGGTCTTAGCAGGATGCAGCTGCCACTGTCAGGCACAGATTTATTAAATAATGCGGGCAGCCTTCTGGCTAAGAATGAGTGTAGTATCAGCTGATTAGCCAATGCATCCTCTATTATCAAGGGGATGGTCTCCCGTAACTACATAAAGATGGACTCAATGCTCTAACAGGTCTTTTCCTAGTCAGGGGACTCCTATGCGGGGGACTCACTGCTATTATTCTCAGCAAAGTTCACGAACAAAAAGGTTAAGAAAACCTCAGGAATAACCAGGGCCGGCGCAACCCATTAGGCGACCTAGGCGGTCGCCTAGGGCGCTACAATTTGGGGGGCGGCGACCGTGGCGGTATTTCGGCGACGGGACCTTCCGCCGCCTCTGTGGGGGGCGGCATTTCAGGGCGGGACCTTCCGCCGCCCGCGGCGCTCCTGGGAATAACCACCCCCTGCGTGTAACACAAAAATAATGGCCTTCTCCCGAACCACCAAGAGCCTTCATCCAACACTTGAACCAACTCTTTTCCCCAGTTTGAAAATGTTTGGATGCCTTCCCCGCCTCCCTTGTTTATTATTGTTCTTCTCTGGATGCCTCTGAACAACCGGGCTCCAGCCAGGATAGGCAGCAGAAGCAGCAAAATAGTGCGAGACAGGCTGTTCTGGAGGTATTTCGATCCTGGCTGGAAAAAGAAACCGTGCAAAATACCCAGCCTGATTATCACAGAAATGTAGGGCTAGAAGAAACCTCCAGAGGTCATCTAAGCCATCTCCCTGGGCTGAGGCAGGACCCAAGTATACCTGGACCTTCCCTGACAGGGGTTTGTCCAACCTGTTCTTAAAAACCTCCAAGGATGTGGAACCCGAGATACTGGATAGTTTTGAGAAACATCGTTTGATTAGGGCCCCAGATTTTGCATCGCTATTACTGTGTCAATTACAGCTGTGGGTTTTTTTAACCATAATATTTATATTAGTACAATTCCTAGTACAGATACAGTTACATTGTGATAAAGATGTCTTAAACTGGTCTAATTTACCCCCTTCCCTTATAGGAATAAACCCTAGGGTATAAGCATGGTTAGACAGGTCTAATTGCATCCACACTAGGGTCTTATATTGCTTTAACACTACCAGTTTAGTTAAAGGGGTACAACTTTTGCATGTTGACAAAACCTCTGAAATATAAAGTCTATGAGCCTGATTCTTCCCCCCTTACACTGTGTGTTGTCACGTGCACCTGAGGAAAGGTGTGTGAAGTGGGTGTATAATGTCACCATTGGTGTGCGAGGGTGGCAAATCCCACTTTGACTGTAAACTTTTTGGGGTGGGGTCATCTCTTTGTTATATGTTTGTACAGCGCTGAGCGCAATGGCGCTAGGGCTTTGCAATGCAAATAACAGTGACAATAATTGCGATTGGGGAGCATTTTATGCCCCCTCTGCACAAGTGTAATTGACCACCCTAAACGCAAGGTAGTGGAAAAACCAGGCAGCACCTTTTGCATGGGTCACCCATCACCCCTTGTAATGAGGGACAGGGAAAGATTAGCTCGCTCGCTTTCAACCCCTCGAGGATGTCTGGGGATTGCCTGTGAAAAGGAAAGAAGAAGAAGAGAAGAAGGGAGAAAAAGCCATGGGAAAAGTGGCACAGAGAGGGGAGATGAAAGAGCAGTCCCTCTATAGTATATTCTGGATACAGGACACACACTGGTTCCAGTCTAGTTTCTGAGGGGCGATTCTATCTCCCACACACAGCACAGCTGCCCTGTAGCTAGAAAACATTTTCCTTTTCTTTAATTGACCGACCTTTGGAAACAAGCAACAAATGTGGGTTTACAGCACAGGAGAAAGTTTGCCAACTTGAAAATTGGCAACACTTCTTAAGTTCCCCCCATTATTTAGATTCTTGGCCCTTTGGGGTAAGGTCTGGCTGGGTCTATATTTGTGTACAGCGCCTAGCACAAAGGGGCTCCGCTCTCAATTGGAGCTGGTGGGCGTGACTGTAATGCAAAATAATTGATAAAGATAGTAATGGGCTGGAACCTCAGCTGGCGTCAATCAGTGTCGCCCCCCTGATGTCAATGGGCCAGATTCCCGTGAAATCAATGGAGCGCTGCCGATTTGCGGAAGTGCAGAATGTGCTCAGGAAACCCTTGCCTAGCGGCGAGCAGAGATGAGCCCAAGCTGCAAAACTTGAACTAGATCCAAAACTAATTCAGATTCAGATCTGGGATCACGGTCCAGCCCTTCGCTGTAGCATCAACTTTCACCATGAACAAAATCCCAGGAACAGACCCACACCATCACATCCTCCCACCCCCAAGAGGACGGAGAAAAGAAAGTGAGGAGAGGCTAACTGGAGATTTGCATGATCCACCTCAAGCCCCAGGTTTGAACTGAGGACGCGAGGGGTGAAACAAGATGGCGCCTCCCGGATGACGGGTACGTGGTCAAAGCAACAGACGCAGGTGTGTTGGTGCGGCAGGGAGGGGGTCTGGGAGACAGGAGAGAGCTGGAGGGGAGGGGGAGCTGGTTTTACAATCCAGTCTAGCATGAGAAAATGTGTAAATTATGGTCCGCAAACGCGCATTCCTGGGTAACAACGCCAGCTGAGGTGGGGCGTGTAATTAGGAGGAGCTGAGCAGAGGGAGTTTGCAGGAGTTTGAAAGGGGTGGGAGTGGAATGGGGATGTGGGGGTGGGGGAGGAAGAAGAAAAACCCTCAATAATTAAGGGGCATACTTCTCTTTCTCCCCAGCCCTTTCCCCCTCCCTTTCCCTCCATTACTTCTGGGAGCCTCTTAGCCTTGGAGTTAAATTAATCAACAGGATTAGGTGGAATCGGCCACGGCGAGCCCCTCCAGGCTCAGACAGCCCTCGATGCTCTACAAGGGCCCGCTGCCTCATCTTGAAGCACCTCGGTGCTTTCTGGAAGGATTCGCAGACAGGATTGGACATGAAGACGCATTCATTATGGAGGAGATCAGATTTGGGCGGGGGGGGAGGGGAGGTAAAAAGGGGGCTACGTGTTTTCTCCTTCAATATTTCTCATCTCTCTCTGTCACCCTCTCTCCTTTAACTCCATTTCCTCTCTCTCTCGCTCCCACCTGCCCCGTCCTAAAAAGTGACTGAGAGGAAGACAGAAGGGAACGGTTTTGTGTCGCTGGGAACCTGCCGGAGCTCGTCAGGGCGCTGTCAGCACACGGTAAGTCACGGCATCAAAGGGGCTGCATCCCAAATCACTCCGAAGTCACGGGGGCAGTTGGGACATCCCAAGAAGACTGCACCAAAGGGGCTGCGGTGTCTACTCACTGGGAAGCTGGTTAAGGCATTGGGAAGCCTTGAATCAACAGCACAACAGGGGGTGGCGTTAACCCACTTTGAAGACTTTGGCCGTCCAAACCCTCTGACCCACAAGGCCCCTCAGGAGGCTGCATGGAGCTGTTCCTGGGCAGGGTGCACATGGAACTCTGCCACCCATCCCGAAATTCTGCTCTGAACCTTATGAGTTTGGGCCGTGGGCTCTTCCCACCCTCATGCTCATGGGGCAATTAAAGAGCATTATTCTGTGGCCTCTCGGTGTCTGGTTGGTGACACGGGGAGCAGCCCCTGCTGTGAGGGGATGGTTTTCTCACATCAATAGCTGGTGATGTGGTGTCACGTTGTCACAATGCAGCCAAGAGGCACTCCAGGGAAGAACTCACTGGATGGAAATCTTTGCCACCGCTGGAGCATTGGGCTGGGTATAAGTTCTGATCAGGACCCCATGACACATGCACAGGGCCAGACTGTGAACCCCTTCCTCATGCCGAGCGGCACCTTACACCATGAGTAGCCCTGCTGAAATCAAGGGGTACACATGGGGTTAGGTCCTACTCAGTGTGAACCAGGGCATCACAATCCGGCTCGGCACTAGGAAGATGCCCCATATCATAGAACCATAGAATATCAGGGTTGGAAGGGACCTCAGGAGGTCATCTAGTCCAACCACCTATTCAAAGCAGGACCAATCCCATATACATATATGGAGGCCATATTCCTCCTCTCCTTTGAGCCCTTCTGAATTGGCTTTTCGAGGCTCTAATGGACTACAGCCTGGATCTTTGACTCTGGTACCATTGTGCTTTCTCCTCCCCCTACCTCTGGAAACAGACTGTTGATGGCACTCCGATACTATGGAATGGGTGGCAGTATAAAACCCCAACGAGCAGCAGCACAGAGATTTCACACACTGATTTGCATTGATATCAAAAGACTGGCTTTGTTTGCCAGGCAGGCTAGTTATTTTTATGCGGGAAAATGAGTCTGTCCGAGATAAGAACGGCCCATGGTGCAGCCCGTATCTACTTAGTTTACTGACCCAGACAAGTTTTCATGCTACAGCCAATACTGCCACAGGAGAGCAAGAGCGTTTCTGTTCTGCCTGCCGCATCAGTGGCAGAGTTGCTGGCTAGAATGCAGAATCAATATTGATAGGGTTGGAGGAGGAAGCAGAAAAAACACAGCTTGGATGCCAAGTGCCAAGAGGGGACAGCCGTGCTGGGGTGGGGTCATAAAATCCCCATTTTGATTCCCCAACTGCCCTCGACTGGCAATGGGAGCAATTCGGGAGGATCAATAAGGCACAGCAAGATGTATGGTTTTAATTTGCAGAGAGTACCCATTTTCTGACCACAATTGATGGTTCTCTCTGAGCAAGAGCTGGGCAGCCCTGGGAATAGAGAATCTGCCTCTCTCTGAAGTAGGAACAGGCAGAAAGCAAACAAAATCCATCAAAATGCAAACAAGACCATCTAAAAAGTGAGTTGAAGAGAGAGGCGGCGGGATTGCAGGCACAAAAGAATTATATTTCCATGAGATTTTTTTTTAAATGCGAAAAAAAAAATCTCCCCCCCCCCCCCCCCCCAGTCTCTCTTCTTTGAGACCAATGAAGTGTTAAGCCTTAAATGTGAGGGTGGGATTTTAACTAAATAAGATTTCTGCAGAATAACCCTTCCTCACTCTCCCCTCCCAACCTATTTAGCTGCAGGTGTGTTCAAAAGAGAGCCAGAGAGATATTCCAACTCCAGATGCATCCCCCCCCCCTCCCCCGGCCCCATCCACGAAGAAACAATAACCGGCGCAAACAATATAGCTTGGATTCTTCATTCTCCCCAACCTGTAAACTCCTCTGTCTCCCAGTTCCCCCCCCCGTCCCTCCTCAGCTATATTACAGTTTAACATAGTTTAGGGGCTGTGGTGTGAAGCGATAGCAGAAAACTGAATCACATAATAGTTGCTATGCGTTTTAATCAAGTAATTCGGTCCAAGCCGAGTGATGGTGGGGTGCCCTTGAATACCAAACAGACTGGGTAGCCGGGCTAGGAAAATGAAAAAGTCATTTACAGCTCAGCTGGGGACCGCAGTGTTCAGCACAGCATTAGTATGGGGCCTTAGGAGATGAGGGTTTTGTTTTTTTATTCAGGCACTGAACTGGTCAGCTGTAACCAAAGCACAGATCGAGGTAATGTCCATTATGGACTTTACAACTAACAATGAGACCGATGCTCCAGAAGGACGGGGGTGGGAACGGGGAGGCATTTCCCTTGCCTTCTCTGAAGGTGCAAGATTGTATTGGGGTGCATGAGAGGGGAGAAGCTAGAGAGAAGAGAAAGCTGGAGATTAAATAGCCTGAAAAAGAAGCGAATGGAAAATCAAATGTCATTCCGAGCTCCCTTCTTAATGTTTGGGTCAGCAGGTTCGATCAGGCAGCAAACCTAAATGCAGCTAGAGCCGTGCCATACACAGAGATTTTGGTCTGCAGCAAGTGATTAGTTTCTTTTCCAATTTCGGATTCCCTGGATTCACACTGCAGTTTAAAATTGAAATGATAAATCTGAAGATTCAAAGTGAGACTTGGACCGGACCACCACGCTGTGCCTGGTTCTGGTTAAAAACATGGCAAAACCGCCCCAGTTCCACCAGAACTCAGGCCCCACTTTGCAAACAGAAGCTGGGATTGGGTGACAGGGGGATGGATCACTTGATGATTCCCTGTTCTGTTCATTCCCTCTGGGACACCTGACCTTGGCCACTGTTGGAAGAAAGGGCCAGATGGACCTTTGGTCTGACCCAATATGGCTGCTTTTGTGTTCTTATGTTGTGGGCTCATAACAAAGTCAAACTGGGGTGTATTTCATCAGGTGCTTTGGCATGAAATGTTCACACACTGTTGCTGAACAAGAGGAAGGAGGGCACCGTGGCTAAGGCACTAGCTTGGGACTTAGGAGATGGCAGTTCTATTCCTTGCTCTGCCACAGACATCTGTGGGACCTTGGGCAAGTCACTTAGTCACTCTGTGCCCCAGTTAATCCAGACCTCTAAGGAGTGATGATAAATATATTAAAAAGATTGTATGGCACAGGGGGGTCATATAAGCACCTAAGATCGATACAAGCAGCACAGTTTGGGTCACATTTTCAGCCTAAACTAAACAGCAGCTCAAGCCGCTGCACCTCCTGTGTTTTAAGGTAATCGTCTCCTTTATGCTGAGACCCAAAAGACAATGGGAGCCTCTCTCCAGCCCACGGGTCCACCAGGGGAAGAGGTGCACAGGGGGTCATGCGTGCTGGATTCCACGCCTTCCATTCCAAGTGGAAGTGAGCGGCTGAAGTTGCAGATACACATTGGTTCACAGCACCCGCAATGCATTCGGACGTCCCACACTGTCTTGCACAATGGGACTCATGAACTGTGGAGCAACAGACCAGTGCATGCATTTTGGAACGGAAAGCAGGAAGCCTGACCATCAACAGCACTACCCAATACGTTTTGATAGAACTAGGGAGATCCACCCTCACAAAGAGTTTTCACTGCTGCTATTACTGGAGTTGAGTGAAGACTTGGTCAAGGGCTTTACTTTGGAGTCCTGCCCATCCATATCTCTCTATCTGTCTATCACCATACAGTCTTCTCTATCTATCCATCCATCTAGCCTGGTTCAATTGCCTTGGAGATGTACATAAAGCCCATTACATGAGCTATGTTTGGGCTAGATCTCTAAACCACTTGCACATTGATATGTTTCAGAACTGACAGTGATTCATTCACAGATCTTTACCAGTTAAATGTTTGCTACTCCAAGAAGGGGCTCAGGGATGCCAGGCAATGCAGAAGGGCGCTGCTTAACACTTCACCTGGACAATGCCATGCACAGACCAAATCCCCTCCTGCGCTGACATAAATTGGTGTAGCTCATGGCATGTCCATGGGGATCTAGTCCTGGATCCATCTACTTCTCTGAACGTGAAGGAAATAAAAGCCATCAGGACCCCTATTGAGTCCCACCGGAAATCTGTGCTTGGCAGGGCAGCTGCCCGCTGCCGTGCCCCACGGAAAGACCCCCGGTCATGAAAACAGATTCTGTTACGTGTGAGCAGTGAACAAAACCAGAGCATCCAAAACATTTGGGGAGAGATGGTGGGGGAGGGGGGCGCAGCGAGAGAGAGGGAGACGATGCCTCCGACAGCCTTTGTCAATTCCCTGCACTAGCCTGAGCATAAACAGATGGAATATCCATCAACTCCAGTCTCTTTTCTTTTCTTTCAACTTTTTTCTAGTTCTCGCCTCTCTCCCCTCCTCCCGCCCCCCCCCCTTTCTTCTGGCTTTTGTTTGGCCTTTTAAAGCACCCCGAGGTAAAGGGGCCCTTCCCGACTCCTCAGCACATCTGTGAAGTCCATAAAAGGCCCTTTTCGCTTCAATATTCATAGCTGCGTGCTCGTGACAGGCACAGGAACCAGCTGAGGGCTGCGTGAGAGGGACCGTGGGGACTTGCCTGCTCCTCCACTTGCTGCCTCTCCTGCGGCAGCATTTCGCTTCAACTGGGCTCCCAAAATTGGGCAGCAAAGGTAGTTTGCAGGAGGAGGATGGAGGCCAGGGGGAGGATGGAGGCCAGGGAGTGGCAGGGGGCTAATTATTTAACCTGGGGGGGGTTCCTCTCATGCTCTCACCCTTGGCCTGCTCCACCTCGTTAATTCCCTTTAATCATTTTTCATACACATAGGACAAGCCTCTGGGCCAGATCCTCAGCTGGCATAAATCAGGGCAGCTCCATTGCAATCAATGGAGCTGTGCCAAATTACACCAGCAGAGGCTCTGGTCCTCTGACGCTATCCCAAAAGGGTGGCAAAAGAGAACTGGGCACAGAAGACCAGTGTGCTTAGCCCTCCGACAACATGGGAAGGGGATCTTGGTAGGACACAGAGGGGAGGGCATTGCAACGACCTGGACTTTGGTTTTGAAGATGTGGCCGGACTCAGGAAAAGCCATTTGAGCAGCGAGGCAGAACGCATGGTCCTCGGGACCAGTGGGACATTCCAACCTTACTGGGGTCAGGGAGAGATGTGGTTGCAGCGGGTGATGGCTGGAAGGGTAATGTATTGCAGGTAGTTTATTTGTGTTTTGGTTTGATGGTGATCTGTGTGTGCAGATGCCACCGCCAGTGTGCGCAGTGCTCTGTTGGCAGCACAACCACAGGAGCTCACAAACTAGGCAATAACCTTGTTCAACTGATCTCAGAAGCTCATCCTTCATTCTGAGCCTGCTCTGGTCTGGGCCCAGTCCCCTGCATAAGTTAGAGCAACCTGAAGGGTGCTCTAAGTTAGGCCATGGCTTCAAGGGTCTGAAATGTCAACTGGAGATTGGAGGTGGGTGTAGGGACACCTCCGCCATGCGCAATTTGCTCTCTCTACACCTTCTGTGCTCTGTTCACACCCCTTCCACCACCAGCAGGGGTGGGTGGCATAGGAATCGCTATGAGCCAGATTCTCACAGGAATATTTAGGCTCCTCAATACCACGAGCCTAAATATTTTTGAGGCTCTGGGCCTACATCACAAGGGGATTCCTCTACACCGGGAGTGATTCTCCTGCAGCCCTATGTCCCCATTCCTAAGACAGTACCGTGCCAAGTGGCCACATCAGACCCCACATTGTGGCCCAGTGGCCTGAGTCTGACTGCAGCTGCAGCATTAGTCATTATACTGGGCCAGATATACTGTTTTGCAGTTGAGTTGACTGGGACTAGAGCAGGCTGAAAAACAAGATGCCTTTCTTGCAAAAATCATCATACAAAAACCCTGTTGCAATTTTGCCTTGAACGATGCTAAAATTGGCCAGCTCTAAATAGACCCAATGTTTGGCTTATTAATTCTTGTTATTTGTACCAGGGTGGTGCCTAGGAAGCCCAGTCAGTGTGCTAGGCGCTGTACAATGTGGTTAATCCCAGTAGCGCTGGGGCCAGACGATGACGTAACAAATGCACCTCTAGCGCCGTCCCGCTGAAGATGTTGGAGTTACACAAGGGACCAGATTGGCCCTATGGATATACTACAGCATGTGGCGGGCAAGGGATTGGCCAGCACATATACACCTGTCAGAACGGCTGCCGACAGCTCTGCTCCGAGGACAGGGTCCTCGAGTGGGATCTTTTCTGTTCCTTCCAGCTCCCGAGCTGCTGCCTCCATCGGGGATCAGTGCAGATCGGGTTTGCTCATGATTTGGGTGCTGGAAAGAGTTGGGTGATTTTCTTTTAGGGTTCTCGGAGGATTTCAACATTAAGGAAAGATGAAATAATTCTCCAACACTTTTACAGCTCATGGTCATTCAAGAGCAATTACTGTATTAGGGATCATTGTGAGGTGTTTTAGGTGCCAATACTCCCTCTTAACTCCCTGCGTGGGCAATCTGCATCACCAGTCTGTGCATAGAGGCGGGGCCACTACTTTCCTTTCCACTCAGGCAGGCAGGGAGGGGGAGTGGGCGGAGCCTTAGTGCCACTTCCCCAAAGCACCTGCCAGCACAGGTGAGCTGATGCAGTGGGAGAAGTAAACGGGTAGCGGGATGGTTCAGCTTTCTTCCCCGGAGCAAGAGGGAGCAGGGACCGAACTGGGACTCTGAGTCACAATTCAAGCCGTGGCTTGTGCCTGGAGCAGTGCCCCTTACGACGGGCTCATGGTGGTATCTCTCCCTCCCTCAGCCCTTAGAGAGGTGCAGTTATCACTGAGCAGAGAATTGTTCCTTACAACCCTCTTGTCCTTCATTTCTACAGGTGGGCCCATTATTGTTCCGTATAGGGCACCACTCCCAGGCATGGGCCTTTGTGCTGAGGTAGCTGATTGGCATTAGGTTCCCTGTGCCTGATCTCGGATAGGAGGCACCGCTCAGGGCTAAATACAGCCACACTGAAATCAATGGGAAGACTCTCAATGGATTGGGCCCGTACTAGGCAGCGAAGCAGATAGCAGAAGACTGCTCCTGCCTCCACCTGCAGAGCTCAGCAGTCCATGGTCTCAGGGCCCAAGTCCCTGTAGTACCAGCAATCCAGGTTAAATCCACCAGTGGCAGAAAACCAAAAGGTACAAGACGGTTTTCCCCCGGTGGAGCAGTTGCTACCCTGACTGACTCAGCACACACAGTGCAGTCTCTGGTAGATGACCTAAAAACAGGGCCAGTTGCTTCTATTGAATACTACTCCACAGCAAGACACACACCTGCCGAACAGAGGGGAGAAGGCAGAAGGTCTGAGGGCTCAAGCAAAGTGCAAACTATTTAGCCTATAGGAGAAAATCATGCCATCCCATTGTGATGTTGCATTGTAACCACACAATGCTGTATTGTGACACTCTTTTATCCCCGCTTTCCCCTGACCGTTGGTGCGTTAGAAAGATAGATCTGAATTATGTGGCTTAGATTTTTCTCTAACAGCGATGCAATATCACCATCGCTATTCAAAAATATTTATCCTGTACCATCAATTTACCCACTGCGCTTTGCCGAATACAGAAAAGCTGTGGGCTTAGCCTTGGAAAGCTAAAATGTAGTAGACGCAAGACATCAGGCTGGCCTCAAAACACAGCGGCAAAGCTCACGCATGCAAAAATCCCTCATTCGTGCGTTGCTGTCGGCCCGGCACGCACACACGTTCATTTGAACATGCAAATACACACATGTTTGTGTTGCAAAAACCTGGAGGTTTTGCACACACACAAAATTGGGCAAGGGCATTTCTAGAGACCTACTTGAAAAAGCAGCTCTGGATTTTCAAGGAACTGGGGAAATCTTTGCCGCACTAGAAGTTCCCTACCGCCAACACAGGAGGAAACGTACCGTGAGATAATCTCCAGAGACCCCTCCTGCTTCTCAAGATTCTCTTCCCGGTTCCTGCCACTGGCCCACAGTGTGACCTCAAACAAGTCACTTTGGCTGTGCTTTTCCAACTTAGGTGCTTAGAGTTAGACACCTGAATATGAGCGACCTGGTTTTCAGAAGCGGGATTGCCCACAAACCACGCGCCGCAGTCACTCAGTGCCTTTGAAAACCAGGTTGCTCTCATTTAAGGGCCTCACTGCAGGCACCCCGGTTTGAAAAGGTTGGCCTACAATTACCTCAGTCTCCCCATGTATAAAAGAGGGGTAATAACATGCCCCACCCGGCCTCACAGGGGCAGTTCAGGTGCTTTACTGAACCATGTTTGCAAAAGCACTTGGGGATATATTTAAACTGCAGGCATCTGGAAGCCTCAACCAAGATCGGGACCTCCATTGTGCAGGGCAGTGCTACATACGCAGCCCCTGTCCCAAAGAGCCAAGACAGGCTGACAGAAGGGGCCCCACTAGGCGAAGTGACTTGCCCAAAGGCACACAGCAGGGAATAGATCTCACACCTCCTAACCTTCAGTCCAGGACCTGCCCTTTAGACCATGCTGCCTCTCGCCTTGGGGATGGGGAGCGTGTGCGTAACACACATTCCGACTTCGCAGGGCTACATAAATAATAACGATAACGATGCAGAGGAAAGGGGCGATTTAAGTGCAAAGCGCCATCACCGACCCTCCTCACCATTCACGCAGTCTAAGATAACATCAGAGGGGGCTTGTTTTGCCTCAGTTGTGATGAGTCCCCATGTCCCGTCCCACAGGGATATATCAGGAAAATCCACCCCGCTTCCCACTCCTTCCTAATCATCCCAGCCAGGTGCTGGCAAGGCCCCTTCATTGGAGAGTCCCATTCATTCCCATCCCCAGCTCATGAAGCCTTGCCAATGCACCTCAGCTCTGCTCCAGCCCCGAGCCCCTCACCTGATAATGCACCTTAGTCCTACTTGCAGCACCTTTGCTATTCCAGTCTTGAAACACTCCCTCCCCAGATCTGCCGATGGCCCCATCCCAAACTGCCTAGACCCCTGCTATCCCACACAACTCATGCCAACAGATCGTCCAATGCGCCTCACTCTTGCTCTTCCAGTCCTGGGCCCTCTCCATACCTCTGCCAATGCCCCTCACTCCTGTCCTTCAGCACCCTGCTATTCCAGCCCTGGGCCTCCCTGGATGGATAGATCAGACCTTTCAGTATAAATCTCTTGCACCAAAGATGCATTAATTTAAACCTCATCAACCTTTTCCACTCCTGAAGAACCAGCCAGCAAAAACAAGATGCTGGAGACCAATTAACCACATGTGAAAAATGGGTTCCTCCTGCTGCCTGCAGGCCTTGGTTCATTTATCTGGGCGTCAGGCTGCCTGTCTGAAGCCAGGTGGGGTGAGCAGAGTGGAGCGTGGGGATTTTCTATGGTTCAGCTCGTTTGTCCTTTCTGTGTCCTGGGCCGCTGGACAGCAAAGTAACGCAGCACAGGTTGATGCGACCATGGAGGACACACTTACTTCTGTCTGTTTTGCTTTCTCTACCTTCCATCTTCTTTGTCCATCTGTATCTATCCCTCTTTCTCTGCGTCTTTTCTCTCTCTGCTCCCTCCACTTTCTCTTTCCCTTCCTCTCTCTCCTTTTCTGTCTCCTCCCTTTCTCTCTCCCTCACTCTCTCTGCGCTATGGTTCGCCCCCTCTTCTTTCTGCCTCTCCCCCCTCTGTATTTATCCTCCCCCATGCTTTACGTTAATTTTAGTCCTTTGGAAAAAGCAACAGTGACGCGAGCGTAGAGAACTCTGGGAGAAAAAAGGGGCCACTAGCCAGACACCAGGCAGAGGGTGCCCTCAGGAATCCCTCATCACGTTGGCCAACGGCACCTCCACTGCCATTAAAAACGCCTTGAGAAGCCGGACTGTGACATTCGCCTGCAATTGAACCGCTCGGCCTGTCTCTGCCGCTCTCCTCTCAGCCGAGCTGGGAGAAGAAAGAGGAGAAAGAAAAATCCCAGGAGGAGAGAATGAAAGTGACAGAAAGAAGGATTGAATGAAGGAGCGAAAAGAAAGCAAGATATCCCTGCGTTGCTGGGCCCTTTCTCAGCCCTGTCATCTGGTGCAGAGCCCCGATCGCATTGTCTCACCTTGGACAAAACGAAAAGGCGTTTTTGTGCAGATTCCTTTAGAGCTGCCAGAGCCGGCACCTTAGGGGGCCGTTAGAGCCTGAATGTGCTGCTGACAGCCCTGTGCAGCCCGATGTGATATCAATAAACTCCGGCATGTCAACTCTTCAGCGCAGCTCATGTGGAAGGTACGGCCTGAATATTAAAACCCTGAGCGGCCTGGAAAGAAGCTTGGGGTGGAGCGGGACGGGGGGGAGGGAGAGGAGGGAGAAGAGAGGAGGACGAAGATCAAGGGGGTGCTTAGCAGAGCTTTGGGGGGCAAGACGACCCAAAAATACATTTCCTGCTGCCCAGCTAAATGGGTCAATGAGTGTTTGCTTTTATCCTCCGCCATAGGGCCCCCAAGACAACAGGCGCAAAGGAGTCGCCAGACTGGACAAGACATGGCAGACAGAATCGGATTAGTCCAAGGAAGATACATGAAGGCTGCAGTGGCATGACAGTACTGCGTGGTCTGGCCAGGGGAGGGAGCCCTGAAGCTTTGTCCCCACAAGGAGTAGAAGGGCCATCTCTCCCCTAAATTATTTATTTGATGGTAGTGCCTAGAGACCTCATTGCGCTAGGCACTGTACACCCGCATACTAAGAGACAATCCCTGCCTCAAAGAGCTTTCAGTGTAAATAGACAAGACAGGCAAAGGGTGGTAGGAGAAAGGAAGAGCTGTGATCTGTATTTTGCTGATGAGGAACTGAGGCAGAGAGATGACTCGGCCCTCATGGTGTCTAAACAAAATGTCACTCCCAGAAGACTGTGCAGACCTTTGTAAAATGATCACCTCTCTTCTTTCATAGACGTTTGGATCAACAGAGAAATATTTTACATTTTTGACATGTTAAATCATGTCATTAGGTTCCAGAGTTAACACGCCCAATTGAGATGACGAGGGGCAAGTCACAGTTGGCAGAACCTTTGTGTCAGGCTGTCTGCAGACTCCAGCAGACCTTACTACATCAGTTTTCGCTCAGCTCATCTTTGGAAGGTTTATCTTTGTGCCCATAAGAATTTTTGCCTTCAACTGAAAGCTTAGTTCCTGGAATGCAAGATGGGGCCCTCTGGGAAAAACGTATAGGCTCAGTGAACCGCCCTGAGGCAGCCTAATGGAACTGCAGGGTGTGGCTATGGGAAGCGGCATGAACGCTCCCTTTAGTCTTGGTGAATTGGGTTACGTGTCCTCACAATTGCTCCCAGCTCTGAGTTCAAAAGCAAAATGCAGTTGAAAAAGGAGAGTTTCAGCAGGTGTCATTTCTGTCGTGCCTCCAGGGGCACACAGCTGCCACAAGGGATCATGGTATGAGGAGTGGGGCAATTGGGGAGCCAGAGCCGATTCCATGGGGGACCTCAAGCTGGACTCTGTTTAATGGGGGAGCCAGTGCGGGATGCCAACAAGCAAGGTGATGTCTACATGCTGACCCTTTTCTTTGGACAGAGGGACATCATCCACCTGAACAACTGGTCCTTTGCCCTGGCCTGAAACACTGGTTGGAGACTGGTTTGTGCTCGCTTCTGAATTAGCTTCCTTAGAAAAGGGAGGTGAGACCCTAGGTGGTGGTTAGCAAGATCTGTAGCATCAAGCACTGATTCCTTCACTATTGATCATCCCTTCCACAGCTACTTATGCACCTGGAATGAGAGTATTTGTGTTTTTGGTCCTGTGCGCTGCTTATTGTTCTCTGTGGCTCATGAAACCATAGCTAACATTGGTGCTCTTCTCTATGACACAAGGTAATTCCTCACAATCAGGAGAGTATGTTGATGGGTGCCTAGGTACACCTAGTGGGTTAGATGCAGGGATAGACAGACAGGCACCTCCAGTTAGACAAGCAAACAGATGAAGAATAGGGATGCGTGGATAAAAGAAGAAGAAATCTCCCCTCATTACAAGCCTCAGCCACAAACCCAAACCAAACTTCCTTTAAGATCCTATTGGGACCAGAAACAGCATGAGAAAGGCAGTTCTCACGCCAGTTCTCTTTCCAGCCTGAACAGAGACAGCGAGTGCACAAAATTCCACGAGAAAACCTTTGTGCTCCATAGGTTTCCAGCTAGTGATAAGCCCAGACCGTAATCACCCCTGACCTTTGAGGGTGCAGATGAAATGGTACTTGCATCCAAACCAACCCAAGCAATGAGAAACCTAAGTCCCTTCACTCATCTCTATTTCTAACCAAAGTTTGCAGCTCAAAGACAGTCAAAGAAGCATCTAAATCTTTGGTTGTTTCAGGAACCTTTAGATGTTCACCTCTTTCCAGTTCGTAGATAATTTCAGCTACTCCCTGATGAGATTCTGGATATTTTCTCTTGGGATGGGGACAGCAGGTTTGGATAAATTAAGAACTTACTTTAACGGAACTTAAACCTTTCCTGGAGTTTCTATTATGTTGGTTTAACTCTGGTCGTCTTCATCTTCCTGAATCTCTGTGTTTCAACATTTATACATTTATTCTTATCTATATTCTAGTAGTCCCTAAAGTCCACAACTGTTGCGGTAGGTATTGTATGCTATCTAAATAGACAAGGGGGGCAAAGAGTAGGACAGGAAACAGAGAGGTGAGGTAAATTGCCAAAGGTCATGCAGCAGATCCGTGGCAGAACTGGGAACAGATCTTGGGTCTTCTGACTCTCAAGCCAAGCCAGCGTCTGACCCATGGACCTCTCTTCATAGAAGTTACGGCCAGAAAGGACCATTATAATGATCTAGTCTGACCTCATGCATGACCCAGAGAACCTTACCCAGGATTTCCTGAATCAAGCCCAAGTTCTGGTTGAGCTAGCACATGCCTTATAGAAAGGCATCCAATCTTGATTTCAACACTTCAAATGACAAGGAAGCAACCACACACATACGTAAGTTGTTCCAATGGTGAATTACCCTCACTCTTAAAAATCTGCCACTTGTATTGCAATATTTCCCTCCAGGCTTCGAAAACCCACTGTGCACAAGATGAAGGGCTGCATATGTTCGCAAGATAGCCCCAGAGCTGTCAGCAAGGCACATCACCCTCCCCAACACCAGACGAAGCATCAGAATTTCATCTAACAAAGTTTGAACCTCGTCATCGGTTTGGTCTGAGGGATGATCAAAAATGTAAGTACGTTTGGATCTTTATCTGGACCAGACCTCTGAATTTTTGGATGCTCACCACCAGTCACTAATTTTCACCCACTGCGACATAGAAGAAAGCACCTTATATCAGCAGCATTTTTCAGTGTCTTAATTTAAACGACAAACAGCCTTCTCCATGCATCTAAATAAATGAACCTCCCAGTGAAATCATTTGAAGTGGGGGCAGCAAACTTAGACGGAGAGCTTTAGCCAATCACGAGTGAAAGGGTTGGACCACACCCTCTGGGTTTAATTTTAACCCTAGGAGTGCAGTTGTTTCAGAGAGAAACCCCGTGGAGATATTCAGTCATCGGGATGCGACTGGCGACAGTGTGAGTGGACCCTGTTCTGGGGATGGCAGGGCTGCTTGGGGTCCCATGGACACTGCTCAGAATGGTGTTCTTCTACTCGTTTAGAACCTTGCCAGGGAGCCCTGCACCAGATATTTCCAACTGGCTTTAGTAACACAGTGGGAACCGGGGGGAGACTTGTCAGCTCATTGTCATGGATATGCTCTTCAGTGCAATGCTTCTGGCTCTTGCTCCACCGGAATTTTCCACTCCCTTTTCATCCATATTTCGTCTGTCTGTATTGTCCCCATGGGGACAGCTGACACAGAGGCACAACCCATGGGGTTCCAACAAACCCCGCACTTCCTGGTGGATGCCACCATTGGGTCGCTGTAGATATGTCTACACTGCCCATTAAGCCCAGGTTCTGATTCAGGTTTGCATCCTAGTCCCTCTCCCATCCACACTCAAATCAGCCTGACTTGGGTCAGCAAGCACTCAGAACCTGGGTCTAGGACCCTGCTGTGTGTGTGGGGGGGGGAGGTTAGGCGGTGTCAGACCCCAAGTCCCGCTGTGACTCAGATCCAAACCCTGTCATTTTTCAGTGCGGACGCAGCTCAATACACAGACCCACATCAGAAGGGCTGCGCGGTGCAGCATGGATGTGTTAGCACGGCTGTGAGACCTCGGTTCACCAGCTGTGAACCCAGCCTTACAATGCAGTGTGGACGCTGAAACCCAGGCTTGGAAACACCATGTCCACAAGCCCAGGCCCCACAGACCCAGGTTTATGATGCAGTGTAGACATGCCTTTGAAGACACAGCCCACTGCACTGTCTCCCTCTGTGATCTACAAAGGACACTAATATTCATAGGGGTGATTTCCAAAGGCACCCAACTCCCATGGGAAGTCAGCTGGAGTAAGGGGACTCCCTCCTATTTGTGCCTATGTAAACCAACCCTATCAACTATTATTATTAAACATTTACATTGCAGTCAATCCTAGGGAGCTCTGTGGTGCTAGATCAGGGGTGGCCAACCTGTGGCTCCGGAGCCACATGCGGCTCTTCAGACGTTATATGTGGCTCCTTGTCTAGGCACCGACTCCAGGGCTGGAGCTACAGGCGCCAACGTTCCAATGTGCCGGGTGGGAAAGGAGGAGCTCACTGCTCAACCCCTGGCTCTACCCTGTAGATCCTGCCCCCTCCCCTGAGCCTGCCGTGCCCTCGCTCCTCTCCCTCCCCGCCCCCCGAGCCTCCTGCACACCACGAAACAGCTGATCGGGAGGTGCGAGGAGGGAGGGGAAGACGCTGATTGGCGGGGCTGCCGGTGGACGGGAGGCGTGTGTGTGTGTGTGTGGGGGGGGGGGGTAATGGGAAGCTGCTGACGTATTATTGTGGCTCTTTGGCAATGTACATTGATAAATTCTGGCTCCTTCTCAGGCTCAGGTTGGCCACCCCTGTGCTAAATGCTGTGGAAACACATAAGACGACGTAGACCCTGCCCCCAGCCGCCTACAGTCTCCTGATTCTGCCAGCAGCGTGCAGTCAGAGCCCTACATCCACACAGAGCGCCTTTCGAGATCCGAGCCAAAGACTGTCACCCACAGTTTAACTTAATGAGTTCATAACCACTGCCCAGAGCAGATCCTAGCTAGCAATGTCTGAGCTGTACCGCTCTCTGCTCTTTACCGGAGGAAATCAGACCTGCTTTAATGTTTATCAGTTACAGGCATTTAGGACTGTGTGCAAGTGTGATCCCCCTCGCCCCCGCAAAAAATGTTCACAATGTTATTTTGGTTGATTTCATGCCTGGAAAATGTCAAGATTTCTTTCACAAAAATCAGTCTTTGCTTCCAGAAACTTAACATGGGTGGAGGTTTCGGGGCAAACATTAATTTTCCTCTGCGAAAATTTCAAAAACTAAGAATGTTTAAGCTCAGAAAAAGTGATATTGGGATTGAAAACTCTCTTTTTCTTATTAGTCCAACGCAATCCTATTTGCAAGCAAAGAGCTATAAAATGTCACTGGATTTTGGTTAAATCTGGCCTTTTCTTTTTCAAAATCTCAGCACATTCAAAACACCTCAGATTTCAAGGATTTTTGAAGTGTGACTATTTCACACAGCTGCACAGTGTCTCCCTCTGCTGGCTGGAGGACTGAGAACGTTAGCATTACTCTTACAGAAAGCTAATGCGTACAACTCTGTCTCGGGTGACAGACTTGCTTCCTTGTACCTCCTGGCACCGGTATAAAGTGTTAGAGTATCAGAGCTAAGGAGACTAGAAAAGAGAAATACAAGTTCACAGATTTCAGATACATACACACCCCATTCTCTGGGGATCTGGGCATAAAAGTTCCCCAAAGATTTCTATGTTCTTGGAAATAAGCCATGAACAGAGTGTGCTTTCTTTCTGGACAAGTTCTTTCCAGGGGCTGGTAGATGATCCCTGTTTAGTGACAGGCAAACCACCAAGCCTGAGTGCCAGATTGGATGTGTTCAAATAGAAATGGCCATATTGGGTCAGATCAATGGTCCATCTGGTGCAGTATCCTTTCTCAGGCAGACACCAGGACTAGATGCTTCAGAAGAAAGTGAAAGAGTGGACAATTAAACCATAACCTGTTTTCAGAAGGGAAGAAAGAGTCGTCTCAACCAGCTCCCTCAACCCCCCCATCAGTTCATGGCTGGCTTAGGCCCTGCAGATTTGTATCTCTTCTTTCTAAGAAAAAAAAAAAACATGTTATCCAGAGTGCAGGTTGCATTTGGATAAGGATCTAAAAGCTTTGATGGATGCTTGTTAGCACTTCTTGGGTTTGAGCAACCAGGCTGTGAAATCTCACCAGAACAGCATTGACGGTGAGCTTTCTAGCCCTTGCAATGTCAGAAAACCCCTCCATTTCCCCCAATCCGCCCAGAAAGTGGGATCTGGACATTTCACAACCTCCAAACAAGATTCTGTCATGGAAACCAAAGGTTCGGAGGAGGGGATTATATTTTATCCAAGTCAGGTCATTCACCCAGATTCTGCGTTGGTAAGACGTTTTCCTTTTATATTCATAATATGACCAATGGCAGAAGAAAGGCCATCACTTCTACCTACCGCTGGCTGGCTGTCTATGCTGAGATGTTAGCTTAAGTATACCGGTGACCTGTCCTCCTGCTGAAGTAGTCTAGGACTTTCTTTTAATTTAAAATTGGCCTTCCATTCCAAGCACTTTCCCGAGGGTGCAAACCGTCCCAACTTGGTGCATGTGAGTGGATATTCTAGTTGAACATTTTCATCTAGTCCCTATGCTTCCAGTTGGCCAACTGGTTTTGGAACAGAGCAACAGATGTATCTGTTGTCCATACTGATTTGCTGTCCATACTAGCAAAAGTGCCAGGATAAGCATGGTTTGTGCAAGGCAAAGTAAGGATCACAGTTTATATGCTGGCATCATAATTAGTAAAGGATAATCTTGTCTATTCCATGCAATCATCTTTACACTTATGTTGGCATGGATGATCTCTGGAGCCACTCAACCTCCATCTGAAACCACGAGAGACTGCTTAAAAGACTGAAATGGAGTCTGAGTTTCTGTTTGGGCTGGTGACACATCTTGAGATCCTGTCCCAGACAGACCCCTTTCTGACAGGCATGTGATTGTGCCATGAGGGAGGTGAGACATCAAGCGATGCTGATGCTCTGGTGGTTCATGAGGGAGAAGATAGGAAGGGAAGTGGAAGGAGGGACACAGGAAAGGGGCAATCGAAGAAAAGGCTTGTACTGAAGTCGCACTGGTTTCTGAATGGGGTATTTCTTCTTGCTGTTTGGGCTCTTTAGCCCCTCCGAGTGCCAGGTGAAGTGGCATATACACCACCCCCTTTGGTTCCCGCGAATCCCGCCATGGCATGGAGATAACTGGCTCTGCACTACAGCGGCTTGTGGGCTGGGCGTGCCAGGGCATCTCTTGAGAGCTAATGAAAGCAAAGGTAGGACTGAACACTGGGACGCTGGGAAAGTTAAAAAGCCTCAGTCTGAGGCCATGTGCCCAGGTGGTCTGTAAAGCCAGGGAAGTGAGAAGACCCCAGTGGAGAAATGAGATGCACGGGATTCACTGATGGGTGGATCGTTCAGTGGATGGATGATGGGCAAGGGAGGGTGAGGTTGTTCTTTCACCAGCAGATCTGCCAGTGGATGGAGGAGAGGGGATCAGGCCAACTGAAGGCAAGTGCCGTGCTTGCCTGGCCAGACTTGAATCTCAAGGTAAAAACGAGGGAAGGATGAAGAAAGGCAATCAGGGCCAGATCCTCAGCTGGTGCAAACAGCCAATGGGCCACATCCTCATCTGATGTAAATCAGCATCGCTCCCTTGAAGTCGATGGGCCAGATCCTCAGCATGTGCAAGTGTGAGTCAATGGAGCGACGCTGATTAACACCCGCTGACGTATAAATGTACTTGTGTGCGTGGACCGTATGCCTGGGGAAAACTGCCTCCCACGGCTCCCTGTCTCTCCCCCTCCCTCCTCCGCCTGGGGGCTGCAGGAAGCCTAGGTAACAAAGTGATGGAGCTCGACAACAGACAAGGCCCAGTGGAGAGTTTCCTTTGAAACGAACCCAACAGCAACTCAGCTGGGCCGTTTCTATTATATTTCTTGGAGTCACTCTCCCCCGCTCAGCCCCGCCCTCTCTATGGAGCTGCTGCTAATCAGACGCGTGTAAGTTTGTTGTACACCTGCCAAACATTCGGACAGGAGCAGGAGCTGGGGTTTGTTTTTCTTGGAAGAGGGGTGTGTGTGTGTGTGTGTGTGTTGGGAGAATACTGTAGTAACATGAAAATGCGGCGGTAACAACCATTGTTACAGGACCCTGTGGTACTGTTTTAATATAGGGGGAGGGGGACAATGGGGGAATGAGAAGGCTACACTTGCATTTGCCTGGAGGATCCCTGATATTGTCCTTATTAACCTAGGAATCTGCTCGGACAGCCTGTATTTATTCCATGTACGTACACAATATTGTCCTGCCAAGTGGATGGGTGTGCGTTTGTACTCACTACTGCCCCCTTTTAGTGGGACACCACGGCCCAAAATTCTATGGAGATTGCACTGCTGTTGTTTGTTCCAGGGGGCCATGGAAGGGGCAAATTGCTGGGCCTACAGCTGTGGGCAGGAGGAGCAACAGAGCAGGTGCCCTGAGCTTTGTCCCTGGCCTAGAGCGGGAAGGTTCTAACCCCCGCAGCCCCTGTGCATGACTAATCGTTTCTACCTTTGGGCCTCATGCTGCTTCCATTGAAACCAACGGCAAATCTCCAGGCAACTTCAGGAAAGCAGGACCAGAGAATTGGTGTTTGGTCTTGTCCTGAAGCAGAACCTAGTATGACTAATGAAACATAATCAACGAGTGCCCCTTGAAACTGGGCCACAGCATGGAGCAGACAGAAATACAGGGACAACAGAAAGACAGACAGACCCAAACAGCTCAGATGCAAAGTTAAGAGAAAAGTTTGTGCTCCAGTCAACACAGGTGATGTGGGAGAGACAGTCTAGCGGTTAAAGCAAGTGACTTAGGAGCCAGGACTCCTGGGTTCCATTCCTGATGCTTTCTACTGACTGCTAATATGAACTTGGTAAGTAACTTTCCTGGTGTGGAGAATGGGGCTAATACTTTGTCTCACAGGAGCGACTATCGTTTAACAAAGTTTTCATTTGAAAATAATTTAAAAAATAATAACTTTATCCTGTTTCAGATTGGGGAGGAAGGAGTACTTAGTAAATCACGTAGGGAGCCTGAGCAGGATAAGGTTGCACAGTGCTAGGTGCAGTACAAATGTATGGGTCAAAATCCTGAGGCCACTGAAGTCAGATTTCCTCCCCCAAATTGCTTACCAATTGCGTGTTTCACTTTCACTGCTGCAAAGGTTTCCCTGGCAGAGTGGCCTTCTTAGAGATAATATCCAGCTATTTCTATCTATCCATCCATCCACCTGTCTATGTTGAAATCCAAGGACTTTTTGAGTCTGAATATGAAAGAAATTATTTTTGTTTTGCCTTAGGAAAATCAGATAAATATACTATATATGACACGCACAAAGACTAACTCTAGCAATGTTGTTATTTTACAAAACAACTGCCCGCGTAACAGAGTTTCAGTGCAACCGGAATGGCGCATGACAATGGATTCATAGACAATATTGTGATAGAATTAGTTATTATTGAGGCCCCGATCCTGCAATCTGATCCAAGGGGATGGAACCCTGCCTGTACGCAGAATCCCATTGGCTTCAGTGGGACTCCAGCCACAAGGATCAGCTTGCAAGATGGAGGCTTGAGACAGCACCATGAATTTACACACACACAAAGCCAAATTTGGATCTCACTTCTCCTCCATTACACTCTGTGCAGTTACTCGGGATTTACTCTGGATCATTCCTGAGATCAGAATTCGGCCCGTAGACTAAGACACGTTCCCTGAGTTGCTCAGCCAAGAGTCTAAGGACCCAATCCTGCCAAGTGTTTTGTATCAGTGTTTGCAGGATTGGGTCCTATGACACACAAAGCAAACTACAGATAAAATAGGTGACAACCACTGAAGGAAAGAAGGGAGTGGAGAGGATGCTGGAGTGCAGAACAAGGCAGGAAGGGCTCCTGGAAGAAAGCCATTTAAAGGAGGAATGTCAAGTAAGAGTGATGACATTTGCCGGGGAGGTCAGGGAGACTGCTCCAAATGTATGGGACAGCATGAAGGGCAGGAGAAGAGATGAAAAACAGTAGGGAAAGAATATTGGGTGCAGTGCAGGGAGTAAGAGGGATGGGCAGAGGGAATGTGGAGTTGGGGCCTTGTAGGGGAAGACTGGGAGCTGGAATCTGATGCTGCAAGAGGCAAGGGAATGCAGTGAAGGGATCGGAGGAAGGCGGTGATGGGAGAGGAAGATCATTTCCACAGCAAGGTTTTGGATAGACTGAAGGCTGGGGAGGGAGAAGCAATCAGGGGAACAGTAAAGACCTGGTCAGGCATCTCATCCGTATTTCAGTCAGTGCAAGAGGGTTCCCCTCAGAGGGAAGTTCTGCATAGAAAAGGATAGCCCAGTATATGTCCTAGCACTTTGTCCAGTCTTAAAATGCCCCAGAGCTGGAACACGGAAGCCATTTGGGCCTTTCTAGTCCATGAAGCGCCAAACCCTGAAGTCCTTGCTCTGTCCGCCTGAGTTCTCCTGATTCTGACAAAACGCACGTTGAAGCCTAATGTGCCGAAGGCCAAGGCATTTGCTGAAAGCTATTCTGACCTCACTGCCGTGTAAATCTGCCGTGACTCCATAGTCTCCAATGGGAGTTTGCCTGAGTAAAAACTCAGCAAGATCTGAGTAAGGACCTCGGGATTTGGCCCTACAAAAGGCTTTTCACTCAGGACTACACCAGACTACTCAGAGAGGAAGGACGGTCCAGTGATTAGGACACTAGTCTGGGCTTTGGAAGAAGAAGGTTCCGTTCCCTGCTCCACCAGCATCTCCCTGTAAAGTCACTTGGCCTCTCTGTGCCTCAGTTCCCCATCTGTACAATGAGAATAGCCTTGCCCTGCCTCATGGGGGTGTTGTGATGATACGTACATTCAAGAACGGGAGGCACTCAGGTACTACAGTAATGGAGACCACATCAGGACCTTAGCTAGATTATTTATAGTGAGTACTTTGCCCCACACGTCATTCCACTGACATCAGAGGACTCCTCTGTGTAAGTGCATCAGGATCGAGCCCATGGAGTTAATTGTTGGACAGCTCCTTACTCATCCTTTACCAAGGCGAAGTGGCCATCAAAGAGCTGGTGTAAATCAACAGAGCTCCGTTGAAACTGGCAGTGCTCTGCTGGCTTATGCCAGCTGAAGATCTGGCCCAAGGGCTTGTAAGCACTGAATGAAGACGTCAGGATTTTGCTCCTGCAGGCAGGACCTATTGTAGATTTTCTTCAAGTTTAAACATTAAAAAAAAAAAAAAAAAAGGCAAATCAAAACAACCCAACATCCAACTTCTCTCTTGGCGGTGGGAGGAGAAAAAACGCAGATAAAACACAACACAGGCAGCAGCCTTTTCTTCCCCCCTCAGGTCTGATTCAATCACATCTTTCAAAAGAAACTCCTGTCGCCACAAACTGCCTTTTCATGCCAGATTCCTCCAGCTCCCCATCCCCACAACTTCCAACAGCACCGATCAATCTACATGCGACACCCTGCCCCCTCTCCCTGCTGGCTCCAGCCACCACCGTTCCCAAGCAAAAAGGCAGCTTCACCCAGGAAGGTGGTGGAAAAAATGTGGACAAATTTCTGATTTGCAACACTCTGGGAATGGGTTTATTGCCATTGTTTGAGTGCAAATGTATAAATAAAGCAAAACGAAGATTCCAGGGTGAGGCCGATGAAAAGCAGAAAACAAGAAATTTTATGGCCATAAGTGGCGTGGGCTAATGGTGATTTTTGAGGCACTGGACCATGGTAGTTACTTAGCTAAATGATTGCTGTGAAACCGGGCAAGAGGCTTATTTCTTAATTACTGTTACATATTATGTCAAGCTGACACTCTGAGGCGTGCTGGTGCAGTGACAAAGTTAGCCAAAAAAAAAGAAGAAGAAGAAGTAGAGAGCCTGTTTTGAAAGCACGTTACATGGGGGTCGTGGACGACTCTGGGGAAGGGGGAGCTAACTCCCCAAAAAGGGTATATTGGGATCTCTAAGCCAACAACTAGCTCCAAGCAAGGAATCCAGGATAAAAAATGAACTAACGCTATCCAAGCACATGGAGAATAGATCCCTCTGCTTGGCTAACTTTGTCCTGAATACTGTGTAAAGCGGATTGTGAAGAGGATAATGTGTGTGTTTCTTCCACCCGGAGAACTTTAGCGTATCTGACCTAACCCAGGCCCAGATTAAAGATCATAAGAACATAAGAATGGCCGTACTGGGTCAGACCAAAGGTCCATCCAGCCCAGTATCCTGTCTACCAACAGTGACCAATGCCAGTTGCCCCAGAGGGAGTGATTATAACAGGTAATGATCAAGTGAGATCTCTCCTGCCGTCCATCTCCACCCTCTGACAAACAGAGGCTAGAGACACCATTCCTTACCCATCCTGGCTAATAGCCATTAATGGACTTAACCTCCATGAATTTATCCAGTTCTCTTTTAAACCCTGTTATATTCCTAGCCTTCACAACCTCCTCAGGCAAGGAGTTCCACAGGTTGACTGTGTGCTGTGTGAAGAAGAACTTCCTTTTATTTGTTTTAAACCTGCTGTCCATTAATTTCATTTGGTGGCCCCTAGTTCTTATATTATGGGAACTAGTAAATAACTTTTCCTTATTCACTTTCTCCACACCACTCATGATTTTATAGATCTCTATCATATCCCCCCTTAGTGTCCTCTTTTCTAAGATCAAAAGTCCTAGCCTCTTTAATCTCTCCTCATATGGGCCCCGTTCCAAACCCCTAATCATTTTAGTTGCCCTTCTCTGAACCTTTTCTAGTGCCAGTATATCTTTTTTGAGATGAGACCACATCTGTACGCAGTATTCAAGATGTGGGGGTACCACGGATTTATATAAGGGCAATAAGATATTCTCCGTCTTATTCTCTATCCCCTTTTTAATGATTCCTAACATCCTGTTTGCTTTTTTGAACGCCGATGCACACTGCATGGACGTCTTCAGAGAACTATCCACGATGACTCCAAGATCTCTTTCCTGATTCGTTGTAGCTAAATTAGCCCCTATCATATTGTACGTATAGTTGGGTTATTTTTTCCAATGTGCATTCTGGTCAGCTGCGTTTAGTATGAGAGAACACTCAGGGCACTGCTTCCTTCAAGAGCCACAGGATAGTGACGACAGCGCATAACCCTCTGGGAATCTGGCTCATTCACAGCTACTGTGTCACCCACTATGGCCTGGTCTACACTGGGGGCGGGGGATCGATCTAAGATACGCAACTTCAGCTACGAGAATAGAGTAGCTGAAGTCGACGTATCTTAGATCGACTTAGATTGACTTACTTCGCGTCCTCGCGGCGCGGGATCGATGGCTGCCGCTCCCCCGTTGACCCCGCTTCCGCCTCTCGCCCTGGTGGAGTTCCGGAGTCGACGGGGAGCGCGTTCGGGAATCGATGTATCGGGTCTAGACGAGACGCGATACATCGATCCCCAATAGATCGATCGCTACCCGCCGATCCGGCGGGTAGTGTAGACGTACCCTATGACTTTGCCTTCCTTTTTGGTGCTCGGAGCTGGGCTGGTGCAGCTACTGCAGTTTGTGAGTGAAGCAAAGAGCTAGATAAAGGAATGCAACCAGCAAGGAGGACTGAATACACACGGGGACACTTGAAAAGGGATTGGCAGGGCAGAAGGTGGCTCCCCTCCACACAACCATTTTGATAGATTTATAGCCAAAAACTGCTGTCTTCTACTTGGTCCTAAGTCAATGGAGCTCTTGCCAGCTGAGTAACTGGGAGCAGAATTTGGCCCTTATAGTTAGCACCAAGGATCAGAGAAAGGCCAGCTTATCAACTGAGTTAAATCAGCATATCTCCACTGAGCTCCACAGAGCTACTCTGATTGACACCGGCTGAGGATCCGGTCCAATTTATGCACACACCTTTCTAGAACAGAAATCCCTCCAACCAGACACTCGTCCAAGCCCATTCGCTTTGTGTCAAAAGATTTGGATTCAGTTTCTCATGGCCCCACTTCTCTGCAGCTCTGCACTGCACACAGGCATTGGCAAACCTGGCCATTTGGATTTAGTAGCACTTGTATCGCTGCGGTAACTGACTGGATAAGTATCAGAGGGGTAGCCGTGTTAGTCTGGATCTGTAAAAAGCGACAAAGAATCCTGTGGCACCTTATAGACTAACAGACGTATTGGAGCATAAGCTTTTGTGGGCTAAAACCCACTTCATTGGACGCATGCAGTGGAAAATACAGTAGGGAGGTATATATACACAGAGAACATGAAAAAATGGGTGTTGCCATACCAACTGTAACGAGAGTAATTAATTAAGGTGAGCTATTATCAGCAGGAGAAAAAAATTACAATTTCAGGTAACATTAATGGTGGAGAATGCAGGCAGCTTAGTGGAGGATTTGACCCAAGAGTAGGGGTTCCCTGGTGCCCCCCGGTGCTCTCTTGGGCTCGAGCCTGTGTAAAAAGTGACAGGCTAGCAACCCACTGCAGGGAGAAGAGGTGCATCCTTCCTATGATTTCCTATACCCAGCTCTTTCATTCCACTCCTTTAACTGATTATAGGTAAGCGTATCATTTGTGTGCTGATGGTATAGTTGCACGTCATTTCTCTGTAGCTATTATACACCTATACTTTTGTCTCGCTAGCTCCCCTATCATTCCCCCTTGTGTGCGGTCTGAAAAGTAAGCAGTCACAGCACTAATAAATACAGAGACATCCTCTCACCATGACGACATGCCCCCCGATTCCAGACAAGTTTGCTCCAAAACACAAAGCACAACTACAATGCTTTTAAACAACCGGCACCTTCCTATCTACTTCACCATGGCCTAAGGATGGTTACAAACGAATCCTTCCAAACGTTGGGCAGGGTGGGATAGAACTCTGGACCGGGGATCTAAATGTCCTGAACCATCCGTGTCTTTATCATGAGCCAAATCAAAGACCACGGAGCTGTACCCCCCTCAAATCTGTGACGTTCAAAGTCCAAATCTGAATTTTGGAGCTCAGTTTCATTCTCAGAGCGTGGATTTCACCCGCATAAAAGCTCACTGTACAAGAACGATCAAGGCCAATTCATATTCACCGTTTCTTTGCCACCCATGCCTGCGTAATAATAACTAAGTCTGTTTTGAGGTTTTTACTTATGTTTCATGTAACAGAAAATTACTCTCCTTAAAAAAAGAAAAAAAGCTGCGGGAAACTTTATTTGTCGGACTTGAGAAATTTCATCCCTTTAGAATTCGTTTCTGTTCTTCAACCCCCCCTGCACAAATGTAATTATTTGTAAATTGTGGGGCTCACTTCATGACTAGCTGGCTGGGCTCCTGGAAAGGCATCAGTTGCCCATTGAATGTTGGAGAACAAGTAAGGGCATTCGTTCAAAACTTTGAGGGGAACAAACTACACACACACACACACACACACACAGAGTCAGGCTTCTTCTTTCCCTTTCAGCTTTTTGGAATCATTTGCCTCTGTGAGCTCTGGATTTGCTCCAGTATATTTGAGGTAGGAAACATGCGGAGGTTTGATCCTTTATTGACTCCATCAGGTTCAGGTTACGTGTTGGGGTATAAAATTATAAACAAATGGATGGCATTTACATTTCTGAAGCATTTCCAGTCCACCCCCCTCCTCCGCCTCACTTAAAGGTACATCGTCTTAAGTAGTGCCTGATGGAAAAAAGGAGCCAGGTGGCTTATCCAATAATCCTTTATGCCCTCCTTTTAAAAATGTTCTGCCTTTCCCCCCCGGGTTCCTGGCGTAAGTCCAAACTGGTGTCTCACATGCAATGAGTTGGTCAGTCTCAGCTGAGCCCCTAGGGCATCAATCTTTTCCCCATATCCATAAGTTTAAGTAATTATAATTTAGAAGTCTCGGTATTGTGAGAGACTCAGGGCTGAGCAAACCATCCCTCCCCAGAGTGGAATATAGGCCCTCAAAGAGACGGGACAGGAATGGTTGCAGTAATCCTCCCTGCTGTTTCCAGGAGCACTAAACACATGGGGCCAGACACTTAGCAAGCATAAGGCAGTGTAGCTCCATTGACTTCCATGGAGCTAGGCTCATTTATGCCAGCTGGGGAACTGACCCGTGTGGTTATTCTCTCCTAGAAAAGCCAAGTTTGCTATTGGAAACCAAGAATAATTTGTTCTGTCATCATTTTTGTGAATGGAAAGTCGTGGCATGGATATTGTCAAGTCTCGCAGCTCTAAGCAAGGCTTGAGGGCCCAGATCCTCAAAGAAATCAATGGGAGTTAGGTACCTAAATATATTTGAGGATCTGGGCCAGGGTCCCTGGAAAGAAGACAAAAGGGCGCCAGTTCTTGCTACGTCATTTTTTGTCCCAACACATCTAAAGTAGACAATCCCGTCCAACCCTTAAAGTCCATGGCAAAGAGCACACACTTGGGTTCCAAGAATACCTGAGTAGCTAGAAGGAATTCTACAAAGCCAACAAGGCCTCACAGGGGTCACTACCAGTCAGAGTTTACCCACTATATAATGATTTATCCTTATTATTTAGAAGTACAACACTTGCAATAATAATGTTTAACCTTAACCACGGTGCAGGTAGGGCCTCACCCATAATTAATACTTATAGCCTTCTTGCCAAAGTGCTTTACAAAGTTAATAGATATACAAATTATCCAGAGACATTGCTACACCCGTGACTGAAAGGGTGAAATGCAACTGCCGTGCAACCGCGAACAGTGCTCCTCAGGAGGAAGTGAAGCAAAAAGGATCTAATTGCAACCCCCTGACTCTTCCAAACAAAACCATGGGATGTCCATGAGCTGTCAGGATGTCTGTTTTGTGCCTTGTTCAAAATACAGCAACTCCAGCAAAGACCTGCGAGGACACTGGTGGCATGTTAGTCCAGTGCTGATTCAGAGGGAAGAATGCCAACAGTTGAATCACCAGCACCACCTCTAGTAGGACCTACATGTTCCTTAGAGATCCTCCATCCACAAGCTGATCAAGACCAGCGCTGAACTGTTTTATTCTTAGTATTTATTCTTTGTATAATAGAGACCCCAACTGAGATTGGGGCCCCATTGTGCGAGGCACTGAACAGATACATCGTAAGAGACCGTCCCTGATCCATAGAGCTTACTAACTAGACAAGACAGAGGTAAAGCAACTTGCCTATGGTCACCTAGCAGAGCCAGGATTAAATCGCCATCTCTCCATATTCCCACTCCAGTTCCCATTCCACTAAACCATCTGCCTTTAGAAAGCAGATGGGATCATAGCTTAAGGTAGTATGAGCGCAGGCTAACGGAACTAGTGCAAAAAAACCCCTCACTTGCTTTCTGATACTAATGTTAAGATTTAACGGGCAGAATCCACAGCTGGTGTAAATTAACATGGCTGCCCTGACTCCATGAAGCTCTGCCAATTTACATCAGCTAATGATCTGGCCCTTAAGCCTTGGACTATATAAAGAGCCTCCTCGACAAGGGCCACAAAAGTGCAGCCATAAAACCTAGGAAATATCACCCCAATAGCCGAACGAATCCTCACTATGTCAACCTCGTTCCGGGAGATTCTGGCAGACACACCTTCTTGAGTAGAGCTGCTGTGTATACCATGCCCGCTGGGACTGCTCGCATGCAAAAAGTGAAGCATATGCATAATTAATTGCAGGTTTGGGACGTGAGACGTTAAGGACCAAATTTTCAGGGAGGCCTCCACCTGAGCCTCTGAAGTTGCACGCCACAAATTAGGGAGACGCAGTTATAAATGACGATGTTTTCCTATGCCCACCCTGCCCTGCAACTCAGAGGTATACTCATCATATTTGCATGCCCAAAACTGAGTTTGGAGGGTACAAAAATGGGGCCAATGGTTGTAAAGGGGTTAAAAATGGCTAAATTCTTCTCTCTGATCCACATGAGGGATCTCTTGAGATATAGTCCACTTTCCCTGCAATTGCAGAATCCCTTGCTGGTGTCACTACATGTTCTAGGTATCAGAATGAACAATATTCAACAGTGACGTTATGCAGCCAGTCGAATAATTCCCCCAATCATCAAAGTGCCAGTCCTCCTAGAGGTATTCAAAAATAGGCTAGACAAAGCCTTTAGGGAGAGTGGATATCGAGGGATTCGTCTTGTATCTGAAGAAGTGAGGTTCTTACCCACGAAAGCTTATGCTCCCAATACTTCTGTTAGTCTCTAAGGTGCCACAGGACCCTCTGTTGCTTTTTACAGATTCAGGCTAACACGGCTACCCCTCTGATACCGAGGGATCTGGAGCTGATGATCTGAGATTCCCTTCTTATCTCTCTAGATTATGGCCCAGCTCCTCCAATGATGTAAATCAACATAGATTGCCATAGCTACAGTGACAAGGGCCATATAAGCGGGTCATGTTATCTAGCCGGTCATGTTTCTTAGTGCCCTTTTAAGTGGGTTTCACTCTGCGACAAAATGTGGCCCCACCGTGGAAGAAGCCAGTGAACCTTTTATTCACGACTTGCTCGCAAAGAACAGAACAACATTCGGAACAGACACAAGTGCTGACGGGAGCCTTGAAACAGTTCAGTGTTTGACTGTGATGTTGCCTGTAGCTCTTTACGGCACTTTTAAAGCATCAAAGCTCAGATTTGTTATATTGAACCTGGAAAGCTTCAAAAAGTTTGTGCAAATTAAACTTAAAAAAAAATTAAGATACCAAAAGCTCTGAAGTGGTATTTTTTAAAGACGGGCATATGCACTGATTTCAGTTAATGAGAATAATACTCCCTTCCCTCCCCCACACATCACCCCCAACAGAGATTTTAATGCAGCAGAAGGGGGAGTGGCAAATAAGACATAAATTGTCTTGGTAAACAAGTAAATAGTGTCATTTAACTCTTCCCCTTATGGTTCTTTGCTGGAGTTCTGAATGAGTTTATGGCAGATCTCTGCCACAGGACCCCCTCCCTGGAAACAGAGGTGAAACCTCAAAAGCCTTTGTCTCTTTAGTTAATTAATTGAGGTAATATTGAGTTGAGCTTTGCTTCTAAGTTCGAGGAACCCAGCTGGGGGCAGCAGCCTCTTGTTTGATGCCATGAATACAGTGGAATGAGCTCCAGGCCCTGCATTAAAATCCAGAATCATTTAAAACATTCCAGGGGGGAGAGGAAAAAAACAAAAAGCCAGCCCAATTTATGCAGCTTTGCAGCAGGTCGAGCTGCCCCCAAACAGCTACCGGGGGCTCCCCCTTTGCATTAGACATCAAGCCAATACCCCCGTCGCCTGAGCAACAGCCAGTCACATCCCACATGGCTCGGATTTTAAAGCTCGGATAAATAGGAGGCGGCTATTTCATTTTCAAAATATGGACCGTCCGCTGAACTAAGTGAAATCCTGAAACCTGCTGAGGAGTCTCTTTGCAGAGCTGGGTTAATACCACACTCGGTTGCAACAAGGGAACACGTGGTGGTAACCTGAGGCCCCGATCCTGAAAACATGGTTTGTGGGCAGTTTTACCCCCATGAGGAGACGTTCCAGAGAAAGGGATGGAACGGCTTGTGTGATAAAGTTACCATTAATACAGGCATTTGCAGGATTGGGCCTAAAATAGGCGTGATGTCCTGCTATCAACAGTTCTATTTCTTTTAGCTCTAATGCAAAACAAAGTCCATATCCTGAGGTCCTTATTCAGTCCTTCCTTGGACAATAGTTCCATTGACATCACTGGGGGTTTTGCCCGAGTAAAGACTGCAGGGTTTGAAGCCAAAAAAAACCAAGAGAATAAGTAAGAGGTAGTGCGATCTAGTGCAAAGAGCCTGTCTGGTGACTCAGGAAATGTGGGATCTATTCCTGCTGCAGCTTTGCTACTGGCCTGCTGTGTGACCTCTAACAAGTCACCTCACCGCTCTGTGCCTCAGTTTCCCCTCCCATCTTTTGGTTGTCTTGTCTATTTAGCGTGTAAGCTCTTTGGGTTGGGGATTGTCTCTTACTGTGTATATGTGCAGTGCCTAGCACAACAGGGTTCCCATCTTGGTTGGAAGTGATAGGCCCTACCATAACACAATAATAAACTATATTTATCACTGCCATCTGTAAGCCAGAATGAGACCCTTGTTCTTATCCATCCCTCATTCTGGGTCCTATTCCCACATTTTAATGTGGTTTTGTCTATTTGTTTTAAATCCAAAGAGGAACCAACAAGTTCCACAGTTCGGGATTTGGAGCATGCAGATTGCAGGATCTTCATGGATTTGAACCTATTCTCCCTCCTATATTTTGAGTATTATCATCCTTCACTGAGTCAGGTCTAATTTAATTTGATACCTTCTCAAGGCAAGGATCCAGCTTTCTATTTGCCTGCCAATAGCGTTGTATAAAAAAACCCAGTGATCATAAAGAGCTAGAAACACCTGCTGGTGTCAAGCTGTCAACAAGTGATAATCCTGTGAGTCGTTAAATAGGAAGTTTGGGATTCTGTAGATTGGCCTGGTTATCGGTTACTCACATGTGAATAAGGGAACTTGAGTATTTCGGTTTATATTTTTCAGATTTTGTTTTGTAATGCCTCGGGGAAGTGACTTCAGGGACTGAAATGTTGCAAGATTGGTTCGTCTCATGGCACTTTTAGCTCCTTATCTTATTTTGGCCCTAGAAATGACTCCTTGGGGCAAGCAAGCCCCATGAAAAACCTACAGTCAAATGCCAAGATATTTGCAAATCTCCAAAGGAGAACCTGAGACGCCGATCCTGCAAATACTTATGCACAATGCTCAACTCTGTGCACGTTAGCAGTTAGAGTCAAGTCATTGTGTTCACCTATGTAAAGTTAACCACACATGTATGTGTTTGCAGGATCAGGGCCATAATATCTACTAGCCTGGATCAAAAACCTGCTTGCCTTACTCACACAAGCCATTCCTACTGACTTCGGGCAATCAGGACTGGGCACGTGCGTAGGTTTGGTTTGGAAGCCGCTGAGCTAATTTGAAGCAACAGAAGATTCTCATTGATAGGGTGTGCACCTGCGTGTGTTTAACCTGTTGCAAACTCAAAGATGGCTTTAGGGTGCAAATATTTGAGCTACTAAGTACTGCTGCCACTGGTAGCTTGGCTTCAGACCTGCTGAGCATCCACAAATCCCAGTGAAATCAATGGGAGCTAGAGGTGCTCAGCGCTTCTTCTTTTGGGGGAGTGGGGGGGAGATCAGACCACAAAACTATCCAGAATTTATATCCCTCAACTCCCAAAGAACTTCACTCTAAGCAGAGATTTACTATCACCGCAATTGCAAATTGGGCTTCCCGGGTGCATTTCAAACCTGAGCTGGAAGCATTTCTTTTCTCCTTTGTCTATATACCTTATACATTTCTGTTCTCGCCCTCTTTAGATAGCACCATTCACAGGAGGTTCTAGGAACAAGTCCCTCTACTTATGGGTAATGTTAAACTCCTCCACTATTCCCTCTGTAAAGCATTTGGGAATACAGCTTGTAGAAAGGACACTACATAAAACAGAGGCCTGATCCTGCAAGGTGCTGGAAGTGAGGCACTGAGCAATCTCAGCTCTGTGTTAACTTCACTAGGAGAGGAAGGCACTCAGCACTTTCCAGGATCAGGCCCCAATCTTGAGTTGAACTAATTCAGGATCTTCATTCTACCTTATAAGCGGGTTCCATGTCTATATAAAACATGAACTGAGAAGATATAAAGAAGTTATGGGTCCTATTCTGATAGTCATTGGGGGCATATGAGCTGTTCCGGATACCACTGGCTTAGTTAATTTGAGCTGGCATCTTCTGTAACTGGGATCTCTTCTGGTTTTTCGCTCGGGAGTTCTTTTCTTCCCCATCACTGCTTTTTTATAGCCTTGATTTGCCCTTGTGATTTAGTCTCTGCTCAGGTCATCTCTCTAGGGGTACTTGTCCCTTTTGAAAGTTTTAAGTACAGGTTACTAGGGTCATAAGTCACAGAACCCCCTTGAGGGAAGTTTGACTGTAGTCAGTCATGAAATAGCAACTGTTCCATTGGTAGGAGAAGGGGGATGTGTGAATTTTTTTTTCTTTATTATTATCAGCGGTTGACCTTCCAACCTGGCACTCAGAGCTGTCTCTCGTTAGGATTGTGTAAACAGGCATATGGCCTAGCAATCACCACAGTGTAACTGTAGCCATCCATCATGTGAATTATCACTCTGAAACCTGCTCTCCCACTCAGGCAGCTACCGGCTGAGATGCACCCACTGAATCAGACTCTCCTCTCAGTCACATCGTTGCAAATTGGGGGAGTGACTCCAGATGCACACTGGTGGGACTGAGAGCAAAATCTAGCCTACCATCCACCTCTGCAATTTGGGGTTTGGAGGGAGAAGAGCGAGAGAATGAGACACCTCAAACTGACAAAGAAAACTTGGAAGACCGTAAAAATAACCAGGGCTGTGCATTCAGGCTAGGAATTTAGATCAAGCCAAATATGGTGGCATTCTGGAGAACTGAAATATCTGTCTCTCTCTTGACATTTTTCATGGGCTATTTGTTATGTTTCAAGAAGTTATTGGGAGTTAAGGCCCGGATCTTCAAAAGGTATCTAAGCGCCTAACTTCCATTGTTTTAAATACCTTTGAGGCTCTGGGCCTCAGATAATACGAGATCTGCTTTCTCATAGGAACTGAGATACCCCAGGATCATAGACACTGAAACGCCATAAAATGTAAATACAAATTAACACGCGAGACCCCCTGCACGCACTTTTAAAAATTAACCTTAGCGAGACCAGCAGGGGAGAGGGGCGAGTGTGTCTGTGGTGGAGGGAGAAGCGGGGTGGTTGTGGGGAAAAAGGCAAAAACGCAAACACACAGGTCAAGCTGATTTAAAAAGAAGAAACCAAGTTATGACCTGTGCAAGCAGTGACAACACTAATAGGAATATTTTATTAAAAACCTGTTCCTCCCCTCCTCTGAGCTTGCCACTTCATTCTGGCTACTCTGAGCCCTGTTCTCGGTGTAAATCAGGAATAACCGGTGACGTTAATGACAACCAGTAAAGGCAGAAAGAGTAGATCCTGGGTAAAATCCTGGCCCCAATAAGACACCATGGCATTGACTTCCCTGGGGTCAAGATCCATCCTCTATCCCTATCTTGCTTCATTCTGGATGGAGCATATTGTTGTTACTGAACAGTTACAATAAGGCGGGAGGCAGAAAAATGTACTCGGATCCTGCTTATGAGTACGGCTTATGGCCCAGCTCCCTGGTTTAAAGCCCCTCTTCTCCTCCGCCTGATTCTGATCTAATCTTTTTGCCTCTTTCCCTTTTGTTTATTTCATCTCACATCCTTCTCTGATGGGGATCCATTAAAACTCCCCACCCCAGTTCCCCTCCTCCTTTCCCCCAAATAGCCAATGGACAGAATCTTGCCCAGCAGGGGAAGAGGATGGACAAAAACCACTGTCTTTTTAGAGTCATCTGCTCGCCCATTGTCCTGCCCCTCGCTGGACTTGTACTGCCAACATCTCACCAAAGAAAATGCAAACAATTCCTCAAAGCCCACTCGTTACATTTCTCGGCAGAAACTTAAGTGGCCACGAGGGACTCCTGGAAAGGAGCATGTTCTAAAGTGGTGATTTTAACAAACCCCCAAGTTTGTGCTGGCCTGAGCCTCCTGACTAGATAGAGGTCTGGGGCTCTGAGCTGCAGCATATGGCGCAAAGAAGCATTGGTCGAGTGGGGGGTGGGGACACACACAATCCCAAGGAGCGATTTATTCCTCCCCCTGCAGATGTACATTAATGCAGGAGAAGTCGGGGGAACAGCTCTTTGGGTTGGAAAAAGAGAAACAGCACTCTTTCCTTTTAACATGCTGTTGTCTGGCTTGATCTTGTCACTCCAAAGGAGCCCATTGAGAAGTATTCATGCATCTGCCTTAAAGGGACAATGGGAGCCTAGTTTATAAACTGGCTGTCCACTTGCCTGCAGCCTTTAGTCCTTTTGTTTTCGCTTCTCTTAATAAACTTTTTGGGGGAGTTCATCAATACGCTTGAATAGCTGCTGGTCTCATTCTCAGAGAGGGGGGATAACAGAAGGGCTCGGGTTGTTTTTTTAAAGGGTGGGTGGATGGGAGGGGGGGGGTTTCTAAGAAGGGAACCAAGACTTGAAAAGCATCAGAAACCCCTTATTTTTTTTTAAAAAAAAAAAAACACCAAATCAACCCAAAACAAAACTCCCATTCAGAGAGACACTGGGGAGGTGGGGGGGAGTCAACATTTATTGAGTCTCTCTCCAAGGTCGTTTTTATCCAGCAAACTAATTTTAAAGCTCTTAAAATATTTTAGGTAGTGGGATTGGGAAAGAATTTCTAAGGCCAGGCTCATTGACGGAGGATTTTGGGTTGTCTGCCCCCGCCCCCCCCCTTTCTTCAAGCGATTGCAACAACACACACACACACAAATGTCTAGCAATATCGCCACACGAAATGCATTTCCTCAGCTCCCTTTCGCTCGGGTTTTTTCCCCCCCTTACTCAGACACACAAATACGACTCTCCCCTTTGATTAGCCTTGTATCTCTGTCCAGCCTGGAGCTCGCCAGACGCGAGACACATCAACGCAACGAGACACAATTAAAGATCAGACTCGAAGCGCCGCGGACCCAGGCGAGTTCCCAGGCGAGTCGTTTCATTGCATCTCTTGCAATCGGAGCTGGTTTTCTTTCTGGCACTGGGAAAACCCCAAACTCTGCACGCTCCCAAACCGTGTGTCCCCCCCAAATCACTCACTTTAACCAAGCAGCTAAATATTTCCCCCTGCTGAAAAGAGCAGAAACCCGCGCTACTCCGGGCTGCTTCTCTAGCCCCTCCCGAGCTCAGTTTCCAGAGGCACTCCCCAGTGGCCCCATTTCAGGGGTTTAAAGCCCTAATGAGTGTTGACAAGTTTAATGAGTTTGTTTTAAAGAGGAAAAAACTGGTCAAGTCGAGATTTCCGAGTCAAATCCATTAGGGGATCCCATCCCAGCCCTGGCTGACAGCTCCGCGGCCCTCACACTTCATCGAGCGTTTGATCAGCCCAGGTTTGCCTGACTGTTCACTTGGGCGAGGCAAAGCCGCGTTTGGACTGGCCTGGAAGGACCCCCCCCCGCCCCGCCGCCGCCTTCCAGACCTGATCCCTGCCCGGGAGAACAGACCTGGGGTGCAAACCGCAGCAGCGGGTGGCAAACAGAGATTCATAAACAATCACAACAGTCCGGCGGGCGCTAGTGTGTATATTGATTGCCCCATGGGGGAGGAGAGTGGGGGGGGACATGGTTATCAGTGGTAAGTGCTGGACCCGAGCTGTGGGGCTGGCGTGTGGGGTTTGGAGGTCAGAGGGGATGGTGGGCAAGGGAAGGTTCCTGGTTCAGACTGGCCCCCGATTGCTTTGAAGGGGGGGGGGAAGGAAAGACAAGTACCTCCCCCTCCTCCTCTTCGCGGCCGGAGTAGAGCCCCAGTTCTCTGCAGGGCCCGATCCTGGAAGGCCGAGTGAATGGCAGGGCCCGACCCGGCTCCCGGCTGGAGTTTGGCCGCTGACTTGCAAGGAGGAGCCGCCGCCGCCGCCTCGGGCTCCCCTAGCGCTGCTGCTAGTCGGGAGAGCAGCGGGCGCCCACTTGCCCCAGCGCCGGTGTCAAAAACTCCCCGGGATCGGGCCCCTGCTGCAAAGAAAATCTCTTCTCCTCTGGACCGCGCGGCTAATGGGGAGGGGATTGGGGCGGTATAACGTTTGCATGTAGGAACAGGGGCGGGGGCTGTTGGAAAGTGGCAAATGTCGGGGCGAGGGAGGGAAGCAGATTGCCAGATCTCCCCTGTTGTCCCCCACTCCCAGCCGGGTTTGATGTGGGTCCGCTGCCTGCGATCCTCCTCCTCCCCATTCCTAACACTAGCAACGATTCGTCCTTTGCTCGCTGGTTAGCAAACTGCTCCCCGGGCCCGGGAGTTTGGGGCCAATGTCCCCCGAGGTGCAGCGAGTCACGGAATACGTGTGCAGGTCTGTTGGGAATTTCATTCAGTGCCCTGGCGTTTTTCTTTTTTCTTCCTCCCCCCCTATAAGTAAACAGCCCTCTGAAGCCGAGGCTGAAGGTCATGTTAAGTCATGCAGTCTGACTTCGTGAACTTTGAGCCGGGCTGATTAGAAAGAGGGGTCTCCTTTTTCAATTTCTCCACTTCCTAGCTCTCGCTATTGTTCCAATTCCAAACAGCTGCTGGTGCTAATCTTTCGGTGATTTGCAATCAGGGAGGAAGAAATACGCGCCCCCCCCCCCCAGTGCTCTAATATTAGCCCTCCCCGCGGAGTAAAGAACCCACTGGGAGCCGAGGATAGGGGGGAACCAAACAAAACCAACTTATTAAACACAGTTTGATTCTGAGCCGTTCAGGTACCTCTCAGTCCGAAGTCCTGGCAGGCAGAAAGCCAGGGAAATTAGACTCACAGGTACCCACAGCACTTAAGGGCAGACCTGATTTTAAAAAGGTTAAACTCCCCCGACCTACTGGAAGTCTGGCCAGACTGGGGGCTGGGGGTGGAAGAGAATGCGAGCTGTGTGCAAACTGGAATTAAAGCCGATTTTAATAGTCAAACCAAAACAAAGTTGAAAAGAAACCTGGAGAGAGAGAGAGAGAGGCCAACGGATGGAAACTTGAGTTTGGACGGGGTTGGGTTTTTTTTTTTTTTTTTTACGGGACTTTCTGGAAAGGTGAAAGCGATTCAATGAAATTGAAAAACGCAGCGTTCCCTGTTTAAAACAAATATATTGAAACAGCCGCACAAATACACACGGATTTGCACCTCCACATACACACGCGTGGGTGTGCACACAAAGTCACACCATTCAGTCATACCAAGGTTGTTTGTTTGTTTCAAATCAGGGAAGAATTGATTTATCAGTTAATGGTTTTCTTGAAGGATGGTGTGTGAGTATACACACAGACACACACTCTTCGAGTATGATCAAAAGCAACTAGTGATCTTAGGTGTCTTAAAGCAGTGGCTGTCAACCTTTCCCATCTCCTAGAACTGGAAGGGACCTTGAAAGGTCATCAAGTCCAGCCCCCTGCCTTCACTAGCAAGACCAAGTACTGATTTTTGCCCCAGATTCCCCAAGTGGCCCCCTCAAGGATTGAACTCACAACCGGGGGTTTAGCAGGCCAATGCTCAAACCACTGAGCTATCCCTCCCCCCCCCTTCCCGACTACTGTACCCCTTTCAGGAGTCTGATTTGTCTTGTGTACCCCCCAAGTTTCACCACACTTCAAAAACTACTTGCTGACAAAATCAGACATCAAAACACAAAAGTGTCCAGCTACATAATGACTGAAAAAAATAGCTGACTTTCTCAGTTGGACTGTATCCTTCTAAAATCAGTCAGAATAACATTGTATTTACATTTCAATGTACGTGTAGCATCTCGAGCAGTAGAAACAAGCCATTGTCAGTATGAAATTTGAGGTTTGCACTGTAGCCTGTTGTAAAACTAGGCAAATCTCTACCTGAGTTGAGGTACCCCCTTGGAAGACCTCTGGGTACCCTGGGTTGAGAACCACTGTCTTCAGGGGACCTCCTTTTACGGGGCGCAGTGCACTTTTCAGGGATTTTTTAAAAAGTGTCCTCCATTGGACTCCCCAAAATCATGAGCCACTTTTGAAAATCTTGCCTGGATCTGTTTGCGAACAATGACCTGAACAGTAGCTAACGTCTCTGGGCTTTATCAATGCGCGGCCTTAGCTCCAAAGGGGGGGGGGGGAAACAGCCCCATTGGGCCTGGATTTTCCTTTAAAAATTCGATCTGGCCTGCAGCCTTGTTACCAGCAAAGCGGGGCCTTTATTGGTTTACTTAGGTGTTAATCCCTGAACAATCAAGTTGTCTGACCACAGGGCCCTGTCTCTATTCTTGTTTACATCTAATTATGGCTCCGAAATGCTGCTTCCCCTGCACTTCCCTCCCAACACATTTTCATTCCACCCAATCTGAGCAGGTAGGGCCGCTCCCCCTCCCTCCTCTGCCAAGGTCTCCGAAGGAAGCAATTGAAGATAATTAACGCAGCGGCGGCTCAGGTCACCTTCGCTGTGTCCAGGTGGCTAGGAGCTGGAAGGGAAGTTGCGGGGGGCTGCGCGCCCCACTAAGTACGGATCAAAGCCCAACATCCGCCTCCTTCCAGCGTTTGAGCCGCTCCCCTTCCAAAACCCAAACGGGAGGCAAAGTCTGGGCGCGGACTCATGAGTGCGGCGACCTTTTTGCAGGACCAGGCGCCTTATTTTGGGGGGATGGGGCGGGAGACGCCCCTCTTGGCTGCGTGTAACTTGGCCCCAGATCAGTCCCTGGAGTAAAGGGCAAAGTGGAGCAGCTCCCAGCCCCAGAGAGAGTCACTTAATTCAATTAAGCCTCAGAACTCCAGGAAACCAGCCGAGGTCCACGCAACCAAGTCAGTCGTCAGTGCTAACAAAGGCACCTTTATTTGCAGGGGGTGACAAAAAGCCCAGCTATATATAGACCGTGCGCCATCCCCACACCCCCAGCCTCCTTCGGGGTTAACAATTCAGACACCAATGCGAGCTCTGGGACCACAGCTTGGCGGGGATAGTGGCTCTGCCCAGGGGCAATTCTTCTAAATCAATTTTCAAAACAATCGGGTTAGGGGCTTTTAATTAAGCTTTAAACCGGTGGTTAAAAATAGCCGTTTGCTTCTCTGGGATCCTTGCTAGCCGCCCGGATCAAAATGAAGCCGAATGGCTGGGCGATTCCCCGCCAGGGTTCAGGGAAATATATTTTCCTATATGGATTCACAACGTTACTTTCTTGCACGCGCAACTGCTACTTTCCCCACGCGCAGGATTGCGCTGGCCCTTGGCATTCCAGACCCAGAATGGTTTCCAGGCCGCTTTCAAAGGCTGCGGTGGAAAGAAGTTGAAGATGGAGAAAGTCTGGTTACATCCTCTAGTCTAGTCAGTAGGCCGGTCAATGCCGGATTGGCCCCTGGGGCCCCTTTCCCGTGTCGTTGTTATTTGTAGCCTGAAAGCACGCAGATGTGCTAGGCGCTGCACATCAGTGAGACTTGGTTCCCGCCCCAGGTTAACTAAGAACATAACAGGTGCCGAGTCAATTTCTGTAGATGAGGGATAGGAAATCCTTATTCTAAGGATGGTGAGGGCTCTATGCTTGCAGAGAGGAAAAAATATGAAACGCCTTTGGCCAAACTTGAACCTGATACATGGAACTTGAAAGAGGCGCCCAAAGACCAGGGTGATGGATGCTCTACAAATGCCCAGAGAGAGGCATCTCAGAGCGTCTAAAAGACTTCAACCCCCTCCCTCTTTGGATGGTTGGAACCCATCCGCCCCCAAAGAAATTAAACAGGAAAAAATACCCTGAAATCCAGGTTAGGTTGAAGGTGCCCGCCATCGCCTCCTTACCCCCACCCTTGGTTTCTGGGTCTAGAGAGGTAATCCCTAGCCTATGCGGGTCTTTTATAGTATACCCCAGCTGGGACCACTAGACACAACAGGGTGAGGGGAGGGTGACCCGGGGACCCCTCTTTCCAGGTCCACGTTGTTGTCGTTTTACAGCACCTCCCCCGCGTTATTTTGAGGTGTCTCTCCCCGATTTGAAACGCCTCTCACGACAGCAGAAGGGAAGCTTGCTGTGAAAGAATAAACTGCAACAGTTCCTTCACACACAAGCATCTGTCAGAGTGCAGATGCTTTAATTGAGGTCCTTGTGCCAAAGGGAGGTCTTAAAGGGACCACTGTGTTGGGTTGATTAAAGAGTAATTAGGGGCAGTGGGGCTCCTTCGTGGCTGCTTTGGACTAGCCCTACCCAGCAGATTTCTCCCTAGGTGACCCAGATACATTACAGATATGGTTGAAATAACTTTTGTCCCGTATGGGCTGGGATAGAAACCCCATGAGCTCATACTGCAAATCCCTACACAGTAGCAACTAATTAGGCACTCCTGCAAAACACAGCAAGGTAAAAAGAAATGGCCCAGAGACAGAGCCCTTTTCCACTTCTTGCTACTGGACCTGTAAGGGCATTAGTTGATTTTTAGTTGGGAATTGGTCCTGCTTTGAGCAGGGGGTTGGACTAGATGACCTCTTGAGGTCCCTTCCAACCCTGATAGTCTATGATTCTGGGATAGGGTAGGGTTAGTTCATCGCATATTTCCAACTGTCCCTTGTTTCCAACCCCGGAGCAAAAGGTAAAAGAGATTCCTGGCAACTTTCACCCAACTAAGACACCCAACCTACACCCTAACCTCATCAAAACAGGGGTAAATTCGGATTCACTCCAGCGGAGTGCCTCTTGATTTACTCTGGTGTAACCCAAGTCAGGACCAGCCCTTCCTTCTCTCTGTCTGTGCTGACGGGGCATGGGAAATCTATGCTTTTCCACCCCTGCAGCCCACCTGATGTGGGATGTCCAATGAGACACCCACTTTTGAACAGTTCGGCCAAAAGAGGATATTCTGGCAGGAGCCGACACTGATATTTCTTCAGAGCTGAGCGCGACTAGGTCTGGTCCTTCCTCCTCCCCGTTACTCCCTTGTCGGTTTCATGAAAAGGGTGAGCCAGACTGGGGGTCGCAATTCTATTTGCGATAGGGCTGCGGATCCCTTTGAAACAGACTAACCCCAATCGAGAGCAGTTGGATTCTGAACCAAAAACGGAGAGGGGGAGATGCCACAAGCCAATTTTCTAAGCAAATGAGAGCAGGGCTTTCCAGGATAGGCTGGAGGGAAAATAAAATGTGGGCATAAATTTATGTTTGCTTCCCACCTCTCCATTTACCCCCATATCGGTTTCAAGCACATTCTGCTACTTCCCTTGGCTTCTGCACTAGGTTGTCGCCCCCCCGCTTCAAACCGCTTCCCTCCCCCTTTAGATCTCAGCGTGTTTGCTCTTGACTTCATCCACTAAGTCAATAGTTTGAAGATGCCCTCATCCTCAGAGCCCAGAGCCCCCTTGTCCCCTCCCTGTTTTCTTCGGAGGATAATGGTGCCCTTTTGTTGTGTAATCAGGCTCCTGAGGGGTGGGGAGACAGATCTAGATTCTTGGCATTTGTCGGTGAAAATGAAAGCGGGATTAGGCAGAGACGGCTGCACACTCCATGGTAAAGGACAACAACTATTCCCCCATTGAAAGTCCCATTCTGGTTTGGTTACTTTATCTTTAAAGTTGTTTGTATTTCTAAAGTGGCTATTGATGCTCTCAGAAAGTGTAGCAAGCTGTAAAAGCTCGCTTCAAATGAAAGGAGGACAAAAAAAAAAAAAAAAAAAAAAAAAAGGAGGTGAAGGGGAGAAAAGAGAGTGAGAAAAAATACCATAATAGAAGGAGAGGGGAATAGATTTTTTTTTAAAAGATCAAATTCAGCCTTGTATAAAGTTTTAAAAACTAAGGAAAGCAAGTCATGAAGTCACACAGCAGCACGAAAAAGACATGCGGCTCCTGCTTAAAGGGTGTTTGGGGTTTTGGTTTTTGTAAAGCAGCAAGGATATTTACCCTTTCCTTCCTTCCCTGGCAATGGGAACCCCTCCTTAAAAAAAATACATTTTAAATATTTGCCCTGCTGAAGTATTAGTCTGTCGATCTGTTTTGACTGGGGGATTTCTCTCTACCCGGGAAACTTGACTCAGATCGGTGTTCTTCAATGAAGCGATTTTCTTCTTTACACTTGATCTGATCGTGAAAACTTTTCCTTGACACAGAGTCGGTGACGTTCTGTTGCCAAGCCTGGATGGGGAAGATTGTTTATCTACCTAGGATTCATCTGTAAGCGCTTTCCCTTCAGTAGAAAGGAGATTCTAACAATATATGTTTTCCCCCAAAACATCACTTGAATGCATCAGTTTCGGGCTAATTGGTTCTTCAGATTCGTTTTAATCCTGGACATTCTCACCCATTTCTCCGAGGCAGGGACTGATTATTTTTTCCCTCTTTCCAATAAAGAGAAGATATAAAGAGAAATTTTTTTAAAAAAAGTTTTCTGCTCTCTTTGTTGGAGTTTGAGGGAAATAAATGGCTGCTTACCCGCTGCGATATTCAGCAGAACGCAAACGAGAGGGTTTGTGGTTGGAATGAGATTAAGGGGGAAACTCCAGGAAAAAGCAACAAAGTACAAACCAAATATTCACACACACACACACACAACTCCCAACCACCGCAGAACCCCAAATAGCGAAATTGGCTGCTTTTTAGCATCAAACAATCATCATGTCTCGGGCTGGGGCGTGGATTTGAAAGCGTTTAAGTTTCTGCACCGAAATAGTGAATCCAAAACTCCCAACATTTCACTCCATCTATTTTTAGCCACCAAACGTCTATTAATTGGCAGCTTCGACTCTCTACTATTGTGTCTAATCCTGACCCATTGGAGAATCCACTGCCGGGCTCGGTGATTTACAATCTCGAAAGGTCGTGTGGTATTCTTTCCACCCCTAAATTCCTCCCATGTCCATGTTGCTCTTTCCTGACAATCAAATGGGTTGGAAAGAATTGCTTGGGGTTTAAACAGGAGTATCTTTTGACATCGAACCGCCCTTTGTATATTTCACACGCTTTTAAAAAGACCTGGGTCAATAAAAATAATTCCTGCTCTCCACAATTTTGTTGATCTGTCATGAAAAGTGACTCACTGAGAGTTTGGCTGCGTGGATTCCTCTTTATTCCCTGAAAACAAGTGGGGAATTTTCTTTCAAAAAGTTTGCTTAAAATAAAATTACATTTACCAAAAAAAAATCGACATTTCAAAATCAACGTTAGTAGCTTCCTTTCTAGATCTATTTTAGGAAAGTCTAAAATCCCCCAACATCCCCCCCACACACACACACTTGCTAGAAAGTTGCTGAAAAACAGTCTAAATAATCTTGTTGAATCAACTTTTCTTTCCCTCCTTTAATTCCCAATATGTATGCAAATCAATTCGTCTCCATAATAGAAGCCAACAAAATTATTTGCAATCATCTTCTGACTTTTTGCGCCCACTCCAGATTTGGACTAAAATGTGAATTGCAATAGGTCAGGGGGGAGGTTTTTCCCTCTAGTTCTTTTACCAGCTGTTCACTGGAGAATAGCGAAGTAAAATCATCATAAAAAACCCTAAAGTTTTTGAGTGGAGCATTTTCAGGGGAAGGTACCAGGGGATTGAAACAAACGCCTGATTAAAAGGCGTTCTGGCAACACACAATTTAGGAAGAAGTCTGGGAGCGGAATTTATTAGCATGATTAAACATTGGACCTCATTTCCCATTTCCACCACTTAGTCATGATGACAATTAGAAAAGGGGAGCTGGGGAGAGGGAGGAGGAATCAAATCTGTTAGAAACCCACCACCACTCCAAATGTGATGATCTGCGGAAGAGAACCTCCCTCACTGATGCTGGAAAGAAATAAAACCAGCTACACATGCCAGCCTTTTCTGCTTTATGGTTTCAGAAATCCCCAGCACCCACGACTCCTAAGTAGTCCAGCCCCTAGGGGGAAATCATCAGAAGAACCAATTCCAAACACCGAGGAGTTTCATAACTAATTTTCCCCTCCCCTCCCCCATCTCTGTCTTTTTAAAGAAGCGACCAGGTCACTTTGATCTGCGATCTTTAGGGTCTTTAGACAAAGAAGCCAGTGAAGGCTAAAAGACTCCTAAAGTGTCCTCCTCCCGCAGCTTCTGTACCTAAACCGCGAAAGGACCCTTGCTATGCCCTCAGTTATTATACTCCAGGGTCAGGCAAAGTGCTTCCTTCCAATTTTAGAAACAGCAACAAAACACAGAAGTGAGTGAAAATCGAGAAGCGCTTCCTCTCGCGTTCAGAGAGCCTAGGGGCAGAGGGACAGCGGGTTTAAAGAGGAGTCTGTGTATAAAGGCAGTTTGCTCTTCCCTTCCTATGCGTGGCTCCCACAACCACCCCAGCACCTCGCTGGCTTATTGGGGGCTCCCATTTCCATTTTCCTGGCAGCGTCTATGCACGGGGTGGTTGATAAGGCATGTGCATGATTCAAAGGCCTGGGTAAGATTGGGCTTCGAATTGGAACAGTTGGGAACTTAATCTGAACTGGGGAGATGACTTGTTCATGGGAGATTGGCTTTTAAGTAACCCCCTTTCTTTAAAAAAAAAAAAAGGTAGTTTAGCTTGATGTAAAAAGCAAGTTACCATCACCGCAGCAGGTGTAGGTGAAGGAGGAGCGCGGAGATACTGCCACCAAAAAGTGAGTTTTCTGTGATTTCTGGGTTAAGAAAAGCGGGGAACTCTGTTTAAAATGGGTCTCTTGTCCCATCTCCCAGGGAAGGAAAAACAACAACTAGTAATAGGAGAGACTTGAGAGATTGGGAGAATTTTTTTTTTTTTTGAAAAAGCACTTTCTCTTTTTAAGCACGAAAAAATGTCACAGAAGCCAAGAATTGTAATTACACACAGATATAATGAGTGAGCAAAAGATGCTTCCCTTCTCATCTCTCCCTCCCTCCCTCCCAAAAAAGAACAAACAAACAAACAAACAAACAAACAAACCACAAGCTCCTCTGGCTTCTTTGACCAACCCTGCAGAGACTAGAAACCGAAATGGCCATTTTCAACAATTCATCACAGGACCCAGAGCCATCCAAGCAAGTAATATGTAGCCTCAGATCTGGTATGTCCCACAAGACAGATCGCCTGCTAATTAATAGACAGCGATTCCTGCAAGCAGGCCTAGCAGTCTGTAATATGATGAACTTTCTTTGTACCGGTGTCACCACAAATGTTTCTGATAAGGAAAAGCAGCCACGGATCAAAGACTATAAGCTTCTCAATTTCCTCAAACTGCTTCTCCTTTTCCTCACCTACTTTTTCTTTCACACTCTCCCCAACGAGTTGCAACTGCCTCCTCCCCCCCCCCACACAACTCGGGTCTTCTCAGATGCAGAGGGTCTTTCCCAGCTCTTCACAAAATAAGCATTGCACCTTCATATCCCTTCTTCAATGGGTTTTCTTCTAGGTCCCCTCCCCTCACCCTATGCTCGCACCTCCACCACTCAGGAAGACAAATGTCTTTATAAACTGTCATTAGCCGGCACCTGATTTCTTTTTTTTTGGGGGGGGGGGAAAGGGGATCATAGAAAGTGCAGCATAAAAGTGACCCCTCCAAAGGCAGATTCATCGAAACATCCTTTGCAACCAGCGAACTCGAAAGACAAGCGGGAGGCGAGGCAGGCAGGCACAGGTTGATTCTTTGCAGCCACCAAACGGTGACAATTATGATTCGTAATAAAAATAAAGACAAAACCTCGCTGCTTCTGCAGCCCACTGCGTGACATACCGGATCCCCCCCCCCCCCCGCGTGCTTATCAGCCCCGGGGAGTTTAGCTAACACACCTGTCCTCCCCCCAGTCTTTGCTAGTTAGTTTCCTCTGGCCAGGTGGGATATTTTATCAAGCGCGCCCAGAAAATCCCAAGCATCTAGGACACCCAAACTTGAAGATCTCTTCCCTGATGCCCCCAAGCCTTGCAGCTGAACTTTCAGGGAAAGGCCTGGAGCGTCAGTTTTGGTTGGGATTCAGGGTTACAATCTCTCTCTTCTTTGTAATGGTCGCCCCTCCCTCCCAGAGTGGGGAGGGCAGCTAGAATGAAGATTGAAGTCTCCTAGTCAATATCACACAATATTAGGAAGCATTGATAGCCCTGACCCCACCCCCGCCAAATCCAATCCAGAGCCTAGATCATAGCGCAGTTCAGATTAAAATGACAAAGCAAAACCCGTTGGGGGCATATGTAGCGACTGATTGAAATTTCTTTTTCTTTTTTTCTTTTTTTTTTTTTTTTTAAGCAAGGGAGAATAGCCCGTCTATAATATCTCAAAAGTTCAGGTCTCAAGAGGGTCCCTTATTTGCTTATTTCATGTGTAACAAAGGTAATTTTCAGCAACCCCCACCTCCCACCCTAATGCTCAAGTAAGTACCGTTCAGCTTTAAGGGTAGCGTTATATGTGCTTTAAAATCCTGCCATGTAAATTCCACTGAAAAATTTGGAAAGCTGAAGGGGGGGGGGGGGTGAGGGGAAAGGGGAGGTTAATCCGGGTTTAATGCTATGATGCAGTCACAGGACCAGGGCTAGGCTGATTGTGTTATCTCTTCCCAACATTTGGGTCTCCCATATTTCACCCAGCCAAATAGCTGCGAGGAAAAAAGTGCGTATGGAGGCACTCCTGACGCCTCAGGAAAATATGTTATTAATATCTAAATAACTTCCCAATACTGTCTCTAAATCTCCCCTGCATCACTCCAGATGATGAATTCGTTTGAAGTATTCTCCCGTCTCATCTTTTCAATGTCTCTCTCCCTCTCTCTCTCTTTTTTTTTTATACCCAGGCTTATTTCAAACTGGTAAATATCTAAATTCCTTTAACCACACTGCAGACATCTCCACTCTCTTATTTACCATTCTCGTTTAGATAGATCCCTCTATAGCTCTCTAATAAACCCCGTCACAGCCCTCAACTCTTTCTGGAAACGTATTTTGGGTCCAGGGGCTTGCTAACAATGCACACACACAGTTCTAGGTCAGACATATCGGCCTTCCTTTCTTCCTGCCCTCTAATTGAATGTATCCACCCACCCATACAAACAAAAATCCGTGGGTTATAAATACCGATTCCTTCTATTGTCTTTCCTTTCCCTGGTTTATCATTGAACCTAACCCCATCCCCACCCCAAATCATGGATCATAACTACCTGCTTCATATTTTTCCTGGTCTATAATTAAATCCATGCTTCCCCCTCTCCCCCAAAATGCTGGATTATAAACATTTTCCTTATATTATTCCTCTTCCTGCTGTAGAAGTGAGCTCCCCCCCTTCCCTCTCCGGCATCCTTGTCTTAAGTTTGTTTTTTAAAAGTGTCTTGTATTAGATTATACTCGTGTATTCCCCCTCCAACCTTATCTCGCCGCCTCTCTTCTCTCCTTCCCGTCACACTCGATTTAGGAAGGAGTTTATCTTGCAAACATTTGCCTACTTTGTTTATGTAGACCAGGTTCTGCAGCGACGTGTTCCCAAAAGCCACTGTTTGCCTTTGTAATTGTTATCTGTGTTTATTGTTGTACCTCATTTGTCTCAGCTTTTTTTGTGACATGTAAGCTCTGTGTGTGCTCACACATAGTCCCCCCCCCCCTTCGCTCCCTGGGTTTTTTTCCCCTCTCTCTCTCCTCCTGAAATATGCACAGAATAACTGAGCCTAAAGCCAATGAATTGCCTGACACCATCCTATCTCTCTCCTGCCCCCCATTATTAGAGCTGATCTCACTGCGAATACTCACAAATCCCGCCTGGTCTCTGTTTGATTAGATTGCCAACCTTAGGTAATCCCTTGATTTGATGAAGTGTCTGTTCCCTTTCCCTTCTAAACACACATTTACAGAGAAGGCGCTTGTTGGTTTTAAATCAATGCAGATTGCTGGCTGATAAACCGCCTGAGACCCTCCCCTCCCCAACTCCGACCCGGGGAAACAATCCCGCTTTCCAGGTGTGCCAGCAAAAAAATGTTGCCGAGAAAGAGGGTGGGGGCGAGGGGGAAGGAGTCCCCTCTTTCTCCTCATTCATTCACTCCCCCGGAGCCTAATTAAATTTGGCAGGTCCTTGTACACACAATCAAAACAGCTTCCTTCAGTGTCGCAAGCCTCCGAAAACCACATTAGCAGCAATTGCTGCCGCCAAATTAAATTGTTACCACCTTGAGCTGGAAATGTCTAAATATCCACACCTTTTCTCCACCCACCCCCCTTCCCTTGCTCCCGTTCACACCTGTACATGGTTCCTTCCCGTTTTCTGCCATTCTTCTTTTCACCACCCTTCCTCCCCCATCATTCCCGCCTCCCTCACCGAAGCAATACTGATACGGGAACCCAGATAGTTGTGTCGGGATCTTTTGCCATAGCAAAATGTTGGTATTGATCCATTTGTGAAACCCTGTGCCACACACAGACACTGGGAAGAAATCGACCAGGTTACAGGATGGGGAAACAGGCAAACACCCGGGATCTCTCGCTGTGTGTGAACACATACGCACAGAGAAATCATCTTCCCCTACACTCCTCTGACTGTAACCTGGTCAATTTCTTATGCCTGCTTAATTATATAATTCAATCTTTCACACAGGTCTCCTTCCCTCAGTACAGTAGCCTCGTTTTATACACACACCTCTATATGATTAATATATATGTAGATAAATATATTGCTGAGGGTTTGAAAAATTGATCACACGTGCATTTTGCCCTTGCAGACGATGCAGATAAAGCGCGCGCGTGTGAAACTGACGAGATTATATAGTCTGGGGAAGAATTGATCTTCACCTGCTCCGTTCTTTACATGCCTTTTCTATCTAAATGCTGCACCCAGATCATCTCCCCATACAATAAACGCATCCATTCCTCGAGCGAGCCAGCCCCTACCCCCTTCACTCCCATTTCCATTGATTGCAGAGCAATCCGATGCCCGCGCCTGGTTGCAATTAATACCATTTGGTCGTTTGCATGAGGCCTTGCCCCCTCCCCGCCCTTCTTCATTAAACACGGGGCATCTTCCCCGCGCCCTAAACTGTCCACCCGCATCCTCGCCACAGCCCGCACCATCCGCATCACCCACGTTCTGCAGGGCGAGAATTTGCAGGACCACGTGACACTCCCTAATGCACCCCAATAACAACAATCAATAACAACAAATAACAACAATTCGGTTTTAACGAGGCTAAAAAGAAGACGAAGAAGAAGTGAAGCCTCATGAATATACGCCCAGGGCTAGCTGGAGTGAGCCGTTTAAAGATGAAAGTGCAGAGAAATAAAGGCTCAATTTAATCTGCCTTAAAACCCTTCAACTTAGCGTTTGTGCTTGGAACTCAGAGAGTGAGCACTGATTGCGGATAAATACATTTCTTAGCATGCCTGGGAGCTATTACACCCCTCTCCAACACAGCTCCCTATTCAGCGGCCACAGTTTTCATTACCAGCTCTAATAAGTCTTAACATTATTAAATGCCAAGCAGATGATAGAAAGAAACAGGCGCAGGGTGGAATCTTTCTTTAACACTGAAAAAGGGAGAGCATTTAGGGCTGTCTTCCTCCGGCTCCCTGCGAGGAGCGTCCCCAATCGAGCAAAGGCATTTGTCACGAGGAAAAAGCCCCAAAACAAAGTTCTCTGCCCCCCCTTCCCTATCTCTTCTTGTTCCTCCTCCTCCCCCCGCATTTTTTTTTAATAAAGACCAGAGCCTTTTGTGGCTGTGCTTGGAAACTATCAAGTGCCAAGAGGTTGTCAGTCGTTAAAAAAAAAGTAACAATTTTGGTTATGTCGAGGTGAGATCTCTAAAGATTATTAAAATTGAGACAGACTGGAAGTCTCTCCCTCTCTCTCTCTCTGAAGTGGGCTATTAGTTACTTTAATTGGGGCCATTGAAAACTTCTTCGTACTTCAACAAAAGACGTCTAGATTGCGGTGAGATTTTGCATCTGTTTAAAAAAAAACCCCAAACCCCTCGCCTCCCGTCGCTCTAAAGACTGGGGAGAGCAGGTTAAATGCATCCGATCAGCTGCCGAAAACAAACAGGGGTTCCAAAAGGCGCACGCAGAGGCCTCCTACAAATGGCGGGGGCTCTATTTCGATATTCTGAGTAGCTAGCGGTGGAACAAACTGCCTGAGAACTTTGTTTTGGGGGGGGGGGTGTCATTTAAAATCCCGAGCTGTTCCCAAATTCGCCCTTGCTTGAAAATGGACTGGGGTTTCCCCCATAAATAAAGCCGGGACCAGTTTTCTTTGATCCTGGGGAAAAATGTATATTTATTTGCTTATTGAAATTAATTTACGTCTTAGTAACCGGGAAAGAAGTTGACAGCTATGTTTGCCCTTTATTCTTATTTTTTGGGGGATAATATGATAGGTTTCAGTAGCAGCCGTGTTAGTCTGTATCCGCAAAAAGTACCCCTGTTCTTTTTTAGGGGGAAATATGTTTGCAGCTTTCTCACGAGCGCATGGATTTATTTTTTTCAAGCAATAAGCTCAAACCAAAATCGTTAAAAAATATCGGAAGGGGGGGAATAAAATCGGAGACACAATAGGACTGATTTGCAAATGAGCATTGGTGCCTTCCAAATCACACGAAACATTTTGCAGCGTCCAACGGCTCGCCTTTTTCCAACAGACGGTCCTATAATATTACAAAACTATCTAACAGCAGGGAGTTTTGAATAATTTATCTCCTTTTCTTCCCCTCCTTGGCCCTTTGTCCAAACTTTTTCTCCTCCTTGCAGAATTTTGAATGAGAATGGACAACGCTCTCCCCCCCCCCCCCGCACTCACCCTTTACTCCATTTTTTTAAGGCAGCCTAGATTTAAAAAAAAAAAAACTGTTTGCTTTTGTGGCCAGGAATCTTTTGCTTATAAAGCGTCAATAGACTTGAAGGTCTTTGTAAGTGAAATTCATCTTCAAGGTTGGGGGGTGGGGGAGAGGATCGGATCCTTAAAGCACCCCCTTTTGTGCACCTTTATTTCAAACTTGGAGTAATGTTTGATCATGACACTTGGAAGCTTTTTCTTCCCAATTTTACCCTCCCCCTTTCAAAACAAAATCGCTGGATTTCGATATTCCAAGTCACCCGCATTGTCTCCGCTCGGGGAAATGTTACAGCTGGTGAAAAAGATTGCAGGAGTGATCTCTTCCCGCACACAATTTTTGGAGGCTTCTGTGACAGAAAATAGCTATTTTTTCCCCTCTGACCCTAAATTCTGTCACTAATATTACTGCAAATCGTCCGAAGAAACCGCAATCTCTTCAAACCAAACCAGAAACCAAACCAACGGATTAAAAAAAGACCAACCAAAACCAGAACGCTTCAGAAGTTGCCAATTTTCAGCTTTCTACCTATTTCATAGAAAATGATCGAAATCCTTTCGAAGGTTTTCCTAAATGGTCACCTTTCCTCTCAGAAAGCTGGTGAGATCCCTAGCTCGAGAAAAGAACGGATTCCCCTTCAAATAAATACACGGGGTTCTCGCCCCCACCCCAGTGAGTTAGGGTCTAGTTATGATTTAGAAGCCGAAACTATCCTGATCGGAAAATCCCAAACCGGATCTTTTCCTTTTCTCTTCAGTGAAAAAGGACCCGCGTCCTTCCATCAAGATCATTGTAAGTGGGGAAGAAACACAGATTGAAATGCATATACGACATTCCTCTCTCAAACTTTTTATTTACCCAACATCCAGTTCATGCTGTTTATTTTATAGCCTTTTTCATGCTTGTTTCATGCATTTGCATTGACTTTTTTGGGGGGGTCCCAGAACCGTTTGGAATCAAAATCTAGAAACGGTTTAGCTGCAAACATTTTGATTCTGCAAACTTATCTTCCTTCTCCCCTACAATTTCCCTGGGCACAAGAACTGGTGTTTATAAAAGTTTCCAGTTTGCTCCCGTGGTCTTCTTACCCAAACCCGCGAGAGGCGATTGTAGACGGGAGATTTCAACAAACATTTCAAATCCTTTTCCCACCCCGCACACCAAATGGGCTAAAAAGTCTTTCCTCAATCACAACAGATTTTTTTTTTAAAAGGGAAGATTTCTTACTACTGCTCATCTGAGCACCGTTACCCCACATTGGTCTCTCTCTGGTTAGCAACGGTGCTTTTGCTGGTGCCCCAAAGCAGAACATATCCCAGTCTCTCTAATTGATATTGATTGCCCAAATCGTTCAACTGTCAGCCGGAGTTTCAGGGGACCACTTAGATAGCAGGAGAAAAATCTGTTTAACAAATTCATTTAGGAATCTCTGATTTCCCCCCCCCAGCCCCTCCCTCCCTTCTCTATAAATAATTGATCCACAGTGACTGCAAGGAAAATCCCAACATCTCTTTTCTGGCATCTCAGATGGCTCGGGGAGAGGGCAGAATGGGATACAGGTACCCCATTAATACCCCACGCGCGCCCCATTCCAAGCGCCCATCTATGTACAATTTCATTAAGGCCTTTCTCTGCTTTCCTCTTCGACCTTTTAGAAAGGGCCCTGGGCACAGCTTGTGTCCTGTTTCTTTTAAACACTGGGGTGATGGGAGTAAAAAAAAAGGGTGTGGGGGAAGAACGGGGTATCCCTTGCCCCAACGCGCCTCTAAAGCACTTTCTTATATAGCCATTAACTTTTGACATGAGTGTCGATTTCTGAACCGCTTAATCACTAGAAAGAGGTGGAGAAGGGCAAAGTTTGCAGACATTCGCTGATGCAGGGGCCGGCCTGTTTCACCGAATTTTGCCCCGAACTCCAGTGCCAGCAAGATCGGGCCCAGGGCAAACCCAGCAGGCAACAGAGTGCCAATATTAAGCAAGTGACGCTGAATGCAGGCGGGGGAGCTCAGGTCTGGCTGCCCGTCGAGTTACCTTTGTCGCCCAAAATGCCGTCTATGCTGTGCTTCGCCTTTTTCTCCCCGTCTTCCTCCTTCTTGTCACACTCCTCCTCTTCCTCTTTCTTCCCGAACTTGATTCTTAGCACCCGGCTAATCGAACTCACTAAACCTCGGACAGTCAAAGACAAAAGCGCAAATATAAGCTGGTTTGGAAAAGGGGGCGAAGCGAGACACCCCGCCAACGCTTCCAAAGTGGAGCAAGAAGAAAAGCAAAAGAATGCAGCGAGTCGGCAAACACATGCCAGGAACACAAACTACACACACACACACAGACACGCACACACACACTTCCATGCACACATAGCCATACACTTGCAAACACAAACACATAAATATCCCCAGAAAAAACACACACACAGACTTCGAAATTGACACTAGCCTAAAAATCCACCGTTACCCATTTACACACTAACATAATCTGCACACCCACTCAGGAACAGACACCGACACACACAAATTCCCACGCGTTTCACGCACTCTCCTTGCACAAACACACCGATCACAGACGTGCACACCTCAGGTCACAAGCTTCGACACCGACACCCGCGTTAACACGAATGCACACTTCGCACTCACCGATGTGCAATCACACGCATGCAGGCAATTACACACACGCTAATAGGCATGTAGCACACACCCACATGCACTTACCTCTCTCCCATCACACAGACACAAATGCACACTTATCACACACACACGTGCAAATTGCAGACACCCACATACAGAGGTACCCACACGGATATACCCACTTACCCCACCCACGCTCCCACTCTCGAGAACACAAATACATACACGGCATCCCCTTCCCCTTTGCTTTCCCTCCCTGAAGTCAAGGGGAGATTGATGGGGGTATAGGTAGCGGGGGTTCAGAATCGGGCCCACTGCTGGTTTCCTTGAAACTCCTGCTTTTGAGCTACTTCCCCGGAGGGAAGTTTGGGCGTCGGGAGGGGGTTTGTCCTGGGGAGACGGGAGAGCCCTTGGTGCCCCAAGCCTCTGCTAATTTATTTTAAACTGAATTCCTCCCACATCAGCTCTGGACATCATCGAGGGGAGAAAATCGTTCTTCCCCCGAGCAACTCAGAAACCCACCCAGGGGCGATTGAGAGAAACCCCAGGATGCTGGCGGGTGCTCCCTGTCCACCCCTTTTAGACTCTGTGCGGCTCCTTTGCTGTGGGACGGAACAGGCAAAGTCTCAACAGTGTCCTAAACTTGGTCTCCTTTCAACCACGGGTTTGATGTTTGCCTTGGTCCATGATTTGTTTGTTTGCGGAGAGAATTTAAATGTGCACTTTCCTGCTTTCTAGGTTCCTTTCTAGGGAACCTTTAGGTTTTTTTTTTTACACATCACTTCTTTTTTTGGACGCAGCGCCTGAGAGGATGTTGTGTAGCCTTTGGATACAGGCTGGGTGTCAGTTTGTGGTGGCTGCAGATAATCATGTCCCTAGATCTATTTCTATCGGGATGTTTTTTTTCTCTGTGTGTGTGTATTTCTTGCCAAGCTGCCTTCTCACCTGAGGGAACAGTGCTCCTGTCACAGTGCCCATCTTTCAGGAGTCTATCTCGGATTTCCCAGCTAAACATCCCCGGATTCTCTCTCTTGTATTCCTCGATTTTCTTTTCCACGTCGGGAGTGGCAACCTGCTTTTGGGATCAATGGAGATCAGTGGGGGGGGGGGGGGGGGGGGGGGGGGGGAAGTGGAGGGAAGGGGGGGGGGGGGGGGGGGGGGGGGGGACGAGGGGGTGCGTAAGTGCAGAGAACGGAGAGGGGGGTGGGAGAGAGGGGAAAAATCACTTTTAATTTAAAAAAGAACCATACACTTTCCTAGACTCAGATTTCCCATCGAGGTCACTATTCTGGTCTAACAAGGAAGATATTTCACTCCAAATAAAGGGCGGTGGTTAAATCTGCCTATACACCCCCCCCCCCAAGAAACAACTTGATGCCAAAGATTCTTTTGTCCCAAGCTCTTCGCTTGAAATTGACAAGGGTCGATTCATGGTGTGTGTATGAGATCGAGTATCCGGAGGGGGGCCGGGGAGATATTTAGGGGAGATCTAGACTCACATCCACACCACACCCCGATTGACCCCATGTAAAGCATCCCTGAAATGCAAACGGGCTCCCCCCGGGAGGCACAGGGAACCGAAGCAAATGCTGGAGTGTGCCCCACTTGTTGCATGTGGACAATCATTCTAATGTATTCATTGCCTTCCACCCCGCACCGCTTCTCTCCTCATCTCCCACCCCTCGCCCCTGCAGATACATTTCATCCAAACAATGCATTTTAACGGGGGGTGGGGGCGCCTCTTGGCTTCTTGGGTTCAGCTTGGGGGCCCAGGTACTGATGGGGGAGTGGGTGCGTTCAGTGCATTGGAAATCGGAGTTGGTGGGAATTGCGTGGCGAACCGCAGCCATGTGTTGATACCGATGGGCCCATCCGAGAAGGCTGCTCCTAAGCGATGCTGCTTGGGGGAATTGGGCTCCATCTGGGGATCGCTGAACAAGGGCCGGATCCTGCTGCCGTTGAAGCCAATGGGAGGAGGATGGGGGGGCGGTATTTTCCCATTGGCTTCAACAGCAGCAGGGTCAGAGCTGCCCTGGCCGGAGCTGCCTTTGCTTGGCTTTGCACTCACCCTGGGTTTGCTCCCTCCGATGGCTCCGGGGCGGATGGAGCCGGTCTCCTGATACCGGCAAAGGATTTTGGAGACGCAGCCATGAGAGACTCGCAGCTGCCGGGAGATCACGCAGGGGCGGATGCCGTGGTGGGCCATCTCCACTATCTTGTGGCGGATATGGTTTGGCAAAGGTCGCCCATTAATGAACACCCCCCCGAGCTGGTTCACTCGGCCTTGGCCCAGAGGAGTCGACACTAGAAATCAGAGGAGAAAAGTTGGGTCAGGGGCACACTGACAGCTAGACCATCTCTGTGCCTATGTAACCCCCCCTCCCTTCTAGCTACACGTGCTTCTATTTGTCTCAATATCGCCTGGGCTTCTTAGGATGGTTGTAGATCTCTCTCGATCCCTTTCTCTAAATCTTTCCCTCTCTCTCTGTCTCTATAGATCTGTGTCTGTATTTTCATCTGCATCCCTATATGTCCATCTGCCACCTGTATCTCTTTGTATTTTCCTCTATATAGCCATAGAATCGACAGCGAATGCAATATTCGCCTGTCGAGCTCGGTGTCTTCTGACGAAAATAAGCGCACGTTTTTCTATCGATCCGTAAAGATCACCCTTCTCCTCCCCAAAACGACCAATGTGTTATCACCGTTATATGGCTGTTGGTCCCCATATTTTAAATGCTATTGCAAACCGACGAACCTAGCTTGGCCATAGAACGGTGTTTAAAACGGTTTTAATCCAAAGTTCCCTTGCGCTTTTTTAGTGCCTGATCCATACCACAGAAAAGCGCATTAACACCCCCCCCACACACACTGCTAAAATAACCTCGTAAAAAAACCCTGCTTCTTTCTTTGCTTTATGTCTATCTGGGGGAGAAGGAGGAGGATCTTTTTGTTACTTTCTAGGAAGCAATGCGATGGGAACCGTCTTCATATTTTAACAGCGAACGGTGCCAGCACAATGTTGGTTCTTTGCGGTGGCCCCGTTTTAACCGGGAATACCTTGCAGGGAGCCCGCATCCGTCACAAGATCCTAAGAAGAACAGGAGTACGAGATCCTAAGACAAAGTCGGCCGCATTTTCTTTCAGGGCCATGGGGGCGGCAGGCTTTCTAATCCCGGTCCGATACCCCCCTCCCCATTTGTTTAATATCTGGCAATGTATATCTTGCAGATTAATACAATTTCACAGTCTCGAAAACACCGAAGAACTCAGCTGCATAATTTGCGAAGAGGTGATGGTGGGGAGGGGGTAATAGGGCCGAGTTTCTCTTTGCAAAGAGAGAGAAATCGCCTCCCGATTTAATAAGAAGCATGCACTACTAATTCAAAGTCACTCGGCCGGCACTCGCTGGCTACATCATTAGCGACAGAGAACACTCGAGTGGCCAATTTTACATTCAAGAGGTACTAAAATCACCGGCCGCTCTCTCTTTTCATTATTCCCAGGCATGTTGTGCAAATATTGTTGTAATCCTTTGATCCTTTCCCTGGCCGTCTGTTTTACTTCATTTGCTACAGAAAAGCACTTGAGCAAATCCCCCTAGCTTGTGTGTTTTGCAGCCTGCGTGGGTTTCCATCGCTTTGAGTTTGGCCACTTGATCACGGCTTGCCTGAGCGTCTCTGGTTTAATAAATGCGGGGAGAGGGGTCCCACTCTGAATTTGCCTCTGCTAAACACCAGCAGGCGGGTGAGGAAGCATACTAGTATTAAAAGTAATGTGCAGACACACACACAGTGCAAAGGCAGATACAGCGAGAATTGAATGCAGCAACGCTGCGAGGTGGGGGGAATGACACCTCGTCTGACAGCTTCAGGGGCCTCTCGGGAGCTAAAAAGCCCCCAAACATTGGGCGGCAGTTGCAAATGGGCCCCTTTCAACCCTGAGCAGTGACCTCCCCTCCCTGGAGCCCGGGCTGGCTCCGGTCTCCGGTTCTGGGAAAGCCGCTTCGGAAGTTTGAAGCGACCCAGATCGGGAACGGAACACAAAGTTTGGGGAGAAGCTCGGAAGAGTGTCCCTCTAAAGGGTGTGAGATTTGGAGAGACAAACCGGCATGAGTGGGGGGGGAAAAAACCACCCCACACTAGCTAAAGTCAATTAGCGGGCAAAGAATCACCACCGGCTGCCTCAGAAAATCAAATGAGGAGATCTGCCCCCCAACTCAATGAGGGTTGAAAGTTACAGGGTAATTAGGGGGGATCACACCGTCTGCTGCACGTTCACCTCCCCCTGGACGCTAATGCTGCATTATGGCCCTGGCTGGGAGGGAACTGTCCCCACACAGCGGTCGGCTCTTTAGAAACGAGTCATTTAAAATACCCATAAAATCCTACCTTCCAAAGGAAAGCCGGTGCGGGGGTAGTTCTGTCCCGGCGCGGGGCGCATCATTCTGGGAACTGTCCCTGGTAAAGTTGCCATTCCGGAGTCAGTCTGGGGCGGTTGGGTTTCAAACAGACACACAAATCAAAGCCAGGCCACCCCCTTTTCTGGGCTGAGCGAAGCGAAGTCCCGCGAGCTGCCGCAGCCGGCTCGGTCTTCTCCCTCCGGGAAGGCGCAGGACTCTTCTTCACAAACAACGGGGAAGTCTTTTGCTCCGACAGGGAAAGTGGGGTGGGGGGGGGGAAATCACCCCCCCAGAAATTCTTCTTAAAGTTCCAGCGATGTGGTTCAGCTGGACTGAGATTACGCTCTTCAGGAATGTAACACACCGACTAGAGGGAGAAGCGGCCACATCCCAAGTGGTCTCAGTGCTGGGCTGGGCTTCTGGGGGACTGATTCCCCCCCCCCTTCTGTTTTATTGTGTTGTTGTTGTTTTGTGTGTGTGTGTGTGTGTGTGTGTGGCAGTTGGTGATCGCTTAGGGGATGGTTGTCTTCAGGAGAGGAGGGTGATGGGGAGGAGGGGGGGTTATGTCAGCTGGAAGGTTTGGAAGTTAAAGCGCCTAACTTTGGCGCATTGGGTAGGAAGAGCGAGAGCCCCAAGTGAGCTGTGATAGGCTCCAGCGTCTTTCTTTTATTCACGAACAGGGGAAGGGGCACTGCTGTGGGGCGGAGGGACCAATAGCAGAAAGCAGCTTCCAAACGCACAGGCATATATAGGGGTTGGGGTTGGGAATTCAGTCCTAGGCTTGGCCTCGTTTGCAGGGAAGGCTGGAGGGGGGGGGGGGAAGGGGGTGAGAAAACTTTGGGAAAGTATCTCCGGGGGGTAGACAACTTCCCTCCCCAGCGCACGGGGCTTCAGCGGAAGGAATCTTTACGCGCCAGCGTTATCCCCCCGGAGGGCAGCCCAGAGCCCCCGGCCTGCCCCCTTTCTCAATCCATCAGGGGAGGTTTTGCCATGACTAAGGACCCAATAAACCCATAACCCAAGAAACCCTTCTCCCCAGCCTCCAGCGCGCCCGCGCCTCTCCCGCTGGCCCGCTTTAGGGGATCTCTCTCTCTCTGTCACTTGTTTGAATCCGCCGACCAAACTTCTCCCCGAAGCAGGTTGAAAATTAACCTCCCCCAAAGGCGGGGAGCAGAGAGATGAGTGCAGTGCGAATGTGCCTGGTGGGAATAAATGGCCACAAAGACCCGAACGCAACCGCTTTGTATGTGTGGATATAAACCAGCCTTGACTCCTTCACAGCCAAACGCTACAACCCCCTTCCCCTGCCTTTTTACGAGTTTCCTTCGCTGCCATTTAAACCCTATTCACGTTTGTAAGGGGGCTTTCTCCTGTTTTACCACCCCCCCCCCCAAGCGCCTGGCCCGTGGAAGTCCCGACTGCTCCTCTCCAGACGTGGGGACACGCTTCTCTCTTGTCTTAGGAGACCCTCCACACCGATCTGGGGGTATTTTGGCGTGGGGGAGGGGTAACCCAGGAGTCAAATCCGGGGAAGAGCAAAGTCAGTAGCCAGGTGGAGTGGGAGGAGGCCAAGGGAAGTTGTGTAAACACCTCTCCTAAGGATCCGGGCAAAGATCACGCCGTGGTCTATGAACCCAGCCCCACACACCTTCGCTTGGCACTTTCTTGGGTTGCCCGGTGTGGCTGGCTCATCATTCGTGTTTTAACCGAGGAAAGGCAGGTTCGAAACAACCTGACTCCCGGGGTCCTTTTCCCCTCGGCCCTTTCTTCTTCCCGCCCCTGGGCAAACAAAACTCCTGCCACGGGAGAGTTGCCTCCAGGGAAAACATTTGGCAGGATCGGGCCCTGCTTTCGAAGGCGCTGCTGAGCGCCGGGGGCGTTTGCCACCGAGCTGCTTGCGCCCCCCCCCTCCAGGTGCTATCCACTAGCGCGAGGTGGAGCCTGGGCTTCCCCACGGGGGATTGTCCCGCTGACCCGGGACAGTTTGAACAAATAGCAAATGTTTCCCTTGAAGGTGGCTGCTTTGGGACTTGAAGGGAACAAAACTCCTTCTCAGCAGGGAATGACGCCAGGGCTTTGCGGAGTCTTTTGTTTGCATCTGTAAAAGGACTTTTCCTGGAAATCACGGAAAACTTAAAAAAAAAAACTACACTTGCAGCGTTTCTTTCTTAAAAAAAACCTTGGTTGCAACCAAAATCAGGTCTCCCAAACCCTCTCCCCTTAAATAGGACCCCCCTCCCCAACGAAAAAGAATATCCCCGTTGGAAAACCAGCCAGAGAGACAAATTCCCAAGCAAATACAGGTTTCTGATCACTTTCCCCTCCTGTTTTGTCTTTTCCAATAATAATTAATATGCGGCCAGATACATGATGGATCCCAAATCTCTCTCCCAATAAGGCAAGGCGCACCAGCATCTGCCCCCGCCTAATGAAAAGTCCCCTCCAACTATTCGTCCGGCCTCCCACTAGAAAAGTTCTCCATGCCTGAGGCGTTTGAGGTTGACAGTCTAAAGCTGCAATCCAACAATTAAAAGCGACCCCTCCACCACCACTTCTGCTTCAATTTTTCTATCATTCACACATCTCCCACTCCCGGCCTGATAGATCTCAGACACTTTGCAAGGTACACAAGACAATCCCTCCCGTGAAAAGCAGCTTTGAGTCGAAACATTGCACCTTTTTTTTTGGGGGGGGGGTTGTTTCCAAAGATGATCAGCTCCCAGATACAGTAAAGACCTTGAACTAAATGCTGAGGGGGGTGGGGTGGGGGGTTATTTGATTGGCAGTGTTTTTGTGCCAGCCCATTCTTTTTTCAGAAGGGAGAGAAACAAAATTGATCATGTCAATTTCTTTCCACAGAGTCGAATCGCTTCAAATATTTTCTCTCTCGTCCCTTCTTTCCCCCTACTCGTGTCAGCGCCTAAACTTTTAGGAGAAACACACTGGAGAGCGATGGGGGGGGGGGAGAGGGGATAAAACGGAACAGTTTGAACGGACTTTAAGACCCATATTAGCTGCATTCCTTCAGGGTTGCTCCAATTCATTATTTTCATTTCAACTGGGCTGCGCTTGGTGTGAAAACAAAAAGTTGAAAATTACGCGGCCCTGATTTTGTAACGCCCCAGCTGATTAAGAAAATGGGGAAAATCTTGTCTCCACTAAACCTCTTGCTTAGAACACCTCCTTAGAGAGACTTTATCTATAGTCCTACGATTATTTGAAAAGCGTCCTGCCTCTCTCGGATAAAAATCCCAGATCAAACGTAGGGTTTGTTTTTCTTCCCTGCCCAAAGGAGCAGGGAGAATTGAAAAAGATTTGACACTAGAAACTTCAGATTCTCCCCCCTTCCTTTATCCCCTCATCCTTTTGCCCAATGTATTTTTTGGAATAATCATCCCCACAGACAATGCGTAATCTCGCTTGATGAAGGCATTACGGCCAAGCAGGCTGAAGGACCAGCCGCCCCGTCCCGACCTCTCAGGGCCAGATTGTTGGCGTTGGACGCTTGATTTCCAACTTTCAGCTCCAACGATTGCATCGAACCCAAAGCAATAACCCCAGAGCAGGAGTCCAGGGTCAACTGGGCATTTATCATGGAACCAACGAGGCAAAGGTGGCACCTGCCTTCTTTTGTGCTGACATTTTTAGCAGCCTTAATTTTTTAAAATTGTGTGTGTGTGTGTGTGTGTGTGTGTTTTGGGGGGGATAGGTTTATATCGGGGGAAGCAGTTTGTCAGCATCATGGGAATTCCATGCCTTGGAACAGCAAGGTGGTGTGTGTGTGTGTGTGTGTGTGTGTGTGTGTAATAAGCGTGCACCGCTCTCCTGGTGGAAAGCAATTTCACAAATAATTTTTCCAACAATTAAGGAGTGTGCAAGGGTGAAATGGCAATTTCACATGCAGATCTGGGGGCTGCGCGGGGGAGGGGGGGCCTGTTACCTGAGCGCCCAAGCGGAGAGCTAAGAAAGGGGGGGGACCCTTTTCCCCCCCTTCCCCCAATGCCTTGCTTCATTACCCATGTGCACAAAGGAGATCCCCCTTCTTTTCTCTCCTGGGAGCGCTAAGCAATAGATTAAAACAAGCATCAATCAAGAAAAGGACCCGAGTAACTGCTTAAAGCAACAAGACAGAATTCCTCGCGTCTTTGAAAGGGACTCCTCACTTCTCTGCGTATCTCCATGGTTTCCTAAGGTATGTTTCTGGTTGATAAATGCTGTATATCACGGCTCCCTTTGGAGAGATGGCTTGTAAATCAGCACTGAAGGACAACTCATAAGGATAAGGGAATAGGGGTGTTATTTTTTTTCATCTCCACCTTCTTCCCCCCCCCCCAGCTCATCTTCCTTTTGCTTCTGGTGGAACTTAGAGCCACTCAACGGAGTGGGGGGGGGGGCGTATGTAAATTGCGGAGGGGCTGGCAAACACGGCGCTGCGTCCTGTCAAGCTCTGTTTATTAAATTCTCGACTTGAGGAAGGCATATAGGTTAAGCTTGCCCAGGAAAATCACTTAGGCAATGCACAAGCTGCCAAAAGCGAAGCTGCCCACCTCACTCGCCGGCTTAGTCAGTGTGCATTTTAGAGACAGGCTATTAATGATGGCTTTAAAAAAATGCCTTATTCTTTATTTATTAGGATCATGCATTTGAACGTCTATTTTGACTCTGCTCCAAGAGAGGCTCGAAAGGAGAGAGCGTCTCTTCAAAAGATCATTCAAATCAGACGTGCTTTTTAATAGGCGCTTTTGAAAATATTAAAAGCTGGAGAATTTGATCGTTATTTGGTTAAAATGGAATAATAATAATAAAAAGGCCTGGAGAGGAATTATTTAAGGACAAATTACTCCCCGTTCCTGAAATGTACACGAAGATTATTCATGTTTTCCACTTGAAATTTCGGTGTAATGAGCATTATTTTAAAGCGATTATTCAATGAATCGCTCTTGCAAAGGCGACCAATACGCCTTGAAAACTGGGGATGTAAAAAACCAAACAAACCCCACAATATTTCGGAAGGGCTTTGGCGTTGTTTGAAAACGACCATTGCAAAAAATCGTAAAAAAAAAAAAAGTACCACGCTCGTTCTGAAAATGTTTTCCCACTGGGAAGAAGAGAGACTGAATGTTTGCAGCGAGCATCGAGACAAGAGGCAGGACAACTCGTTTGTTCTTTAAAAGCGTAGTTCAGGGCTGAAAAGCGACCTGCCTTTAAAGATCCGGTTTCCAGGGAAAAGTAAAACAAATAAATAAATAATAATAATAAAAAAATCGCAAGGGCACAAAACACGACAAATGACAAAGACCCGATTTACCGTTTGTGTAAAAACGGAAACGAAATTGACATGAATATTTTCTTGCGGAAACTAAGGGCTCGATCCAAAGCGTATTGAAATGTGCCAGTGGTTATGATGGGCTTTAAATCAAGCCCGGTGTGAGGGTAAATTACCTTAGTGAGTGTGTGTGTGTGTGTGTGTGTGTAGCTCTAGTCTAGTCTATATTGGTTCTTAAGTTATAACACACTTTATCACCATAGTATCTACATATATATCCCTGCTTTCTGGCCAGAAAGATCTTCCTTCAAGCAGTTCTATGTTCAGATGAATTACCTTTAGTTTAGCATGTGCTTTTTATGTAGGTGGATGGACTGAGAAGTGGGAAAACAAACAAACAAGCAAAAAACAGGTTCTGAACATTTAAAATCTGCTGCCCCTGAACTCCCTGGCTCCAACTGGAGCACGATGCGACCCCTCTAGTTGGTATGGAGAGAGCAGTGCTGGTCTTTAATTCTCGGTTTGTGTTCCTGCTTCCTCTGTCTTTTTTTCTCCCTCTTTCTTGGGAAAACAAGGCTCTGTTTATTTGCGAGAGAGATGCTCTTAACTTAATTGCTTAAAAAAAAAAAAAAAAAGTCCCATGCAATCAGACCTCAGACTTTTTTCAGGCTCCAAGGTGGAAGTGAGAAATAGTTTGACCTCCAAGATTGTATTTTTAAAAAACAAACAAGCAAAAAACGGTTTGCAATTTCTTGCATGTCTCCACACTGTGTGCGTGTGTGTGTGTGTGTGTGTGATGCAGTCCTTGCAGACTCACAAGGAAGGCTGTTAATTTGTGTGTAATGGGAATTCATTTATTTTCCCAGGGACTTTCTCAAGGGACAGCAAGACATAAACCCCCGAATCAAACCCCGTCAAGCTCCGCTCCCTGACAGGACCCCGAACAAAAGGCGAAGTGTCACACACTCTGGGCTGGATTCCACAGGGCTCCTGGAAGCTGCCTTTCCATTGGGCCAGGTTTAATTTGCCCAGAGTGCGGTATTAATAGGATGTAAGCTGCGCCCTTGAACAATTACCTTATCAAAGCATAACATCGATGGAATGAGCAAAGTATTTTCATTAAACAAATCAAAATAATAAGGCGGGCCCTGGCCTTGTTCAGGCTTTGAACCTATAAGTGGCTTTAGAGAGATTCAACAGTCCCACACTAACTTCTATGCCATTGGTAGTCCCTGCTTAGTTTTTCTAAAGAAGATTAAACACTCCTTGCTAAAAGGCTCAGTTCTACTTGTTGTCAGGGTGCAACATCCTAATTGGGTTTTCTCTGCCTACAACATGCTTTCCCTCTACTCTTGCTACCAGGCGCAAACAGCCGAATTCAGATGGCATTAAGGCAGGAGTGGGGCTGGGGGTACCTTCCTCCCCCTGTGTGTTGGGTTTATTCACAGTATATGGTAAAAGGGTAAATAGTAATACACCGCTACCCCGATAGAACGCTGTCCTCAGGAACCAAAAAATCTTACCGCGTTATAGGTGAAACCGCGTTATATCGAACTTGCTTTGATCCGCCGGAGTGCGCAGCCCCGCCCCCTCGGAGCGCTGCTTTACCGCGTTCTATCCGAATTCGTGTTATATCGGGTCACGTTATATTGGGGTAGAGGTGTAATAAAGAAGAAGCTGATTGAGAGAAGCTGGGAATGAGCGACAGGGGATGGATCACTTGATGATTCCCTGTTCTGTTCATTCCCTCTGGGGCACCTGGCCTTGGACACTGTGGGAAGACAGGACACTGGGCTAGATGGCCCCTTGGTTTGACACAGTAGGGCCATTCTTATGTTCTTATTGCATCTCTCCTGTTCAGCAGCGACCTTGCAGGGCTAAAGCGGGACACTCCTGCGCTGATGCAGAAAGGGGTGTGTGGGGTTTGTATGATCCTTTGTGCTCCTTACTGGGGGTTGTTGAGGGTTGCATGTGTTGCTGGGGTGTGTGTGTGAGGGACATGGATGGATTCCAGCTGCCTACGAGTTGAGGCAGTGTGTCTAGTAGTGAGAGCAGGGGACCAAGGTTTTCAACAGCGACTAGTGGGCGCCTCCGTTTTGGGGGCACACAGCTTGAGTGAGCTGAAAGGAGTCTGAATTTTAAAAAGTGCCGAGCACCTGCCCTCAAAACATCTAGCTGTCTCCACTTGGGCACTCAATATCACTAAGCACTTTCTAGGGGCCAGGTCTACCCCTGATCCCGCCACTCCATTTGGTCTGGCCTATCCTCTGGATTAGCAATTCGTGACCAGCAATGGGGCAAGTCCCCACGCTTCTGCCAAGGAAGGCTGTGGTTTGCCCCCTGGCCCGGCTTCCTCCAGTTTCAAGCAGGGCCTGGTTCCACCCTTGCAAATGGGCTATGCAACAGGGGAAGCTAAACCACTTCTCCTGGGCAAGCCACTTGTGAAGTGGGGCACCTGGATATCTACCACCTTTTGGAAAGCGCTTTGAGATCCTCAGCTGAAAAGTGGCTGGAGTAAGTGCAGAGCCCAGTTATATTCTACTGTGTGGTCTAATCCTACCAGGAAGACGCTGGTGCCAATGAGAAGGAGGGTGAAAACTCCTGGGGGAATGTGGCTGCGGAAAGGTTATGGGAACAGTCCGAAAGAAGAGCCTGGTCTTCATTGAAGTGGATGGAATTGGAGCTCAACTGCACATTTGTTTAGGTGAATTAACAGCACAATTCCCGCTTCCCAGAGGGATCACTTGGTTCTAGTCACACAGTTAGTCTTACAGGTGTAAAATAGGTTCCCTTTATGCTTACAGAATCATTTTTTTTTTCCATTTGAATTTCAAGGCTTTATTCCCTTCTTTGGATTCAAGTCTCCTACCTGAACCTGATTCTCCCGAGTGCCATTAATTCCTTCATCACTGAAATGAATTCCATTTAATTCTCTATCGTGGTTGTTAAGATAGATCAAAAAAAAGTGCATTTGCAAAGGTTCCCCCAACCCTTGCTCTCTCTCTCTCATAGTTCCCAGCTCACTTGTGTCTTGAAAAGGCTCAGAATCAGAAACCTTCTCATCCTTATTCATGGTGGATTTTCTCTCCCTCTCCTTTTAGAAATGGGGCCATAGGTGTTACTTGGAACTTGAAGTGGTTTCCATCATATACATGTTTACAGTTTGGTTTCCTGGCTCTGAGCACCCCCCCTTTACAAATCCCCTGAATGGGGAACGGATCTATTAAAAAAGATCTTTGTGGTTTCATAGATTCATGGATTCCAAGGCCAGAAAGGACCATTGTGATCATGGAGTCTGACCTCCTCTGAAATACAAGCAAGAGACCTGCCCCCCCCAAATAATTCTTAGGACAGATCTTTTAGAAGAAACATCCAATCGTGATTTACAAATGGTCAGTGATGGAGAGTCCACCGCACCCTTGGTAAATTGTTCCAATGATTCATTACTCAATGGTTATTTGCAGCACTTTACAATTTGGTCCCCATTAGGACGGCCCTGGGCCAGATCTTCGGCTGGTTTAAATAGCATAGCTCTGTTGACTTCAACGGAGCTATGCTGATTTATGCCAGCTGGAGAGTTGGCCCATTATATCCAAGTACGTTGCCCTCAATTCTTTTCATCTCCAATCAATCAATTTAATTTGGACCAGGGAGAGACACTTGAAAACCACTGGGATAAAACCAGAATCTAGGTTACTTATTTGGGAGGTTGACAGGTGAAGAAAAAAAAGTGTCATCAAACTTAGGCACAAAACAAAATCAAAGCCTCTTCCCCCCACGGAACAGAGCAGTTCTGATTATTTATCAGAGTGGAGCGTGAAGAGGAAGAAACAACTTTTATCCCTGGCCATAAAGATGTATCTGCTGAGCAGAAGTGTGGGCTGGGTTCTCCACTCTGTTCCACCACTTTCATGCAAGTGTAACTCCAGGGCAGTCAATGGAGCTGGTGTTATACAGTGTGGAATCAGGTCTTTTGTCTTTAAATGCATCAAATAGAAGGTGATTTCAAGAAAACTGCCTGGGAGAAGAGATCCCAGGATCCTCCCACAAGAAGATCTATCCTCCTTCCCTGATGATTGCCCAGGAATTACTGACCATCCTCAGCTGCCATTGACTTCAAGGAACCCAGCCCTGAGGTCCTTATGCAGAGCCAGGCTGTGATCCCAGCTACACTGGTGTTAATCCAGAGTAACTCCAGTGAGGGTAGTGGATTTACTCGAGATTTACACTGTAATATGAGTGAAAGCAGAATTCAGCCCTAGTGAAAAGTCCAGTTGAAGTTTTTCAGGCTATTCCTTTTGGTTCCAAATGGCAACTAGAGTTAGGAATGGAACAACAGATCCATTGGTCTTCTGGGTCCCGGTCTTCTGGGTCTACTGGCCTTGCAGGAGAAACCAATGGAATCCAGGTAGGAATCTGCAGTGACCAGCAGAAACTAACAGAGATCAGGTGAAAGATTCTAATGGAATCTACTGTCATTTCTCTTAAGCCTTACTTAGGCAAACTTACCTTGACAGCAGTGGTGAACAAGCACTAATTAAAAATGGAGTAAGGAATGAAGGATTTGGCCCAATGGCAATGGAAAGCACACAGCAGCCCTCAGAATCAGGCCCCAATTTTGCTATGGGTAGAACATCTAGTGAAGTCGGCTGCAACTTATCCCATGCACCATCCATTATTTTAGCAAACCCTAGCTCATCTTTTCTGAATCAGTTTCTGAAATACCAAAGATAAACTCTGGGTATGTTTCTCTTCTTGCTTTATCCTCAGAAGGCTGAGGACAGCTAATGTCTCCAAAGATTTCTTTGCATATCTTCCCAGCCCTCCTCCCCAAACTTTGTTAAAACAAAGTGAAGGTTGTGAATTAATTTCCCTTTAAAACCAAGAAGCATTCAAAGGTGATAGTTTAAAAAACAACATTAAACTCAGAGAAGTTGAGTTCAGAGTTTCCCACATTAACCTTAACTCTGCCCCACTAACCTTAACTCTATCCTCCTTTATCCTCTGCTATCTTCAGAGTCAGTTGGCTGGCTTCTTTGGCCGCTGCTGGGGAGGGCGGGGATTGCGGGTAAGCAGGCAATGATAGGAATGAGGGAAAGGAATGGGGCCATGTGATTCAAAATGAGGTGGAAGCAAATGGTTTCTGGTATCTATAACTGGTCTGAGGGGGTCTCTCAGCTCTCACTGAATCTTATCAGGGGAACATGTTAGGGTAGCCCTGGAATAGTGTTGGTGCAAGCACTAGCCTGAGTGTAAAGATGAATTGGGGTGGCTCATCTCACTTAGCCACTTTCACACCCATCTGAATCCATGGACCAGTAGCATTAGTCCAGTGTAAATGTGAAGAGAATCAGGCCCAATATTTCGTAAGAATTGCCATAATAACTGCTATTTGAATGGCACTGTGCTACAGCACTGAATGGTGAAGCAGCAGCAGCAGAAGGCTGGTCTTGTGGTTAAGGTCTTGTGGCCTGGAACTCAGGTGAAATGGTCTCAATTCTCAGCCCCCCCCCCCCACAGAGTCTGTGGGGGGCTTTTAGTGAGTCACTTAATTTCTGTGTCACCTCTCATTAAAATGGGGCAATACTATGGTTGTCAGTCTTATTTATTTAGCTCTTTGGGGCAGGCACTATTTCCCATCCTGGGCATTTGTACAGCACCTGGCACAAGCATAATTCCACCACCTAGCCCTTATATAGCCCTTTTCATCAGTAACTCTCAACGTGCGTTACAAAGGAGGCCAGGATCAGTATCCCCATTTTACAGATGGGGCAACTGAGGCACAGAGAAGTGAAGTGACTTGACCAAGGTCACCCAGCAGGCCAATGGTGGAGCTGGAAATAAAACCCAGACCTGAGTCCCCAACTAGTGCTCTAACCATGAGCCCACACTGCCTGATGGGTCCCTGCTCTCAGTTGGGGCCTCTATGGTAAATATGGTTTGTGTGTAAAATTACCTCCTGTTTCGTGACGCTGGACCAAAACACACGATTTGGCTAGTGCTTTGGACAACGGCTCCCCCCCAACACATTGGTAATGAATAGTTTTATCGTTTATTTACCCTGGTCCTCTCCCAAACCTGTAAAACCTGTACAAAATGCTCTCATTTAAAACGTCAGCACCTTGAAGCGTGGCTGTCTCCTCTCGGCAGGGTCTGTGCTCATGCTAATGTGGCGTTTGTTTCTTTGTCCGTGTTGTCTCCCCCCTGGCATGTCACCTAATCCTGGCAGGGCCTGTTTTAATCCTCGAGAGCTGTAATTCGGTCCTTTCCAGGCTGTAATTTGCGAGAGGCTAAGAATCCCTTTTTGAAAGCAAGTCTGAATTTCAAGAACTTCCAGAGCTGGAAGGGAGGCAGTAAGTGGGAAGGAGGTTGAAGCCCCACCGAGAAAACTTCAGTTCCCCGCTTTGCATTCACACCAGGTAGCTTCTAATTACACCAAATGTAAAAGGTCAGAAGGTGGGCGGAGGATGCCACAATAGGAAAGAAAAACATTTTATTAGCTAGTAAACTAAAGAAGAGTCCGCCTGCTCCCCGGCCCCCCTGCAGTCAAGCAATACCACTCCATACAAACAGCTCTTCGTGTCTTTTAAGCATTGCAGTAAAAAATAAACCTGAATGCTTTTTTCTAGCCTTTAGTAGTTGGGCTGGCAAAATATTTTGCATATCAGGGTTACGGGCCTGCTTCGTTCAGCTGTTTCTGGGATGAGTTTTACCCCATCCTCACACCATCAAGGCTAATTCTCCTCAAACGCTGGTTTCACATGGGCACAATGCCCTTAGCATCAGTGGAGTTATTCCTGATTTACATCTTCAGACTGCCAGCTTTAAAAGGGATGGTCTTTTCCTATGTCTGTAGAGTGCCCCGTGCAATGGGGCCAATCCCCATGGGGGCCTCTGGGTATAATAGGTATAATGATGACAATAGTGGGGCAGTGTGGGTCCATGGGTAGGACCCTGAATGAGGAGCTCACAAACCTGGATTCTATTTCCAGCTCTGCTACTGGGCTTGAGAGGGACCTTTGGTACATTGCTTATCTGTGCCTCAGTTTCTCCATCTGTAAAACAGACGTTGTGACATTTCTTTCCTTTGTAAAGCACTTTGAGATCTACTGATAAGAGCTAGGTGCGCTTGGGATTTGGCTTGTGTATCGGAGATGCAGTTGGTTTCCCCCCCTCTTCTTTTAAAATATTATTTAAACCATTTTATTTATCGTGTCATAATAATTACGGCACCAGTTCACAATAAGACAAATCGTGTAAAGGGGAACACTCTCACTTTTCAAAGTTCATGACATTTTTGTCAGACAGAGAGACGTCCTCAGAAACATCGAAGGAAATGTACATGTGGCTCGGCCTTATAGCCCTTTAATCTCCTGCAACTATCATTTTTTCTTGGCTTCGCATAAGAATAATGAAATAGGCATTACAATTCAAATCAGATTCCCCTCCCCCCCGATCTGATAAGGACCCTGTTACATCAACATCTGAACCATAATCCGGAGCAAAGCCCACTGAAATCAATGGGAGTCTTTCTACTTAGTTCACTGGTTTGGAACAGGCACAAACGGAGCTATCGTCCTTATCTGGCATTTGGGAAGCAAGACAGTTGTTTTGGGGTTTTTTTTGGTTCTGAAGGGCCCAAGTCTATCCTCCTTATTTGAATGAATAGGGCCCAAATCCTGCAAATTAATCCACGCAGGCATCCTCCTCGGCTGGGGTAGAACCCCAGAGAACGCAAGGCTCCCGCCACATAGATTTGTTTGTTGGACGGGGGCTTTGCTTTGACAGCAGTCTCATTGATTTCAATGGAGCTACTGGTTTAGTAAAGTACTACTCAGTGTGAGTAAGGGGGGCAGAATGGGTTTTATATCAGAGACAGAGGGGTAGATTCTTAGCTGGTGTAAAATGCCCTAGAGCTATGACAATTTCCACCAAATGTGAATCTGTCCCTTAAGGCTCCTTTCTCTACTGGAAAATTTGCCCCCGTGTAATGGACTGCTTTAAAAAAATCACACACCTGTGCAGAGCCCCTAATGTAGGCCCACTCAAACTGGTTTAAACCACGCTGATTCTGGTTTAGTTAATTCGCGAAACTATTACGTTAAAGCATGATTTGAACCAATTTGAGTGAGTTTATGGTAGGGGTTTGCGCTGGTATAACTAAATCCAATTAGTTTACATTGGTGCGAGAAATCCATGTGCAGACCAGCGCAGTGTGACCTATGCTGATCATAGTTGTGCTGGGGTACGTCAGGAGTAACTCCATGTAAGTGGTGTAAGTGAGAGAAATATCGAGAAAAGGGAAATTAAGCACAAACTCCACTGACTTTAATGGACTGCGGATCAGGATCTGATATAACAAAACTCTGTATCAAAAACTGCAGCCCAAGAAACTTTTGCAATCAATATACCAGAGGAAGCAAGCAAACAAGTTGGAGTCGGAGGAGCTCTTAGGTATGTATTTTTGCAGTGACTGTTCTCTGCGAGCTCTCTTTAATTTGGTGCTGACTTCTGAACAAAGAAATTCTCCTACTTGAGACCAGTTCAGGGCTCTGAGATGGAAGATAATCTAGTTACTAATGCACCATAAAGTTGAATAAATATCTGCTGACAAACCCAGAAAACAATGCAGAAGGGTATTTTTCAAGAGCCAATTTTCATTTCCTGAATTTTCATTAGAAAAGTAATGGTTAGGTTATTCCTCTCCACTTCGTTATTTTTTTCTCCATAAATCAATTGTTTGTTTAATATCTGGTGTAGCGGGCAATAAATGGATGCAAACACATCATTGAAAGTGAATTATTTGTTATCATTTGGAGAACTGAATTTTACAATCAAACCACTGGATATGAAAATTGAGGGCCTGCTTCCGGTCCCCTGGAAGTCCATGAGAGTTTTGCCATTGACTTCACTGGGAGCAGGATCGGGCCCGTATACAATTGTATCTATGAAGCACTAACCCTGCAGATTGCTAGATTCTGGCTTTAATGAGAGTTGACGGCGTGTGGTGCTTCACAGGACTGAGCCCCATCTGTTATGAACACAGAACCTGATTCTGATCTTCGTTGTACTGGCAAAAATCCAAAGTAACTCCCATAGACTTTAATGGAATTACTCTGGCTGGAGTTATGCCATTGTGACCGAGATCAGGGTTTGGGCCACGTTTTTTTAAATCAGTTTTTTAACATTCACAAGGTCATTTATAGTCTCAGGGAAAAAATACCTATCTACCTTTGGAAGGTCTTACCCTCCCTCCCCCCAACAATTAAAAAGAAACAAGTCACGATTTTTTTCCTCCTTCATTTAAAAAATATTTTCATGGTTCACTGATTAGATTTCGAAACAGCTGCTTACATTATTTCTAAAGCCCATGGTTACGTTTCTTTTATATGATGCCGTATCTATAAAGGAAGGGTCTTTTGCTTTTAACATTCAGGCTGTATTTGAATGTTTGGTATTGATAGGAGATAGAGAGCTGCATGGAAATTAGCCTTCACAACCCCCAGTACGGAAAGACAAGTTAGCAACTATGCTCCGCATATAAAGTGACCCAGTCCCTTATCGTAATCCATAGAGCCACTTCCCTAACATCACCTCCGCTATTCAAGGGAAAGGTAGAACTATCTCCCAGGCTGGAGCTCACTAGATAGTCGATGAGCCACATACTTATCACAGAGCGCAGCGGGCATAATGGGAACTGAAAATTGCTCTAAAAGTTACCAAGGAATTAACTTCTAAAGGGTGGAAATCCTCAGAGGTGGTGAACGAATAGCACTGACCGAGCGGTTGCCATACAGAATCAAATTCAAACCGTTAGCTCACTCCTGTTCCAGCTGCCCCCGGCTTTGTTCATAGGAAGTCAGTTAAGGCCCCCAAGTCAGCAAAGCACTTAAACACGGGCTTAATAGGACTTCCAAGTTAAGCACGTGCTTTGCTGCATCAGGGCTTGGCAGCATATCTTTAATTAAAGAAGGGAATGGAAGATACAAGGAAATGGAGAGCCATACAATAATCATATTGGATAGTGATACAGCCCCTCTTGGGGCCAGCCTGGTTGCGGAGTGCTTCCTTGTGTCAACTCCAATGAAAGCTGGAAGCATGCAGCACTTTGCATGAGGTGTTCCTCATCGTATAGGATCTGTCCTTGCTCCTGACTGTCCCACAGCACTGGGGCCCCACCCCTGAAAGCTAATTCATGCAAGCAGACCCCTGAGGCCCGTGTGAATGAACCTGCAGGAGCTGGGGCCTTGGCCTTGATCCTGCGGTCAGATGAATAATCCTCAAGTGAGTGAGGATTTAGACCTTGGGTAGGAGTGGTGGGGAATGGTGCTCTCAGAGGCAGCTGAACTTCCCTCCGTGGCTAGACAACAAAGTAGAAGAAGGCAAAAAAGCATCCTTTAAAAAGTGGAAGTTAAATCCTAGTGAGGAAAATAGAAAGGAGCATAAACGCTGGCAAATGAAGTGTAAAAATACAATTAGGAAGGGCAAAAAAGAATTTGAGGAACCGTTAGCCAAAGACTCAAAAAGTAATAGCAATTTTTTTTTTTAAAGTACATCAGAAGCAGGAAGCCTGCTAAACAACCAGTGAGGCCACTGGACGATCGAGGTGCTAAAGGAGCACTCAAGGACGATAAGGCCATTGCAGAGAAACTAAATGAGTTCTTTGCATCGGTCTTCACGGCTGAGGACATGAGGGAGATTCCCAAACCTCAGCCATTCTTTTTAGGTGACAAATCTGAGGAACTGTCCCAGATTGAGGTATCATTAGAGGAGGTTTTGGAACAAATTGATGAATTAAACAGCAATAAGTCACCAGGACCAGATGTTATTTACCCAAGAGTTCTGAAGGAACTCATAGGTGAAATTGCAGAACTACTAACTGTCGTCTGTAACCTATCATTTAAATCAGCTTCTGTACCAGATGACTGGAGGATAGCTAATGTGACACCTATTTTTAAAAAGGGCTCCAGAGGTGATCCCGGCAATTACAGGCCGGTAAGCCTGACTTCAGTACTGAGCAAACTGGTTGAAACTATAATAAAGAACAATATTGTCAGACACATAGATGAACATAATTTGTTGAGGAAGAGTCAACATGGTTTTAGTAAAGGAAATCATGCCTCACCAATCTACTAGAATGCTTTGAGGGGGTCAACAAGCATGTGGACAAGGGAGATCCAATGGTTATAGTGTACTTAGATTTTCAGAAAGCCTTTGACAAGGTCCCTCACCAAAAGCTCTTAAGCAAAGTAAGCTGCCATGGGATAGGAGGGAATGTGATCTCGTGGATTGGTAACTAGTTCAAAGATAGGAAACAAAGGGTAGGTATAAATGGTCAGTTTTCAGAATGGAGAGAGGTAAATAATGATGTCCCCTAGGGGTCTGTTCTGGGACCAGTCCTATTCAACGTATTCATAAATGGTCTGGAAAAAGGGGTAAACAATGAGGTGGCAAAATTTGCAGATTATACAAAATTACTAAAGATAGTTAAGACTCAGGCAGACTGCGAAGAGTTACAAAAGGATCTCTCAAAACTGCGTGACTGGGCAACAAAATGGCAGATAAAATTTAATGTTGATAAATGCAAAGTAATGCACATTGGAAAGTATAATCCCAACTATACATATAAAACGATGGGGTCTAAATTAGCTGTTATCACTCAAGAAAGAGATCTTGGAGTCATTGTGGATAGTTCTCTGAAAACATCCACCAATGTGCAGCAACAGTCAAAAAAGCGAACAGAATGCTGGGAATAATTAAGAAAGGGAGAGATAATAGGACAGAAAATATCATGTTGCCTCTAAATAAATCCCTGGTATGCCTACACCTTGAATACTGTGTGCAGATGTGGTCGCCCCAGCTCAAAAAAGATATATTGGAATTGGAAAAGGTTCAGAAAAGGGCAACAAAAATGATTAGGGGTATGGAATGGCTTCCGTATGAGGAGAGATTAATAAGACTGGGACTTTTCAGCTTGGAAAAGAGATGGCTAAGGGGAGATACGATTGAGGTCTATAAAATCATGACTGGTGTAGAGTAAGTAGATAAGGAAGTGTTGTTTACTACTTCTCATAACACAAGAACTAGGGGTCACCAAATGAAATTAATAGGCAGCAGGTTTAAAGCAAATAAAAGGAAGTATTTCTTCACACGATGCACAGTCAACCTGTGGAACTCCTTGCCAGAGGATGTTGTGAAGGCCAAGACCATAACAGGGTTCAAAAAAGAACTAGATAAATTCATGGAGGATAGTTCCATCAATGGCTATTAGCCCGGATGGTGTCCCTAGCCTCTGTTTGCCAGAAGCTGGGAATGGGCGACGGGTGGATCACTTGATGATTCCCTGTTCTGTTCATTCCCTCTGGGGTACCTGGCACTGGCCACTGTCGGAAGATAGGATACTGGGCTAGATGGACCTTTGGTCTGACCCAGGAGGGCCATTCTTATGTTCTTATATGTCCTCTCTGTGTGTGGGTCCAGGGGGCACAGTCTAACATAGGTGCTGGAACTAAGGGTGCGGCAGCACCCTCTGGTTTGAAGGGGTTTTCATTATATCCAGGGTTTACAGTTTGGTTCAATTGCTCTCAGCCCCCCCACTATAAACATAGTTCCAGCGCCCCTGCAGTCTAATCACCCAAACTGGAGTTGGACCAGGCAACGCCCCCCCGCCCAACTTTTGTAAAAACTTCCCTGGGTTCTACAGGCGCTGATTCAGAAAAACATTTCAGCCATCCCTGTTCAGCCAAGAACGATTAACGCATCAATGGGACTTAAGCACCGGCTTCCCTTTAAGCTTGTGTTTAAACGCTTTTCACGAATCGCAGCCTAAACACACGGGACTCCCAGTAGAGACGGAAGGATGTTTCGGCTTGACCCCTGGCACAACGCAGAAAGGGAGAGATGCTGTGCAGTGTGTCTGACAAAGTGTGTTGGGTGTGCAGTGGTTGACCAGGCTCAGTGAAGACAGCAAATCTCTCCCCAACATAATTCTATTGAAATATTTTGTGGACCTTCGCTTCTTTACATTTATTGGGCCACATGGGTCACCCCGCTCATGCCCTGAAGGGCTTAAAACAGCCCTGGGAGAGGGCTGGGGTGGGGGGAAAGCGAGGCTGATTGGGGGAAAGCAGCCACAGGTGGGGCCACGCCCCAATCAGGCCACGGCTGGCCCTATAAGAGGGCTGAGGGCCAGAGACTGAAAGACACTCTCTCTCTAGCTTTCTGAGAGAGAAGGACCTGGCTGTCTGGGAGCTGAGAAGGGTACCTAGGATAGAGCAGTGCTGGGGAGATCCAGCCTAGCAACACCCCAGGCTGCAGGCCTAGTTAAAGGCCTACAAAAGGGTACTGGGGCTGCAGGGGGGCAGCCCAGAGATAGGCGAAGGCAGCAGTAACCCCCTTGCCGATGATGAGTGGGTTACAGACTGCCGTCTGCCCCAGGGAGTGGGGGCTAGATGATGACTGGCAGTAGTCACTGAGGCCAGGTGGGTTTAGAGGGTTGGGGGTTCCCCTAGGAGGGGAAACCCAGCTTGTGGGTTACTGCTAGGGGGCAGAACACTGACATAGAGGGGCACCGGGGTCTAGGAGGGACACATGGGCCAGCGGCAAGCAAGACACCGGCCTGCAGAGGGCGCTCTGGGGTGGAAAGAGCTAATTCCTGAGACGGCCAGCAGGAGCTGCTCCGCGGGTGAGTCGTCGCCCCACCACAGGCCTGGATTCGTGGTTGTATGTACCACTGTGTGCTTTAATGCCTGTTTTGACTAAGGAGGCTGTCCTAAATAGCAAAATATTGTGGGGTGGGGACAGGAGGTAAAAACCAGCCACTAAAAAAAGCTAGAAATATGTTTAAAGTATTTTAATTTTAAAGGGAATTCTTATTTTTGGAATATTCTTAGGCACAAGCCATTCATGAGATGATCTGCCAACTACCGTGACAATCAATAATCCCATATTTTGAATAGCATCGTTTGTTGGTTTGGGTTATTTTAAAATCAAAATGATTGAGTTCTATAAATAATAAAAGAGGAACTCTGAAATGTTACATGTTTTCCACAACATGATTAATAAAAGTCCGCTAAACTAGGTAAAAAGTTACCATTTCGTAACAAATCCACTGAGTGGAGGGCAAAAAAATAATAATTAAATACATTAAAAAATATAAGGGCAACTATAAGAATGAGTGGAAGTGTTTAAAGGATACGGGCTGGGTCATCTGCTGGTTTAAATTGGGGTAGCGTTGATTTACACGAACGAGGCTTCTGTTCCATTGATTTTAATGGAGCTACATTGATTTGCACCAGCTGGGGACCTGGCCCATTGACTTCAATGGAGTTACAGTGATTTACACGAGCAGAGGATTGGGCCCAGAATTTACACGTGGTCGTAAGTTACGGTACATTTCGGACAGGAGTGGAATGATTAAGCTCAGATGTCTTTATTAGGTGATTTCCTTTCCAAGTTTCATGTCTCCTTGACGTTTAAAAGTCTCAGTTGTGAAACAAATACAGTATTGTAGCCGGCACTGAGATCCCTACGCTGGTCCACAGGTGCAAAGAGCCAGAAACGGTGGATTCTTGCTGAGGTGTCTGTGAAAGGGGAGGCAGGAGTGTTCCCTGCTCCCGCCTGACCCTGCTGAACCCCCTCAATTCAAACTTGAAGGGTGGAGCCAGGGGTGAGGGGCAGTGCCAGGGAAGAACCGTAGTTTGCTGTACTTGAACCAGGTTATGGTTCTTTGAGTGCATCGAAGTTGGTCCCCGATTCAGCAAACCACTTAAACATTTGCTTAACTTTAAGTATGTGCTTCAGTCCCCTTGAAGCCAATGGTGCTTAAGTTTAAGCATATACTTAAGTGCTTTGGTAAATCAGGGCCTTAATGTTGCAAGAAGGACCCAGAAAAGCAGCATGTAGGGGATAGCTCTCCATGAGCTAAAGATATTCTTCCTTGCAACAACCTCTCCTGTCCCCGCTTGCTTCTAGAATGGTGCAGCCAACTGGTTTTGAAAGCAAAATTGAAAGAAAAAAAAAAAAGTTGGGGGTCGATCCAAAAAGCCCAACATTTCCTCAGTTTTTCAGTGAAACAAAACATACATTTGTTTCGGGTCAGGCAAATTGCCTTGTTCAACCCAAAAGCAAACGTTTCAATTACACGTGTTCCACATTTTTGACATTTTTAAAAAATAAAACCAAAAGGAAAATTTGAAACATAAAGTGGTTTTGATGAAAACGATCAAAACATTTGCTTTTTAAAAGGTCAAAACAAAACCTCGATTTTTTTAAAGGTTTATTTTGGTCCAAAACAATGTGGTGAAAGTAACTCGAATTCAGGCAAAGTTTCAATATTGCCAAATCTGTATTTTTTGCCAAAAAAAGTTTCAGACAATGAAATTTGCCCAGCTCTGCTAGCACCCCTCCTGGATCCCACCTGCCAAGTCCCTACCCCTATAAAGGAGGATTAGTTTTGAAACTCTAGGAGATTCAGCTCTGACTCTCTGTGACCGTAGGTGAATTATCTGTAAAATGAGGATAACAGCACTCACTTCTCATGTCAGTTTAAGAGTCTGTACAAGGCTTTGAAATTATTGAGCCATGAGCAATGTTAGGAGTCATCTCTCGGGCTGGGGTGATGATGATGCAGTTTTGTCCCAACCTCCAAATAATCCACAGGTCCAAGAACAAAGGGCACCCCAGATGTTCTGAAAATACTAATAACTGGCAGGTGATTGACATGGATGATCAAGGCTTGTTCAGCACAATCAAGGATGTCCAGGAAAGAGCAAAGATAAACAGCAGGAATAAGACACAAGACTATATAACACAACAATTGCAAATTATAACCTCTTTGGGACAGGGACTGCCTCTTATTAAGTCCCTTATTCTACAAAGACTTACACGTACTTTCGACTTTCTGCATAGCAAGCAGTTCCAATGGAAGTAAAGTTAAGCATGTATGTAAATTATTGGAGGATCAGGGTATCGGTGTTTCTACAGCTCCCAACACTATGGGACCCTGATCCAATACTATTATCAGTAGGCTTCGAGAAGATTTAGTTTACATTTGCTCACATGAGTTTGTCTCATTGATTCTTGTATCCAAATTGCTTTGTTACATCAATGTATTATTATTTTCACAATGCATTGATGCTTATGTTCATCATTCAATAAGTGACGTTTGCATGTGCTGTTATAGAGTAACTCTCTACAAATAAAAAACTTTTATCAAGAAGGAAAATGTTTCTTCTTCACAGAGATCCATTTTGTAGTGGGAGGATAGTGTAAAATAAAATTCATTTATTCTGCCCCTCCCTGAGGGCCAGCATTTGACCGTCCTGCCTACAGAAATCTCGCTGAAATCTCTGGCTGCTTGAAGACCTTCAGGTGGCTTCTGATCACCTTGTTGATGAATCTTCAATTAAATATGTCTATGGTCCAAGATCAGCAAAGCATTTCAAAATGTGCTTAAGTTCATCCCTATTCAGCAAGGTTCTTAAGTAGGCATTAAAGATAAGCTGGTCAGAAAACTGATTCTGTCCTGCAAAAGATTGACTTAAAAAAAAAAAAAAGTTCTGAGTTGGGACAAAAAGCCAAAATGCCGAAATTATTCATGAATTTTTTTTTATTTCAGATCTATCAAAACATTATTTCAACTTTGACCCATTTTCATTTTAAAATATAAAATAAAGGCATTTCAAAACAAAAACAATCAAAACTTTTCATTCTGAAAATGTCAACACAGGACATTTTGAAAACATTTTTTTCTTCAGAATTACATTGTTAAAATTGATACTCTTTTTTGCAAATAAATAAATAAATAAATAAATAAAAGGACTGATTTTGACAAGACAGCATTTTCCAAAGGAAAACTGCTTTGATTAAAGTTTTGCGATAAGCTCTAGTTTACGCACATGCTTAAACACATACGAGAAGACAATGGAACTTAAGCACATGCTTAAAGTTAAGCATGTGCTGAAGTGCTTTGCTAAATAAGGATGGGCCGCTGAATTGAGGCCTAAAGGAATCACTGTGTTCTGGATGCCAGGAAAATGACCTCCCTGCCTCCCGCTCTGCTGGCAGCTGACGACAAGACGCTGATCTGCAGATCTTATTTTCTTATCCAAAGCTGTCCTGCCTTCCCCAGTGCAGCATTAGAGACATGTTCAATGCAGTCATCATCCACTCAGAACCTCCTGCTATCCTCTGAGCCTTCACCTCCACCTCTACCCTGTTGCAGAACAATGCATGGGTTATTTACAACCTGCAGTCGTGTTCCCCAGGCCCACTGTTTTAAAGTTGTGAAGTCCAGAGTGGTGGTGGTACGGAAACCTTCATTTCAGAGAGGCTAGGCTCTTCCCTGGCTCTCCCAGAAATGTTGACCCGTCCCTTCTCTTTATCTGCACAAAACTTAGTTGCACAGCTGTCTGTTCTCTGAAATCAAACCGGTCGTGTTGCAACAGCAGAAGGTTGCTGCCACCTAAAGGCCAAGCTTAGCAAGTGTTCTTCAGAGAAAGGACTAGCTAGTATCGCTCTGGGGACCGCTTTGAAAGGGCTGATGAACGCACAGAAGTTGCATCGGTTTAGTTACATCGGTTTAACATCACACCATTTTTAGGGCGTGGCTACAGGGCATGGCTACATGGGGACACTCAGGAAAGTTGAGGCGACTCAACTAAAACCCACACCTCCTAGGCGATAGTTACGCCAGCAAAACCTCCAGTGTAGGCACCGCTGTGCCAATAGGAGAGTGCTTCTGGCAGCATATCTGGTGTCATTTGGGGAGGTGGTGTTACTATACCTGCAAATAAACCCTCCTGAGTTGATTTTGCCTTAACTTTCCTGAGTGGTTCCATGTAGACCGGGCCTCAGATCAGTACAACTTTGTGTGCAGATCAGTGCAAAGAGAGAGAGAAATATCTTCTTGGGCAGATCCTAGTTCCAGCTGCTTGGCCATCAAGGTAATTCATTTTGCTGTTCTAAAGAACACAATCTGAGACCCACTGCAATAGAAGAGGTGAAACAGGGACTAGAAATATTTTAAACTGTTACTTGTTGCTTGGCTTGTGTCATCTCTGTGCTAGTTACCTCCATCCCAGACCAACTGCAGTTGTTCCTCCCAGCTCTGATCCAGATTTCACACTCCATGGCAGAGCGGATGTTGTCTAGGCTTGGTTGCCACTGGGGTCTGTCAGGCTGAATTGTCACTTCCATCAGATAACACTACGGACTAGAGTCTGGGTTTAGTTTTGCCCCTGGAAATTGTTCAGCGTTTACTTCAGATTTCATAGATTCATAGATTCTAGGACCGGAAGGGACCTCGAGAGGTCATCGAGTCCAGTCCCCTGCCCGCATGGCAGGACCAAATACTGTCTAGACCATCCCTGGTAGACATTTATCTAACCTACTCTTAAATATCTCCAGAGATGGAGATTCCACAACCTCCCTAGGCAATTTATTCCAGTGTTTAACCACCCTGACAGTTAGGAACTTTTTCCTAATGTCCAACCTAGACCTCCCTTGCTGCAGTTTAAACCCATTGCTTCTGGTTCTATCCTGAGGGTATGTCTACACTACGAAATTAGTTCGAATTTATAGAAGCCGGTTTTATTGAAATCGGTTGTATACAGCCGATTGTGTATGTCCACACAATAAAATGCTCTAGGTGCTCTAGTCGGCAGACCGCGTCCACAGTACGAGGCTAGCGTCGACTTCCGGAGCATTGCACTATGGGTAGCTATCCCACAGCTATCCCACAGTTCCCGCAGTCTCTGCCGCCCCTTGGAATTCTGGGTTGAGATCCCAATGCCCGGATGATGCAAAACAGTGTCGCGGGCGGTTCTGGGTACATGTCGTCAGGCCCCTCCCTCCCCCGTCACAGCAACGGCAGACAATAGATTCGCGCCTTTTTATCTGGGTTACCTGGGTTACCTGTGCAGACAACATGGAGCCCGCTCAGCACAGCTGAGCTCACCATCACCATATGTCCTCTGGGTGCCGGCAGACGTGGGACTGCATTGCTACACAGCAGCAGCTGCTAACTGCCTTTTGGCGGTAGACGGTGCAGTAGACTGGTAGCCTTCATCGGCGATCTGGGTGCTGGCAGCCGTGGGGCTTGCCTTTTGGCAGTAAATGGTGTATTATGACTGTTAGCCGGCCTATTACAAGTCGGGTCATCGCACGTTAGCAGAGTCTTCCCTGAGCAGCAGCTCGTACAATAGGCCTGAAGACCATCGTCATACACCGCCCAGTATTTGCTGCCAAGCACCCAGAAAGATGCCGAGGGCTATCAGTCACGCTGCACCGTCGTTTTAAGATGTAAAAAATAGATTTTCTCTGTATTCATTTGCTTCCCCCTCCCTCCGTCAACAGGGTTTTCAGTTTAATCTTTGGGGGGGACCAGTCTGTGACAGTTGTTTGTGTCTCTCCCTGATGCACAGCCACCGTTCTTTATTTTAATTCCCTGTGCCTGTACGCCATGTCGTCACTCGGCCCCCCTCCCTCCTTCCCCTAGGCCGTCAGATACTACGTTTGCGCCACAGCTCGAGCCGAGAAGCGGTTCGCGCCTTTTCTTTGAATTCTGGGTTGAGATCCCAATGCCCGGATGATGCAAAACAGTGTCGCGGGCGGTTCTGGGTACATGTCGTCAGGCCCCTCCCCCCTCGTCACAGCAACGGCAGACAATAGATTCGCGCCTTTTTACCTGGGTTACCTGTGCAGACAACATACCACGGCAAGCATGGAGCCCGCTCAGCTCAGCTGAGCTCACCGTCACCATATGTCCTCTGGGTGCCGGCAGACGTGGGACTGCATTGCTACACAGCAGCAGCTGCTAACTGCCTTTTGGCGGTAGACGGTGTAGCATGAGTGATAGCCGTGGGGCTGGCAGCCGTAGTGCTGCATTGCACCAGCCCCTTGCAGGCGATGGTATATTATGACTGGTACCCGTCGTCGTCGTACTGGTATGGCTGTCAATCATGGCCACCTGGGCAGACATGCTACTGTTTCGATGATGACGGTTACCAGTCATAATATACTATTTTCTGCCAATTGCCCAATATTGTCTGCTAAGCACCCAGAAGAGGCCGAGGGCGATGCTGGGTGCTGGCGGACGTGGGGCTGGCAGACGTGGGGCTGCATTGCTACACAGCAGCAGCCCCTTGCCTTTTGGCAGATGATGGCATATTATGATTGGTACCCGTCATCGTCATACTGGTATGGCTGTCACTCATGCTGCAGCGTCGGCTGCCACCTTAAGATGTAAAAAATAGATTTGTTCTGTGTTCATTTGCTTCCCCTTCCTCCGTGAAATCAACGGCCTGCTAAGCCCAGGGTTTCCAGTTTAATCTTTGGGGGGACCATTCTGTGTGACAGTTGTTTGTGTTTCTCCCTGTTCCTGTACCTGTACGCCATGTCGTCACTCGGCCCTCCCTCCCTCCCGCCCTCCTTCTCCTGGTCCATCAGATACTACTTTCGCGCCTTTTTTCTGACCAGGCGCCATAGCTAGCACTGGGATCATGGAGCCCGCTCAGATCACCGCGGCAATTATGAGCACTATGAACACCACGCGCATTGTCCTGGAGTACATGCAGAGCCAGAACATGCCAAGGCGAAACCCGGACCAGGCGAGGAGGCGATTGCAGCGCGGCGACGAGAGTGATGAGGAAATTGACATGGCCATAGACCTCTCACAAGGCACAGGCCCCAGCAATGTGGAAATCATGGTGTTACTGGGGCAGGTTGATACCGTGGAACGCCGATTCTGGGCCCGGGAAACAAGCACAGACTGGTGGGACCGCATCGTGCTGCAGGTATGGGACGATTCCCAGTGGCTGCGAAACTTTCGCATGCGTAAGGGCACTTTCATGGAACTTTGTGACTTGCTTTCCCCTGCCCTGAAACGCCAGGATACCAAGATGAGAGCAGCCCTCACAGTTGAGAAGCGAGTGGCAATAGCCCTGTGGAAGCTTGCAACGCCAGACAGCTACCGGTCAGTCGGGAATCAATTTGGAGTGGGCAAATCTACTGTGGGGGCTGCTGTGATCCAATTTGCCAGGGCAATGAAAGACCTGGTGATAGCAAGGGTAGTGACTCTGGGCAACGTGCAGTCAATAGTGGATGGTTTTGCTGAAATGGGATTCCCAAACTGTGGCGGGGCCATAGACGGAACCCATATCCCTATCTTGTCACCGGAGCACCAAGCCACCGACTACATAAACCGCAAGGGGTACTTTTCAATGCTGCTGCAAGCCCTGGTGGATCACAAGGGACGTTTCACCAACATCAACGTGGGATGGCCGGGAAAGGTACATGATGCTCGCGTCTTCAGGAACTCTGCTCTGTTTCGAAAGCTGGAGGAAGGGACTTTCTTCCCGGACCAGAAAGTGACCATTGGGGATGTTGAAATGCCTATCGTGATCCTTGGGGACCCAGCCTACCCCTTAATGCCATGGCTCATGAAGCCATACACAGGCAGCCTGGACAGGAGTCAGGACCTGTTCAACTACAGGCTGAGCAAGTGCCGAATGGTGGTGGAATGTGCATTTGGACGTTTAAAAGCGCGCTGGCGCAGCTTACTGACTCGCTCAGACCTCAGCGAAAAGAATATCCCCATTGTTATTGCTGCTTGCTGTGCGCTCCACAATATCTGTGAGAGTAAGGGGGAGACATTTATGGCGGGGTGGGAGGTTGAGGCAACTCGCCTGGCCGCTGATTACGCGCAGCCAGACACCAGGGCGGTTAGAGGAGCACAGCAGGGCGCGGTGCGCATCAGAGAAGCTTTGAAAACGAGTTTTGTGACTGGCCAGGCTACTGTGTGAAACTTCTGTTTGTTTCTCCTTGATGAACCCTCCAACCCCCCCCCCCCGACCCGGTTCACTCTACTTCCCTGTAAACCAACCACCCCACCCCACCCTCCCCTCCCCTCCCGCTTGCAGAGGCAATAAAGTCATTGTTTTTTCACATTCATGCATTCTTTATTAGTTCCTTACAGAGGTAGGGGGATAATTGCCAAGGTAGCAGGGATGGGTGGGGGAGGAGGGATGGAAAAGGACACACTGCATTTTAAAACTTTAACTCTTATTGAAGCCCAGCCTTCTGATGCTTGGGCGATCATCTGGGGTGGAGTGACTGGGTGGACGGAGGCCCCCCCACCGTGTTCTTGGGCGTCTGGGTGACGAGGCTATGGAACTTGGGGAGGAGAGCTGTTGGTTACACAGGGGCTGTAGCGGCGGTCTCTGCTCCTGCTGCCTTTCCTGCAACTCAACCATACGCTCGAGCATATCACTTTGATGCTCCAGCAGACGGAGCATTGCCTCTTGCCGTCTGTCTGCAAGCTGACGCCACCTATCGTCTTCAGCCCGCCACCTCTCCTCTCGTTCATGTTGGACTTTTCTCATCTCCGACATTGACTGCCTCCACGCATTCTGCTGTGCTCTATCAGCGTGGGAGGACATCTGCAGCTCCGTGAACATCTCGTCCCTCGTCTTACGTTTTCTCTTTCTAATGTTCACGAGCCTCTGCGAAGGAGAAACATTTGCAGCTGGTGGAGGAGAAGGGAGAGGTGGTTAAAAAAGACACATTTTAGGGAACAATGGGTACACTCTTTCATTACAAGGTCGCATATTTCGGCTTGCAGGCAGCCATCGTAGGCCACAGTGTTTTGGCTTATTTAACCTTCTTAACATGCGGGAAAGGTTGCAAACAGCAGCGCATTTCCCATCTCAAGGATGAATTGGGTTGTCCATTTAAAATGGGGTTTCAATGTAAAAGGAGGGGGCTGCGGTTTCCCGGTTAACATGCGGCACAAACACAAGTAAACCACCCCCCCCCCACACACACACACGATTCTCTGGGATGATCACTTCACCCCTCCCCCCCACCGCGTGGTTAACAGCGGGGAACATTTCTGGTCCGAATAGCAGGAACGGGCGCCTCTGAATGTCCCCCTTAATAAAATCACCCCATTTCAACCAGGAGAGCTTTCTGGAGATGTCCCTGGAGGATTTCCGCTCCATCCCCATACACGTTAACAGACTTGCTTGCTTTTTTTTGTAATGTTTACAAATATTTACAAAGTTACACTCACCAGAGGTCTCCTGTGTGCCCTGAGGGTCTTGGGTGAGTTCGGGGGTTACTGGTTCCAGGTCCAGTGTCACAAACATATCCTGGCTGTTGGGGAAACCGGTTTCTCCGCTTCCTTGCTGCTGTGAGCTACCTACAGTACCTCCATCGTCATCTTCCTCGTTCCCCGAACCGTCTTCCCTGTGTGTTTCTCCAGTGAGAGAGTCATAGCACACGGTTGGGGTAGTGGTGGCTGCACCCCCTAGGATCGCATGCAGCTCCGCGTAGTAGCGGCAAGTTTGCGGCTCTGCCCCGGACCTTCCGTTTGCTTCTCTGGCTTTGTGGTAGGCTTGCCTTAGCTCCTTAATTTTCACGCGGCACTGCTGTGTGTCCCTGTTATGGCCTCGGTCCTTCATGGCCTTGGAGATCTTTTCTAATACTTTTCCATTTCTTTTACTGCTACGGAGTTCAGCTATCACTGCTTCATCTCCCCATATGGCGAGCAGATCTCGTACCTCCCGTTCGGTCCATGCTGGAGCTCTTTTGCGATCCTGGGAGGACTCCATGACGGTTACCTGTGCTGATGAGCTCTGCGTGGTCACCTGTGCTCTCCACGCTGGGCAAACAGGAAATGAAATTCAAACCTTCGCGGGTCTTTTCCTGTCTACCTGGTCAGTGCATCTGAGTTGAGAGCGCTGTCCAGAGCGGTCACAATGAAGCACTGTGGGATAGCTCCCGGAGGCCAATAACATCGAATTCCGTCCACACTACCCCAATTCCGACCCGCAAAGGCCGGTTTTATCGCTAATCCCCTCGTCGGAGGTGGTGTAAAGAAACCGGTTTAAAGGGCCCTTTAAGTCGAAAGAAAGGGCCTCGTTGTGTGGACGTGTCCAGGCTTAATTCGGTTTAACGCTGCTAAAGTCGACCTAAACCCGTAGTGTAGACCAGGCCTTAGAGGCTAAGGTGAACAAGTTTTCCCCCTCCTTATGACACCCTTTTAGATACCTGAAAACTGCTATCATGTCCCCTCTCAGTGTTCTCTTCAGGGTGTTGGATCTGGACTTTATGTTGTAGCTTTTCATGGGAGCGACTGGGTCAATTTTCAGAAGTGCCTAAGTGACTTAGGAGCCTGAGTCCTCTTGACTTTCGTTGGGAGCCAGGGCTTGTTCCCATAATACAAGAACTAGGGGCCACCAAATGAAATTAATGGGCAGCAGGTTTAAAACAAATAAAAGGAAGTTCTTCATACAGCGCACAGTCAACTCATGGAACTCCTTGCCTGAGGAGGTTGTGAAGGTTAGGACTATAACAGTGTTTTAAAGAGAACTGGATAAATTCATGGAGGTTAAGTCCATTAATGGCTATTAGCCAGGATGGGTAAGGAATGGTGTCCCTAGCCTCTGTTTGTCAGAGGGTGGAGATGGATGGCAGGAAAGAGATCACTTGATCATTACCTAAACAACAAGGAGTCTGGTGGCACCCTAAAGACTAACAGATTTATTTGGGCATGAGCTTTTGTGAGTAAAAACCTCACTTCTTCGGATGCATAGAGTGAAAGTTAGAGTGAAGAAGTGAGGTTTTTACTCACGAAAGCTTATGCCCAAATAAATCTGTTAGTCTTTAAGGTGCCACCAGACTCCTTGTTGTTTTTGTAGATACAGACTAACACGGCTACCCCCTGATACTTGATCATTACCTGTTAGGTTCACTCCCTCTGGGGCACCTGGCACTGGCCACTGTCGGTAGACAGAATACTGGGCTAGATGGACCTTTGGTCTGACCCAGTACAGCCGTTCTTATGTCTTTATGCTTGTCTACACAGGAACATTCAGGAAAGTTAATCTGTGTGTGAATTGAAAGTGGATTTGTTAAACTGTAATTTACCTCTTAACTGATCTACTTTGAAAGTTAATGCAGATTAACTTTCCTGAGTGTTCCCATGTAGACCCGCATTTAGGTTCTTAAGTCACATAAGTACTTTTGAAAATCTCACCCTCTGATTCTTATTATCTGTTTGTATAGCACTTTTATCACAGTGGGACCCTGACCCTGACTGGGGCCTTTGGGTGCTATGGTAGGACAAATGCTAAAAGTAATATAATAACGAGGGGCCTGACTGATCTCCTATTGGTTTGATTTCCAGAGGTAACTCCATTGATTTCAGTGGAGTCAGCCCAGCACAATCAGCCCCATGGACGTTACTGTCAAACCGCTTTCTCTTTTCAGGGAGCAGCAGAAGGGGAGATAGCGGTGGGGCAATGGCCTTTATTGTAAGACGGTCACAAGCTGCAAAATCCCGACTGGAATATGGCTGTATCCTGGGAACTCCTTGATGTTCAAGGGTGGTTGATCTGGGGTTTTGGCTCAGGACCATTTCTCTTCTAAGTCCCCGATTCATCAAAGCACGTACTTAAGGCCCATTGTTGTCATGTGCTTAACTACTTTGCTGAGCTGGACTCTAAATCCAGGGCAGTCATGCTTTCCCCCGGGTTCTCTTGTAAATCAGGCGCGGATTGCACAGCGAGTTCTGAAGGAAACAGATGAACCTCACGCTTGGCTCACGTGTCATGGGAAGTCACTCATTTCCTGCCCTGGGCTCAGTGAGGAGCGAGACTTCTCTTTGACAAGACTCTTAATTAGCCAGAAAGTTGGGTCATAACCACTGCTGTGTCTCCCCTTGTCATGGTTAGACTCTAGGGGGTGTGAAAAATTGAAACAGTACAATGAGCGTTTAGAGAAACTCATGTTAATTTTAGAGAAGGAAAGGAGGAATTTTTTACCCCTGTTGATAATGATTTTCAAACTGTGACTACCCCCAGGAAAGGAAGAGAAAGGGGCTCTCTCTAAACAGCTTTAAAAACATATCCCTCCTAAGCACCTGTGACTTAGGAGGTGGTGCCAGGCTGCATTCGATTCTTGTGGAATAAAGCCTCCAGCCCAGCTGCTGGAACTAAAGTTCAGGCCTGTCTGTCATGTGTTTCCACAGAGCTCAGAGTTTGCATGACTCTTCCTCCCTACGCGCGGGTGGCCGGCACGCCTCACAAGCTCCAGAATTTGGGTTCGGTGGGCGGGAGAATCCAATGGAGACAGAAAGAGACCACCTACGTTGGAAGCTGTAGGTCAGCTGGCCTGGTGTGGAACACCACCCGGGCTGCCGAAAAGGGATAAGGAATCTGCAAGACGTACTTGTTAGCTGGGAAAGACCTCATCAGGTGCTTTACAGAGTGGACATGCTGGCAGAGCACACTGCAAGGAACTATAGCAAGGGGACTTGGAAGTAGCTACGGCTCCAGTAGCTTGTTTGTGACCAAAACATATTGACCAGCTCAAATAAAAAATACCTCTTGAAGGGCCTTAAAGACACTGGGCCTGATCCTCAGCTGGTATTGAGGATCAGGCATTGCTCCACTGAAGCTAAATGGATTTATACCAGCAGAGGACTTGGCCAACGGACTGTTTAAATCTCATCCAAGCTGCTTGGGAGGTAGGTATTACCCTTATTTTAGAGATAGAGCTCTTGATATGGGCCCCACTCAGACCTACTGGAGAAGGGGCAGCAAGGAGCCCGCTGTGGCTGTTAGCTCCTCAGCCGCTCAGCCTTAGCATATATTAAAGATGTGTAGCAGCTGCTTTAACTTATGCCAGTGGCAAGTGAGGCATCCCCCAGCCCATGCCAGACCCCCAGGATGACTCTGGCATCCCCCCCTCTCTCTTTACTCAGAGGCAACAGACCTGTTGCCACCAGCTTTCTGCTGGCAGAGTTCTGCTCAGGGGAAATTCTCTGCCAGCCACTTTAAGGCCTCGTTAAAGCTATTTACGGGACGCAAAGTGAGCATAGCAGACCAAAGAATCCAGTCCAGAGAATCGCTGAGATAGACGGGAGTGGACTAGGGTCTCAGAGGGCCTGGATCAACCTAAAATTTGGTGACCCTTCCCCCCTTTCAACCCCACCACCAGACTCTGTGATCTTCCTTTTCAAACTTTGCTCAAAAGCGATTTTCTGGAACTTCTCAGTACTTGCTGCTTAGTCAAAATGGAAGGAAGCTTGTAGACCCTGATCTAGAGGATCTAGAGGACCCTGATCATTAGGGGCCTCTAGAGCACCCTAATGTGGCAAGGGGTGGCCATGCAGGTACCCCACCCTCTGTTCCCTCCTGGGTCTCTCAGTAACTTTCCATAGTCCAAGATTCCCTGTCTGTGGAATAATTCATTGGGTCTTTGCACAGTTTCCAGGGCCCTTCCAGGCCCAAATCCTTCCCTCTCGGCTAAGGGTTTACATAGCCAACTTCCAAGGCTCATATGGGGCGATGCTTCTCCCTGGTGCCTCTGAATTGCCCTCCACCAGTTCCACCCAGGGTTGGCAACAAAGTCTTTCAGGAAAGAAAACACAAGCCTAAACCTTCATTACAACGTTGGGAGAAGTCTTCCAGCCTTCCTCCACAATCTTGGAAACCAGATTGCAACATCTCAGTCCCTTCTCCGCTGGGCTGTCTCCTGCAGGGGCCTTCCTGCTCTCAGCTCCTCTAGGCCCGCTCACTCCCTCATTCCAGGCCTCTCCCTTGTCTACCCCAGAGGCCTGATTGGGTCACACGATCCTCTTGACCTGCTTCATTTTCCCCACCTGGGGAGGTGAACTCACTGTGTCACAGGTGGGGCTGGACTTGGAAAAGGTTCAGAAAAGGGCAACAAAAATGATTGGGGTATAGAACGGCTTCCATATGAGGAGAGATTAATAGGACTGGGACTTTTCAGCTTGGAAAAGAGACAACTAAAGGTGGGATATGATAGAGGTCTATAAAATCATGAGTGGTATAGAGAAAGTAAATAAGGAAGTGTTATTTACTCCTTCTCATAATACAAGAACAAGGGGCCACCAAATGAAATTAATAGGCAGCAGGTTTAAAACAAACACAGGAAAATATTTTTTCACGCAATGCACTGTCAACCTCTGGAACTCCTTGCCAGAGGGTGTTGTGAAGGCCAATACTATAATGGGGTTCAAAAGGGAGCTAGATAGCTTCATGGAAGATAGGTCCATCAATGGCTATTAGCCAGGATGGGCAGTGATGGTGTCCCTAGCCTCTGTTTGCCAGAAGCTGGCATTGGGTGACAGGGCATGGATCACTCGATGATAACCTGTCTGTTCATTCCCTTTGGGGCACCTGCCATTCGCCACTGTCAGAGGACAGGATACTGGGCTTGATGGACCTTGTCTGGCCCAGTATGGCCGTTCTTATGTTCTTAAAGGGCCTGTCTCCCTGTGACAGGGTCCCACATGACCTCCTAAACCCACATAGAGTTCTCCCTTTGGCTTTTCTGGGCCCACACAAAGGTATAATGTTCGCTAACCTGCACTGATACGTGCAGGCCTGGTGCCCTAGTTCTGATATTAGTTCAATGGTCACTGTTAATCAGTGCATATAGGTTATATATACCACCCCCACCACACTAATAGGTGTTATGCACATGGTATTGGTATAACATATACATGTGTGTGTTGGCTAATGGTGCTAAATTGTACTACACTTATTCTTGCTCTCTTATGCTACAACACATATCCCACGATGCCCTGGGAGAAATATAGCTCGGCATTAGACGTAGGCAAATACGGAAACGGTCAAAAGCTAGATGGATGAGTGTCATGAAACAAAGGTCCAAGGCAAGAATGTAAGATGCTATGTATTAGGGACTATGTTCACGCCCCGTAACATCTGGAATTTCCATCATTCAAAACAAAAGATGGGGAAGGCACAGGAAGGTACCAAAGAAAAAGCTGGCTAGTTAAACTTCAACTTTAAGTGACTTGAAGAGCGTTGTGTAACTTGTAAACCGCCATGCTGTGATGGCTAGTTTAAGGGGGCATTTGGGACGCACATCTTCTGTGTAAGGCGAACTAAACATACTGTGAGTGTTCACTTCCTGGGAAGGACTAACTCTTTCTTTCTTGTACCGTATCGCTTTGTCTTTAGACAACAGATTTGGCTGACCTTAGTTATTTGATCTCTTGAATATTCTTAATACTGAACTGCAAGTATAGTCAATTAGTTGGCTATCATTTTAGTCAATATCACCCTGGCCTTAAAAAGCAACAGAGGGTTCTGTGGCACCTTCTGTTAGTCTTAAAGGTGCCACAGGACCCTCTGTTGCTTTTTACAGATTCAGACTAACACGGCTACCCCTCTGACCCTGGCCTTAGAGGCCATTGTGGGCAGCCCTGGTTGAGAAGGGAGAGTGGTTTAGTGGTTAGAACAAGGTATGGGCATCAGGACTCCTAGGTTTTATTCCCAGCTTTGCCACTGAGTTCCTGTGTCACAGCCTTTGTTTGTGATGTGCCTATCTCACAAAACGTGGGCATGTTCTGCGGTGCAGCCTAAAAGCAGCTAAACTGATTGTCAAGTCACTGCGGTCCTCTGTTCCTCAGTTTCCCCAGCTGTGGGAAGGAAGTGACAATACTGACTTCCTTCTCGGGGTGGTTGGGAAGCTGACTTAATGTAGTTAATTAATTCATGTCATGTAAAAGTGTTTTGAGATCTGTGGTGCCATGCAAGTGCTAAGATGTTCTGCAAAGACTACGCGAGAGCTAAGGACTAAGGCCCAGACCCTGAGAGGTATCTAGGTACCTAACTCCCATTGATTTCAAGGACAGCTAGGTGCCTAAATACCTTTGAGGATCCAGGCCTGAGTGACTGGTGCATAGGTGGGCTTTGGAACCCAGGATGTATGCATGTACTTAAGTGCATGTCTCTATCTCTACATCTTCCTCTTCCAGGCAGTACTCTGTGCTTCAGTCCATTGTCTCTCCGTGATGCTACCTAATCCATCCTCCCAGTTCGTACCAGGCCTGCATCTTCCCCCCCTTGCCTGCAGATTGTCTCTCCAGCTCTTCCGCTGTAGTGTCCACCTCCGGCCCCGCTGGATTTCAGAGAGACTGATCAGTGGCTTTGCCATGTCCCTGGTGTCTTACCTGGACATTCCTGCCACATTCAGGACAAACTCACGGGCTCCTCGAGCTCTGCAGTGACCTCCAGTGGCAGGACACAAGACCTAGCGAGGACCACTTCGCCCACCACTGACAATAAGGGAAGAGGGACCAGTTAGGGTCAAATAAGGTTATTCCACTTAGGGGCATAACCAGGGATGGACCTGGGTGGGACGCGGGCCCTTATTTAGCAGCCAGGCCCACCCAAATCTGAGCAGGGGTATGGTGCTGCCGAGGCGTCACTCGGGCACCTGGAATCCAGGAGTGAGATATACGCTGTCCTTCAGAGAGCAAAACTCCGGCAGCTCTGTCTGGCCATTTTCTGAGTCGCCCCGTGGCAGATGAAGCCTTGTGTCTGGGGGCACCAGGGCTAGGAAGAGGGTGTGGTATCGGGGGAGACGGTGAGCTAGCAGGTGCTCGGGGGCTGCCCGTTGGCCAGCAGCACTTTCTGCATGGTTCACTCCTGCTGGCCGGAGGCAGCGGCAAGGCCAGTCTCTCTGCAGCGCTCCCAGGAGAGGATGCCCTTTGCTGGGCAACTCAGTACAGAGTCTGGGTCAAGTTGCGTGCAGAGGCAAGCCCCTGTTCATGCCCCTGCAGCGCAGCCGGAGCTGACCCTGCACAGGGGCCATTTGGCCCACAGGAGCCGTGAGCCCCCAGCTGAAGGGCAGCAGCCCAGACCCCGCAACAAGGCAACGGATCCATCTCTTCCCCCGCTGCAGAGCCAGGGTGCAGCTGAGGGGATCAGCGCTCCCCGCCCCGGCCAGGCTGTACAGCCAGCCGGCATGGCCAGTGGACAGCACAGTCTGGCATTGCCCGTCCACCCAAAAGTCGGGGCCCACCCAAATTTCCTCTCCTAACTAGACCACTGCTTCCACTTCTCTTCTTTATTTCCACAACTCCCTGGGCTCTTTGAGTTTGGAGCAGGTGCAGAAACTATCTGGAAACGCAGACTTGATCAACTCAGACAAGCTTTGGCTAATCACCCAGAGTTCTGATTATCTATCTATCTATCTATCTATCTATCTATCTATCTATCTATCTATCTATCTATCTATTTATCCCCATCCACCCCGTATCTATCTATCTATCTATCTATCTATCTATCTATCTATCTATCTATCTATCCCCATCCACCCCGTATCTATCTATCTATCTATCTATCTATCTATCTATCCCCATCCACCCTGTATGTATCTATCTATCTATCCATCCATCCCCATCCACCCTGTATCTATCTAATTGCTTATGTTTATGTCCCATTGAAGTCAATGGGACTGACCAGGTGCTTACAGTTCAGTGCTGTCTGGGCCTAGTTACTCCGAATTTTCACTGGTGCAAGTGAGATCAGAATCTGGGGCCCTTTTTTGCAGACCTCCCCCTGTGATACAGCCAGCTTGGTGCAAGGGGCAGCGACAAGTGTGATCATTTGTCTTAGCCTTGCCACGCAGCTCCCGTGCGTGGCAGAGAGAAGGCGGTGAGGCACTTGTCCCGCAGGGTTTATTCGGCTCCCACAGCAGGAGCCCCCAGGTGAACAAATGAGATAACCCTCTCCTTTGGGGCGGTGCGAGTGTTGGGAACGGGGCAGAGGGCAGCGGGGCGAGGCAGGGAACATGTGTCAAAGGGGGAAGCGGTGGTTGAGCAGACGTGTGAGAAAAGGCGGGTGGAGAGAGCGCGTCTAATTGCATTTCTGAGACCCCCCCGACAGCATGATGTCATTGGCCAGACGCACTGACAAGTAAGTCCCTGGAGCCTGTACCCCCACACCCCTGCAGATTTATAAGGAAGCCAGGGCACTTCTGTCCGTGCTGAAACCGTAGCCCCGTCTGCCTTTACATGAAAGCGTGACCGGAGCGGTAAAAGGAAACGGCTCCAGAAGGTAGCTCTGGTTTTATGGGGGGTGAAGCAGGGGGTTTACTTTACACAGCTGTGGCTCCGGAGGAGGGGAGGGGGGGGCAAAGAGCTGTTAAACGCCATCTTGACATCTTGTGGGGATCGGGCCCAGCACCTGTTCTCAGCTCTGCCTGCGGAATTAGCAATCAGGGGTGTGTGGAGGGGAGTGGGGATCCCGGCTGAGGAGCAGACGTGGCAGGGAAGAATTCCAGAGAATGGCCACTCTGCCAGGCCCGGCTCCCCGGCTTCCTCAGCGCAGACCTCGCTCTCCATCTCAGGGCCTGAGCCGGAGCGCACCCAGCTCCCACCACGGTGCTTGGCAGGAGCTGCGGTTGCCCAGCCCCTCCACGGGCTCGCCCCCTGGTTTGTGCCGATTTATAGGAATACCGTCTGGAGCCATGGGCTGGCTCCTTTGCTGGCTGAGTTCCTTTGAAGTCAATGGAGCTTCACTCGGTCACTGCAGATGAGGATCTGCCCCAAATATTTCTGGGGACCCCTGATTTATTTGGCTGTTGAGCCCACCCTTTTGGGAGGCGGCAGGGCCCAGGGTGGGAGTCAGCACACCAGGGGGCAACCCCCTGGCTGTGATGTCTGCTCTTGCTGGGTGCCCTTCTCTCCCATTGAGACGCTCTCCTGCAAACTGCTGGTCACCCCCGATGAGGCGCTGAGCACTGTCAACTCCCAGTGAAGCACCTGGGAGTATCTGGCCCTTAATGTGTGACCTCCGGCACATCTCATGGGGTCTGTCTACACTGCAACTGGGATGCTACCAATTTGGAGCCTGCTTTATATTAAGGTTCCATTTATAAATGGTTGATATATACTATGCACACCTTGCAGACAGAGAACCCCCAGTATCGGAGCACCACGTGATTTTTAATGTCTTTATTCTCACAACACTCCTGTGAGGCAGGGAAATACTATTAGCCCCATTTTATAGATGGACAGCCAAGGCACAGAGAAACTCAGCATCTTGCCCAAGATCACACTGGAAGCCTGTGGCAGAGCAGGGACTTGAACCTGGCTCTTCCAAGTCACAGGCTACTGACCTAACCACTGAATAACCCTTCTTGGGAGTAGTACGTGTTATACAGATGGTTATAAGTACATCGGTAGAAGATGTGATAGATGGTGATAAACAACCTATTGTCCTGTTGGAATCTATCTATGTCTTAATACTTTATTAAATCATTTATTAATCATGTATTAACCCCTATAAACTACTTCTGAATGGAACCATAGTATAAAGTGTGACCAACATTTGCATCAAGTTATCCCATGAGCTCCTCCTTTTAAAATACTTACCTTAGCAGATGTATTTCCAGAACTTATGCCCTCGTTTAGTTAAATTGCTTTAATAATGTGCAACAGGTTTGTTCGTTTAACAGCAATTAAAACAAGAAATGCACCTGGTTCCAACTCCATTAAAATAATAAAGGCAGGAAAGTCCAGAAACCTGTTTTTTGTTCAAAATTAATACAACTATTTATTTAACATGGTGTTTCAGGGGTTATACAAACATGGCTGCGGTACTTCCTCGAAATTTCAGGCTTTTGCCAGACAGCTGAAGTTCAATGATTCAGGTACATTGAGGATGCTTTATTGCATTTTTCAGTTAATAACCTAGATGTTGACACCTGCGCATGAAGCCATTAGGAAATTCCAACTAGTACAGCATGCTGCAGTGCATTTCCTCTGCAACATGGGCTTCCATGAGCACATCAGACCTATCCTCCACTCTATACATTGGCTTCCCAAAGAATAGAGAGGCAAGTTCAAGGTCTTAGACCTTCATGATGCTTGATGGCCTAGGTCCAGGATATCTAAGAGATCACCTGAAGCTCGAGGATGAGGACCCCACTTCTCTGGCACAACGGAACTGTCTCCAGTGTTCTCACCACCATTCTAAAGAGCAGCTATTTTACATCTAGTTGAATTATCCCTTTTTAAAAAAACGTTACCCAAATTAATTTGGTCACCTACTCTTGTAGCCTACAGGCTTATAGCCTTTCATCTGATACTTGCATTTGTGATTCCTATAGGAAATTTGCAGCTAGGAACCTATGTAAACGGGGATATCTTGACTTTAACATCTTGACTTTAGTAAGGCTTTTGATATTGTCTTGCGTGACCTTCTCATAAACAAATTAGGGAAATACAACCTAGATGGAGCTACTACGGGGTGGGGGCATAACTGGTTGGAAAATCGTTCCCAGAGAGTAGTTATCAGTGGTTCACAGTCATGCTGGACGTGCATAATGAGTGGGGTCCTGCAGGGATCGGTTCTGTGTCCTATTCTATTCAATATCTTCATCAATGATTTAGATAATGGCATAGAGAATACACTTATAAAGTTTGCGGATGATACCAAGCTGGGAGGGGTTGCAAGTGCTTTGGAGGATAGGATTAAAATTCAAAATGATCTGGACAAACTGGAGAGATGGTCTGAAGTAAATAGGATGAAATTCACTAAGGACAAATGCAAAGTGCTCCACTTAGGAAGGAACAATCAGTTGCACACATACAAAATGGGAAACGACTGCCTAGGAAGCAGTTTTGTGGAAAGAGATCTGGGGGTCATAGTGGATCACTAGCTAAATATGAGTTAACGGTGTAACGCTGTTGCAAAAAAAAAGCAAACATCATTCTGGGATGTATTAGCAGGAGTATTGTAAGCAAGGCACGAGACGTAATTCTTCCGCTCTCCTCCGTGCTGACTGGGCCTCAACTGGAGTATCGTGTCCAGTTCTGGGTGCCACATTTCAGGAAAGATGGGGACAAATTGGAGAAAGTCCAGAGAAGAGCAACAAAAATGATTAAAGGTCTAGAAAACATGACCTATGAGGGAAGATTGAAAAAATTGGGTTTGTTTAGTCCGGAGAAGGGAAGACTGGGCGGGGACATGATAACAGTTTTCAAGTACATAAAAGGTTGTTACAAGGAGGAAGGAGAAAAATTGTTCTTGTTAACCTCTGAGGCTTCTTAGGACAAGAAGCAATGGGCTTAAATTGCAGCAAGGGCGGTTTAGGTTGGACATTAGGAAAAAATTCCTAACTGTCAGGATGGTGAAGCACTGGAATAAATTTCCTAGGGAGGTTGTGGAATCTCCATCGTTGGGGATTTTTAAGAGCAGGTGGGACAAACACCTGTCAGGGATGGTCTAGATAATACTGAGTCCTGCCATGAGTGCAGGGGACTGGACTAGATGATCTTTCAAGGTCCCTGCCAGTTCTATGATTCTATGATTCTCAGTGTAAGTGAAAACAGGCATAGAGGTTTCAGGTATGGAATTATCACATCCAGGTGAGTACACAGGTACTTGGTGCTATGTAGTCTGCATAAGACTATGCACAGGCACATGGTGCCCCATACAGGAGTGTAGGTGCAAAAACCTTATGCACTGATAAGTTGCCAATCAGATGCTTGTAGAATAGTGGCATGATGGGGTGTATAAACCCCACACTAGCAAACCAGGCCTTAATCTGTGCCAGGACTGAGCCCCGGGAGCTCTAGGCTTGGCACTTCAGAGCCCCGGCGCCGCTGGGCCCGGCACTTCAGAGCCCCGGGGCCCCTGAGCCCGGCACTTCAGAGCCCCGGGGCCCCTGAGCCCGGCACTTCAGAGCCCTGGGGCCCCTGAGCCCGGCACTTCAGAGCCCCAGCGCCCATGGGCCTGGCACTTCAGAGCCCTGGCGCCCATGGGCCTGGCGGTTCAGAGCCCCGGCGCCCATGGGCCTGGCGGTTCAGAGCCCCGGCGCCCCTGGGCTTGCTGTGGCAGTTATTAATGTAAAAAAATTGCTTGAGCCCTGACATCTGTTTCATTACAAACTAAGCACTGTAGGAAACAATGTGTCAATAGGAGCCTGTGGCCTAAGATCCCTGTAAGCGGTGCGGCCGTGCAGCAGGCTATAAAGCGCCATGCAGCCACAGGGCCTGGAGAGGGGAGAGGTAGGGCATGGGTGGAGACAGGGGAGGGGAGCAAGTTGGGGCATGCAGAGCTGCCACGGACCCCTCTCCCAGAGCTCCCTGCTGCCAGTGGGGAGAGGGCTGGGGGAGTCCTCTGGCCCCGGGGCAGCCTGCACCCAGGGCCGGCTCCAGGGTTTTGGCCGCCCCAAGCAGCCATTAAAAAAAAAAAAAAAAAGCCGCGATCGTGATCTGCGGCAGCAATTTGGCGGAAGGTCCTTCGCTCCTAGCGGGAGTGAGGGACCATCCGCCGAATTGCCGCCGAATAGCTGGACCTGCCGCCCCTGTCCGGAGTGGCCGCCCCAAGCACCAGCTTGCTAAGCTGGTGCCTGGAGCCGGCCCTGCCTGCACCCCAAACTCCTCATCCCTGGCCCCAACCCCAGAGCCTGCACCCCAAGCCAGAGCCCTCACCCCCCTGCACTCCAATCCCCTGCCCCAGCCCAGAGCCCCCTCCTGCACCCCAAACCCCTTGTCCCCAGCCCAGAGCCCCCTCCTGCACCCCAAACCCTCATCCCCGGCCNCAAACCCCTTGTCCCCAGCCCAGAGCCCCCTCCTGCACCCCAAACCCCTCATCCCCAGCCCCACCCCAGAGCCTGCACCCCCAGCTGGAGCCCTCACCCCCTGAGCCTCCTCCCAAACCCCTCCCCCCCACCTCCACTACACATCACCTCTATATTGGTGCACATAACAAAATTCAATCCGCACATGCACATAAAAAATCAGAGGGAACACTTCCTGTGGCCCAATTAGCCCAGTGGCTGGCACCTGGAGGGTGGGCGAGGCCCAATTTAGTGTTAGGCCCAGCTGGGGAGGAGCTGGGTGGTTACAAGAGGCAGAAAAGCTGAGGAAGGGAAATGTACTCTAGGGGTTTCTGGTAGAGAAGTCTGTAGCACTCAGGAAGATGTCTGCAGGGGCAGGGAGTGACCCATGAGGGGAATTGGAAACTTGCCTGCTGTACAGCCAGTTAGTCTGGGAAGCTCTCTGCAGTGGGCTACAGAGAACAGACTGAGAGAGACATAGGCTGAGCCCAGGAAGCCAGGAGATTGTGCAAGGCAGGAAGTGGTCCAGGGAGATGCACCTTGGCTGCTTGCTACAGGGTCTGTGAACTGGAACCCAGATAAAAGAGAGGGTCTGGATTCCCCTATGGGACCACAATAAGGGCTAGTGAAACCTCCCCTGAAACGAGTGGTAAGGACGGCCAGGCTAAGGGTCCGTGCAATGGCTTCACGCTGGAGTCTTCAGCCTCTCATGTTGTCGGAGTCTTGGTTTATCCTGGAAGAGCGAGGACAAAATGTGACCTGGCTGGAGAGCCAAGTCCCAAGATGAAGTAGAGTCTAGACCACGGGCAGACTTGAAGGGCCACGTGGCTGGAGTAACAGAGAGAAGACCTTGTAAGGCTGTGTCTGCTGACCGGTGAGTAACTTTGTCACAATGGGTGTTTGGTGCAGGCTTCTGACATTCAGGCAGGAGTGTTCAGTACGAGCCCAGTGCCGCTCCCTTCAAAAGCGCTGGCAAGCCTCCCCGTCGGTGCCATAACGCAGGAGCAGAATGAGAGTGGTGGTGTTCTAGGGATGGGTGATGCAGCTGGATGGAAAAGGCCTGAGCTTTGAACCAAAATTAAAAAAACCTTTCCTGTTACGGGCACCGTGCTGGCTTGTCCCACCGGGAGCTGGTCCCTGGGATACAACTAGGGTGACCACCTTTAAAATGCCAAAAAACTGGCATCTGCCCTCCACAAGGCAAGCGTGCTGCAGCCCCAACCACCAGACAACTCTTCAGCCCCTGTTCAACAGCTGTTTATAGTACCCAGAGAGAGAACACCTATAGCTAAGATAACCTTGCACGTCTCTTCCCTCTCGTGTGGCTCAAACCCTCTCACACTTGTGTGTTCCTATTGTGAACCAGGAAGTGGGCGGGCAGCTGCTGTATTCAACAGTTTTGGTCTGTTATTGCTTAAGCTGAAGAAGTGGGAACATTGAGACGGCAGCATCTTAGCTGGACGCAGAAACTGCTCCTCAAGCAACCTGCTGCCCATAAACTCTTTAGCGTCCCTTCAGGGAGGCTCTGCCCTGGTGAGCAGAGCACAGGGGCTGCTGCTTGTTTGGTTGTGGGGCTTTAGCCTCTTCTGTGGGGTCAGTGCACCTCCTTGTAGTCAGCGAGACCTACCCATAAAGCATGGCTTCTCTCCATGGTAACCTGTCTCTGAGGAGCTTGGTGGTGTGTGTGTGTGTGTATGTTAACCGCTTTCTGACCCAGCTGAAGGTGCTGAAATCATAGCGTTTATTATCCAGCTATATACCCCGGGGCAATGTTCAAGGCAGAGTACTGAAAGGAAACAAAAGTGTATTCCCTTGTAGGGTTCCAGGTTCCTGCCAGCTCAGCTTCTAGAGTTGGCACTAAAACTCGGCAATAAAGTTAATCGTTGATCAGCTTCAGTTCTACACATCATTGCTATGAAGGCCTCTACGCAATGCTTGCGAACTCCCGGTATTCTTCTGTCCCACCACGGGCTGGGCCCAGTGTGAGGCCTAGGGTAGACTCCATAAGAATCCAAAAAATCCTACAGTATCAAGTAGTCATGCTAATTATTACTACTGTCAAGTACAAAACTAGTTGACGGTCATATGTACGTGTGTGAGCGTGCCCCTCCAGTTCCCTCTGGGCCTGATTTGCTAGCAAAATGGCTTCTAGGGTTCGTGCCTGTGTGTTGGAGCAGTTGTTTGTTTGTTTTTTTCCACAGAGCCCAAAAGCAAAGCAAGGTCCTTGCTCTGCACCCCTTCCCCCAAGATTTCAGTGCAGATGTTTCTGCTGACCGGTCACAAGATGATAATTAAATTAAACCCTTCCTTCCCACTTGGCCTTTCAGTGAAAGCCAAATCATGATTTCTCATGTGAACTCTCTCACATCACATGCCCATGCCCACACCCACACTCCTCACATTTACCCTCGCTAGCACGAAAGGCCAGGCTTGGTTTGAGAGGCCTCTTTAGATAAATCGAGGGCCCAATGTGTCCCTGGTGTGATCTATTGACTTCAGTGCAATTACACAACAGATGCATTTGACCTGGTGTGTTTAGAATAAGACACTTCATGTCTTTGCAAGGTTTCATTTTCTTGCGCCACTATTTCTGTTGCAGCTCCGTTCCTCGGATGATCTTAAGAGGATCCAAGAAAGTCACACATGTAACTCAGAACAGGCAGTGGGAAATGCTACCAACAGCCAAATAATCACATGCACTGATTTTTATATTAAACCGGCCAACAGAATTAAATGTAGGATGCAAGGGGGGAGGGGAGTGCACGGGGGTACTGATGGAGGAAGGAGCAGATGCCTCTGCACCCCTAAAAGAAAGCTGCTACCCAGCTGACTTACCATCCACAAGACTCAGAGGGGTAGCCGTGTTAGTCTGAATCTGTAAAAAGCAACAGGGGGTCCTGTGGCACCTTTGAGACTAACAGAAGTATTGGGAGCATAAGCTTTCGTGGGTAAGAACCTCACTTCTTCAGACTTGCATCTGTTAGTCTCAAAGGTGCCACAGGACCCTCTGTTGCTATCCACAAGACTTTCACCCCCAGGGATGGTGGTGGGGTGGAGGTTAGAACAGCAATTTGTGAGGCTGAGATAAAGGATCTTGTGGAGACACCTTGAAGAGGAAAGCATGAAAGGACCATTTGTAGCAGGCCAGAAGATAAGGAGAGGCAGGTGGGTCAGATCCACCAATCTCAACTGGGCATGAGATGCCAGTGGACTACCAATTGCAATGGGTCATAAGGGGTGCCAATGGATTAAACTCGCCATTTGCAGTGGGCTACAAAGAGACGCCATTGCAGTAGATCTTTCCATAGACAAAGCATTTGTTAGCCCAAATATTCAGTTCTTTATATAGCAATGCAAGGCATAGATCCTGCACCAAGCTACTGTAGCCTTTAGAGAGCGGCTCTGGAGAGCGATGGAAAGAACAATGGCCCATTATCCAGGTGGCCAAACAGTCACTGACATATGTAAAGCTGCAATTGCCTTTCAGTCATCTGGAGAGCTTATGTAACTCCATCGGACCCCAGTTGCCGGCAGGCAGGATCGAACCGGGAACCTCTGTAGCTTTGTGCATCAGCCAAAAGCCAACTGGCTGTTAGCTAAGGCTGTCGAGCAGACTCATTAATTGCTCTCTAAGTGGTCTCGGTGCCGCTAACTGGACCAGAACAGCGCACACAGGAGTGTGTGGGTTACCCTTAATGCTGTAGCTATTCAGAGTACTGGACAAGCGTTCATTATTCAGCACCTCAAGAGCTGGTCGCCTTAGGATCACATGGTGTGACGCTGTGTGCGTTGACTGGGTCGGAAGCTTGCTTTACCCCCTATGTGCGGCGAATTCTGGTCACGAGTCGAGTATTAATGAAAATGGCCATTGGTGAGCATCCTGCCAGCTCTGCTGCTGAGGAAGTGTAAGGACTTTGACCCCGGCTACGTGGGATGCTCATTGTCAGACTGCAAACTGCACTTCCCCCTGGCGCTGGGGCTGCCTAACTACCGTTCCCTCTGTAGTTTCTATTGGCTCCAATACTCTTAGATCCCTGGCTTTAATCATCTGTGTAGAGTTGTTAGGCATGGTTAAAACCGTTCTACCCTAGAGGTGGCTGCATTTCAGTGGTGGGCAAACTGATTCCCGTATAGTCTGTTGGTGGAGCTTATCAAGTGCTTTGGGATCCTTCTGAATAAAGGGGGGGGGCATATCTATTACCCATTAATGCCTCAGGATGCCAATTGTACAGAATCCGGGAGGTCTGTATTCTTGCCCCTAGAGACTGAAGTGGCTGTTTATACTTCAGTAGTACACAGTCCCCAATGAAGATCATGGGCCTGTGGTGCGAAGTCCCCTATAGACTGATAGGAGACCATCTATGCTCTGAGGAGTTGGTCTAAATAGACAAGAGACAAAGGGTGGGAGGGTAAACCAAGGCACAGAGGTGAAGTGTCTTGGCCATGGTCACATAGCAGGTCAGTGGCAGAGCTCAGTTCTCCTGAGTCCCAGTTCAGTGCCCCAGCCCCTGGATGAAGCTGTCTCTCCCCTAGTGTGTGGCTTTATTTTTTTTTTCCTCCCCCCAAATCCCCAACTGTATGGCCAGAAGACGTGGCTGGTGGCGCTCACTGGATTCCGTCAGGTGTGTGAAATTGCAGTGCTGGCGAATGCCCTCGGTCCCCATTTATCACTGTCTGGAAGGCCGGGTTCTGGAGATGGGCCATGCCAGCTGACGGCGGGGTCTGCTCGCTAGCTGTAACAAACAAGTGAGTAATGAAAAGCAGACTCCCTCCCAGCATACCGACTCTTGCTCTCTTCCTCCTGCTTTTTCTCTCCCGCCCCTTCTCCATTTATCACTTGCAACATCTTCTGCTAGCAGATATTTAGCAAAGGGGGGGGGCAGGCTTTTCCTCTTTCCCTCTGTTCTCATTCACCCTAGGAAAATGGGAGCTACTGGTCTGCCCTAAAAATATCCCCTCTCCGTTCTTTGTGCTAAGCCTCCTCTTGGAAGGTGTGTGTGTGTGTGTGTGTGGGGGTGGGGGGTGGGGGGGGGGGGGGCGGCCCATCATTTGTTTTTCCAGGAGTGCAGACAAGGTCTCCTTTGCCAAGATTATGTCAAAGGGAGGGGGAATGGGAGAGGCTGAGCCCTCACCTGTGCTGTCATGTTAATGTCAACAGGCAGAAAATACGTTGGTGCGCATAGATATCGGAATTGCAAACTACTCAGGGAAGGGGGCGGGGGAAATGCAGACGTTAACCCTTTCCACCATTCCTGAGACCTGGTCATGTGCCAACAGATCTTGGATCAGATCCTTGGCTGGCATCAATCAGCGTAGCTCCATTGTCGTTCGATCACACCAGCTGAAATTTGATAAATTTATCTCCCTGCAAAGGCTGTGCACTTTTTACTGTGGTGTGTTGCTACATGTACCCTAAGTGCCACCCTCGGTGTAGACGAGGCGGACGAATGGGAGAACTGCAGGATTCCACCCCAGGCATGAGGCCCTACGCCTGAGGGGGTGTGCTCAGAGAGAACCAGAAAGGGGACAGAGGGACAGCCAGCCCTGTAACCGTGGCACTGTTTGGAGGGAATGCAATGCAGGTGCAAAGTTTCCTAGTGCAGTGAAGGCTGGTGATCTCTGATAGCAGGTAGGAAAACCTGGTGCAGGGGGATGCTTGGAGCCAGCTTACTGTAGTGTGTAAAGTCTGCACTCTGCAATCTGAACAGGGTATGTGCTGCCCGCCCTGAAGAAGCTCTGCTGCCCAATGGGCAACAGGGGTGAAATAATCCTTTCATCTGTCCACAGCACAGGCCATCGCAGAACAAGTTTCCTTAATGCCACCCTAGCTATGTGCCTCTGCTCCAGCGTGGAGGGATCCCCTCTAGAGCATGGGTGGAGAGTTCCATCTGTTGGGGCTTGATGTTTGAAATGCTCCGCGCCCAAAGATCCAACTGAAGGCAATGGGAACTGTGGGTGTTCAGCACCTTTGACAATCAGGCCCCATGGGCCATTCCGTCCTTGGCCCTCTGTCTCCCAGGGGGAGCTGTTGGTGATTGACCCCAGTTGGGATGGCAGCTGACTGCTGTGAGGCTAGGTCAGGGTAACTCCAGGCAGAATTTTACCCCTGCTGAGGCTCTTGGGCTAATCAGCATTGCTCCTCTGCAGTGAATGGCCTACAATGATAGGGTTACCATTCGTCCGGATTTACCCGGACATGTCCTCCTTTTGTGTGCTAAAAATAGCGTCCGGGGGGAATTTGTAAAGCACTCACAATGTCCGGGATTTCCCCCTCCCCCGGCAGAGCAGAGCGAGCGGCTGGGAGGGCTGCAGGAAAGTCCCGGGCTGGACTCCGGAGCAGCTTCCTCCTCCCACCCCCCCCTCCCTGCATTCTGAGCCGGCCGGCAGCTCCTCCTCCTGCAGCCCGCTCCGGCAGCCCTGTGCAGGGCCAGGGACCGGGTTTTGTG